>NC_133370.1:46242942-46344060 GCF_049309525.1 Garra rufa
ATATATATATATATATATATATATATATATATATATATATATAAATATATACACAATTTTTAAAAAATACTGTCGGTACAGATGCTGCATCTCTTGTGTCTGATGTTTTTTCACTTACAACTTTCTGGTGGTGTTCATATGTGTTTAATTCATAAACGATCTTTCTGACATTATTTAAGTGCACCATTAACCCTGGGTGCTTTTTAAATTATTTTAATTATTTCACTTCAACGGAAGAGTACAAAACTTGGGTTTTGGCACTTGCAAAGTGATGCAAAAAAAACAAACAAATAAGCAAAAAAACCTGTACATGATTCTAAAGGGTTAAATGCTCCTGAAAACTTGTCACACTTGTGCTCCTAGTGGTAAAAAACCGACCACAGAAATAAATAGGAAGAGAATAGTCCTGCATTCAAACCAAGAACTGAAAACTGAAATTTTTTTTTTTTGGAGATATCAACCTCAAATTTGGTACACAACTTGTTTAGATTTATGACTTTTTCACAATATTAGGGTAAAAATATGTTTTCTTGTATAAAATGGTATTTTTGTGCAAAAATGGTGGATTAAAAACAACCCAACTTCTGTTATTTGACTAACTCGGCAGCTGAGACAGGCTCAACCCAGCGGTTTGGTAGAAAAAAATAACCCAGCATTAAAAATGACCCAACAGCTCAGTTACAGAAAAAACTACCCAGCACCTGGGTAAAAAAATAAATAAAAATCCTTCCTTCCCACTGCCATCAGACTCTACAACTCCTCCCTCAGTCACACACCCACACAGTAATCCGTGCAATAGCCTGCTGCTTCTTGCTGTTTGTTTATTACGGGTTAAAATTAGTGTGTGCATTATTTTTGCTATGATGTGCAACAGTCTACTATGTGCAATACTGTGTATTGTTCTTACCAGGCGTTAAAAGATTATTATGTGCAATATCATTTGTTGTTCTCTAAATGGGTGCTAAATCACTTTATTACTTGCAATAACTTATGTGCAATTGTCTTCATGTGCAATATTATTAGTACTTGGTTAATATGACTTTCATTACTTAATATTACTTAATAGTACTTAATTACCACTGATTTTCTAAAGTGCAATAACCTATTTCAAACTTCCACTTATGTCAGTAGTTTTTCACTTAGCTGCGTGACTTATAGATAGATAGATACTGTGTGTAGCATAGTTTGTATATTTTATTGTGGTTGTTTTCTTTCTACAGATTTTATTCAGATTTTATTTAGACTTATTCTATTTTATTTAATCTAATTTTATACTGTTTTGTGTCTCTGCGCTTTTGTGTGTTATGGCAGTCATTACGTAAGCTATTTCCTGCGGGATCAATAAAGTTTTCTGATTCTGATTCTGAAAATCTATTAAAAAATAACAATAAAATGAACTAACAAGCTATATATATATATATATATATATATATATATATATATATAACCCAATAAAGTGACCTAACAAACTGAACCCAACATTCAGGTTCAAAATTTCCAGCATTTTTAGAGTGCAGAAAAAACTACTATACCCACTACCTGGGTAATTATATATATTAAAATTTTTAAAGAAAGCGAAAAACACTGCAAGCATTTTGAGCACAAGAATGCACAATTCAGAGAATGCACAGTTTTAGACAGTATGTTAGACAGAAGCTGTGTAATTAGTTACTATAGCAGTGGAGTCACCTTGACCTTTTTTACAGTACAGACAAACAAACAAACATTTGTTCGTTTTGATTTTAGTATTGAATTTATGTCCTGAAAACAGGTCATTTATTGTGTCTTCTTCTATATCCTTGTGTTTTCAGGCACTACAGCGATATTCAGATCTCAAAAAACACTGTGGCCTGGCATGTACCATATGTTTGTGGACGTGTGGGACCAGCAGGGGAAGATCTGCGCCGGTCAGGAGCTTCACATAAACGTCTGCACGTGTGACGCAGCTAAAGTCTGCCTGCCCAAAAAAGTCACCTCTACATTTGGAGGATCTGGTGTTTTTCTAATGCTGCTGGGACTGCTGCTGCTCCTGCGTAAGTAGAAAAACTCACTTGTTAAAACAGAAATGCTTGCATTATAAAAGTAAAATGTGTGTGCCGTTAAAAAGTAATAATACTAAAAGTAAGATTTAAAATGCATTTAGTTGATACTAAAATCTATTAACATAATTACTGATATTTTGCTCCAAATTTACTGATATAAAAATTGTAATTCAATTGCTATTATTTGAAGTACTACTTGTGCAAAATGCACATTTCTTAATATTAAGCCTAAAATATGTTTTAATGTCACTATTGATGAGGATTGTATGACCTTTAAATATTATAGTTTTTTAAATGCAAAATATTTAAAAGTGCACCTAAAGTATACTTGCAATAGTTCCACATTAGCACAATTAAATATACTTCAGTATATCTTTAGTTGGACTTCATCACTACTTCTGCACATTTAAAGTACATTAAGTACAAAATTAGTTGTTCCCATTTAGCAGACTTTTAATATACCAGTTTAGTACATAATATGTAAATGTATTTGTAGTATGAAATAAATGTAAATACATTTTAGTATATTTTTCACTAGTGTGTGTGCATTTGTGTAAATACATTTTCCTCGATATATTGTTTTATACTACGTGGCCGTTGAATGCTTGAATCTGATTGGCTGACGAACGTTCTAGAGGTGTGCATTATTTTCAGGGAGATCCAGGCAGCTTTTGACCGCAGTACATGTCTATATCACTGCACCAAACGATTTCAGTTATTTCAAAGATCCTTACAGCCCAAAACGGCAGAATAACCAAAACCCACAACGACACTGGCCAAACTAATAAACACTGTAAACAACAAGATAAAAACGACAGATTATGTCCATGTTTTTTCCACAATATTACGTTTTATTATGTTCGGAAAGCACAAACTATATTTCTCTCGCTCTCTCTCATTCTCGGACGCACACACATACAGTTAGCATTCGCGCTAATGTTGATAGCGCTGATCTGACGATTAACAACGACATGACTGTTCTCACACGCGAGGTAACAACGGTGTGGTCTTGAAGAAAAATGAACTTAAAGTTTAACTTAGTAGAGACGATGCTGCCAGTCACCTTTAAGAGACACACAGACTTGAGAGAGGTAATTCATGCACTTAATCTCTCTCTCCCTTTCTCTGTCTGTCTGTCTGTTAGTCTGTCTAAACTTCATTATTAACTGCATTAGTTTGCTATCAACGGCTCAAGCGTCGTTACTAGCTCTAAAATTACGTTGGATGAGCTGCGTAAGAAATTAATCCTACTCACAGTAGCATTTTAAGGATAAAAACCGGACGAATGTCTTGAAATATATCATTGATTTGAGGTGTGGTAACTGTAGTATAAGCAGAATAATTGACTTCGGGCCGTAGAATTCTACGAAAATAATGCACGCCGCGGAGTGCATTATTTTCATAGAATTATATTTTCAAAGAATGCAACGGCCCGTCGTTAATTATTCCTTACATTTTTTAAATACGCTGAAAAAAAAAAGATTTTCTTACTTAGATTTTTTGTCTTGTTTCCAGCCAAAATATCTAAAAATTCTTAAATCAGGAAGGATTTTCTAGACAAGTAAAAATTATTATTTTGTTTTTAGTAAAAACAAGTCAAAATTAAGTGTGTTTTTGCTTAAAACAAGCAAAATAATCTGCCAATGGGGTAAGAAAAAAAAATCTTATTTTAAGCAGACAACTAGATTATTTTTCTTACCCCATTGGCAGATTATTTTGCTTTTTTTAAGCAAAAACTCACCTAATTTTGACTTGTTTTTACTGAAAACAAGACACAAATTTTTACTTGTCTAGAAAATCCTTCCTGATTCAAGAATTTTTTGATATTTTGGCTGGAAACAAGACAAAAAATCTAAGTAAGAAAAGCAGTGTATTTTTGCAGTGTATTCTTTTGCATTGTGTTAAAAGAAATAAGTTAAAAAATAGTTCATTAAAAGACATTACTTAAGTTATTCGAGTTTGTTGTACTCAAGGTAATCAGTGTCCACAAACTGTTTAAGTTTGAGCCACATGATTTTAAGTATTGTGTAATTAAAGTGTTTGAGTTAAGTGCTACTCAGTAATACTGAGTTGAGTAATACCAATACTGAGTTTATGTAACCTAATTTTTTAAGTTACATTAACTTATTACAATGTCACAAATGATTAAAAATTGAGTCCTAATAACTTATAAAATTTGAGTAGACTTAACGAAAACGTTTAATTAAACTGTAATCAAAAAGTAACGTAATCAAAATATTTAACTTCTGAAAACATGAGATTTTTAAGTTTATTAACTCAAAAAAAGTAAAGTAATCAGTTGCCTTCGTTTTTTTTAGCTCTGTTATCGGGGTTTATAGTGTAAGGTGTTTTCTTACAAATGCATTCTTTACTACTTTGCTGCAGTTTTGCTGGCTGAAGTTCTCGACTAATCTTTAAGGAAATTCATTGTCTGTTAGGATTATCATCAGTTATTATATTATTCAGTATTATATTTTTATTGCAGCTATACCAGCATGGTAAAATGAACACCAATTGTGTTTGCAGTGGTGCCACTTTTGCTGCTCTTCTGTCTTTGTGGAGGCGCATCAGCGATAGGAGATTTCAAGACCATGCCGTTTGATACTAAAGAGCATCTTATCATGTATAACACTGAAGGACAAGGAGAGGACAAGGTATGTGACACTGCAGCACTACAGTACAAGGCAGAATTGTGCCAAACACAAAGGAGATCAGCAATACAAACTGTTTCTTTCATGTTAATCTGCTTGTGAATTTGTGTCATAAATTTCAGTAAAGTTCAGAATCAGATATTGCATGACAATATCTTGTCTGACAACTTATCAGAACAGAACCATGTTGCAGTCATTAAAATTGTTCAGTTTTGGATTTTGATGGCAAAGTGGCTAGATTTCGTTTAGGTTCTTTATTAAGGTAATTTAGAAATATGTTTGGAACACTTTATGTTTGTTAAATTCAAGCTTAAGTAACGACAGAGCGGCCAGCGGCAACACGACTTGCCTAAAATAAAATGTATAGACATTAAACACGATGCATTTCACAATATTAATTTAAACGTTTAACCTAGATAAATGTGTGCTGTTAGAAGCATATCCAATCATTTGTGCGGAAAGAGAAAGCTAAAGCACGCTTTGCAGGACATGGAAGCAGCAGCGCATTTTTTCTTTATAACAGTGGAAACCTAAAATACTCCATCATTTTTGCTCATAAAGATAAGAGTAATACATCATTTGGAACTGCAAAGGGTCCGCTTTCCACAATATCAACAAAACGTTGTGCTTTTGTAAAATAGTTAAAGAAAACAAACATGCGCTTTCTGCCGTCTCTGTCTTGAGGAGGAGCGCTTCACAAAAATGATCCGAAACTCAGCTAATATTTGCCTCACAGACATGATAAATATATCCATAGAATGCTTTAAATTATTGCTTTAAACCAAAATAATTAATATAATGAATATAAAATCATGTTATATTGTGTAGTAAGTTAATGTAAAAAAAATATACAGCTATTTTTGTATATTTGTTATTTTTTTACGCAGATTTTGCTGTGTACACTTAAAAATAAAGGTCCTTTATTGGCATCTGTGGATCTGCAAAGAAACTTGAACATCTATAGAACCTTTTAAATGCAGAAAAGGTTCTTTGTAGTCGAAAAAGGTTCTTTAGGTTTTTTTAATGTTCTTCAAAATGGTTCTTTTAGGAACTGTTTACTGAAAGATTCGTTAGGGAATCAATAGTCTCGCGTAGCCAGACCTTCACACTGACGGCTGAAGGTCTGGAATTCATGGCAGCTTTAATTGGCCAAGGCCAAACAGCCAATCACAGTTCGTTTCGTTCAGCGTCACGTTTCGGTGCATGGAAATGCCTCAACAACAGACTGGCGTGCAACAAGTCAGTCATTGAAATAACCAGTTAAATAAGAAGAGGGAGAACAGCAGTAAGTCGGTAATTTGTTCGCGAATGTCGCAAAAGTGCATAACAACAATCGCGTCTGCATAAGCACCTTTTAGCAAAACGCTGAGTAAATCATGCGCTTTGTTTCCCGGAGGACCGAAAGCAAACGCGACACTCGCGTCTCCCGGAAACCCGGTCAAATTCAACTAATCGGATGACGACTTCGACATTCCTGAAGTGTTTCCAGTTAAGTGTACCATATGCATCAGACGTTTAGCCAACCTTCCGTAGGCGTGACGTCTGAGGCTGAGACTAGGGAATCAAAAACGGTTCTTCTATTAAAATTTGAAAAAGTCCCATAGACTTTCATTGACAGAGTGTTCAAATGAGCGAACACTATTCAAACTCCAACTGTCAAAACTAACAGAACCCATCTATCTATGCCTAGCAACTCAAATCATGCTAGAAACACGGAAACATGCCAGCAACTTGATAATCATGCTAAAAACATGCTAACAATTTGCTAATCAAGCTAAAAATATGTTAACAACTTGCTAATCATGCTAGAAACATACTAGCCACATGCTAATAACTTGCAAATCATGCTAGAAACATGCTAGCAACATGCTAATCATGCTAGAAACATGGTACCATCTTCCTAGTCTTGTTACAAACATGCTTACAACATGTCAATCACGCTAGAAACATTCTAGCAACTTGTTAATCATACTACCAATTTGCTAATCATGTTAGAAACATGCTAACAACTTGCCAATCACGCTAGAAACATGCTAATCATGCTAGAAATATGGTACCAACTTCCTAGTCATGTTACAAACATGCTAGCAACATGCTAGTCATGCTAGAAACACGGTACCAACTTCCTAGTCATGTTACAAACATGCTAGCAACTTGCTAATCATGCTAGAAACATGCTAGCAACATGTTAATCACACTAGAAACATGCTAACAACTTGGCAATCATGCTACAAACATGGTAACAACTTGTCAATCACGCTAGAAACATGCTAGCAACATGGTAATAATGCTAGAGACATACTACCAACTTGCTAATCATGTTATAAACATGCTAGCAACTTGCTAATAATGCTAGAGACATACTACCAACTTGCTAATCATGTTATAAACATGCTAGCAACTTGCTAATAATGCTAGAAACATGCTAGCAACATGCTAATCATGCTAGAAACACGGTACCAACTTCCTAGTCATGTTACAAACATGCTAGCAACTTGCTAATCATGCTAAAGACATACTACCAACTTGCTAATCATGCTAAAGACATACTACCAACTTGCTAATCATGTTATAAACATGCTAGCAACTTGCTAATAATGCTAGAGACATACTACCAACTTGCTAATCATGTTATAAACATGCTAGCAACTTGCTAATAATGCTAGAAACATGCTAGGAACATGCTAATCATGCTAGGAACACGGTACCAACTTCCTAGTCATGTTACAAACATGGTAGCAACTTGCTAATCACGTTAGAAACATGCTAACAACATGCTAATCATGCTAGAAGCATGCTAGCAACTTTCTAATCTTGTTAGAAACATGCTAGCAATATGGTTGCTTTTTCTCTTGACAAACCTTTTTATCTAGTTTAACTTTCTAACTTCCTTTAGCAGACATAAGCACTATTTCCGCTGTATCTTGTATCTAGCACATTATCAAAACTACACAAACATTATGAGGACAAAATATTAATAATTTTCTAATGTTTCCAACAATATTTAAAATATCAAATATTTCCAACTTTTGAACTTCCAACGTTTGTATATATTTACCAACAGAATAAACAGCATTTGTGAATTTTGACCCTGATAGCTGCTGTTGTTTATTGTTATAATCATTTATTATTTATAATAATATGTTTGCATTTCTTGTGATTCTTTGTCTTAGAAGAGTAAAGAGTGCAGCAGAACAATGCGCTGTCAAACACACAAACTTCTAAACCTTTTATTCCACAGGCGCCTATAGGCTATTTATTTATTTATGGGTCAAAGGACGAAAATGAGTTTTCAAGAATCAAAACAATTAAACTTTAATGCCACTCAAATTTTTTTCCATATCAGTCTTTATTTCCATTATCAGTTTTTTACTTCAAACCTCAAGGTTCACCCATTTGTCAGACGTTTTTAATCATTTAAAATACAATTAAAGTTTGTACAAAAAATATTTAGACACTAGATATCATCTTTGATATATTTTACTAGTGGCTGTAGGACACTATAGTTCATTTATGTGAGGATAGCAAAGTCAACTGTGACATATTATAGCCAACAGTTCTTCCTACAGTGGACTAGCAGTACAACTGATAAACATTTGGGACTAAAACTGATTCAGACACTTTGACCTGACCATGATTTGCTTAAGTGTTTTTCTTAAATGGCTAATGCTACCTTTTTACACCACAGACTGAACAATGTTAACATGCTAGTAACTTGTTAAACATGCTAACATCATGCTAGTAACATGTTACCCATGCTAATCATGTTATGAACATGCTAATTATGTCAGAATCATGCTACCAACATGCTAGTAACATGCTAATAATGTTTAAATTATGCTACATGCTAGTAACTTGCAAATGATGCTAACAATAGGCTATGCTAGTAACATGCTAGCAACATGTTAATCATGTTGAAAACATACTGGTGACATACTAGTAATGCTAGCAACAGGTTAACAACTTGCTAATCATTCTAGCAACATGCTAATCATCCTAGCAACTTACTAATGCTAGCAACATACTAATCATGCTAGAAACATGCTAACAACATGCTAGTAATGCTAACAACATGCTAGTGACTTGCAAATCATTCTAGTGACATGCTAGTGACATGCTAATCATGCTAGCAACATGCTAGTACATGGTTAAATGTGATAACAACATGCTAGTAACTTACTATTCATGCTAGCAACATACTTATCTCGTTAGAAACGTGCTAACAACATGCTAGTAATGTTAATCATGCTGAAAACATGCTAGTGACATACTAGCAATGCTAGCAACATGTTAGTAACTTGCTAATCATTCTAACAACATGCTAATCATCCTAGCAACTTACTAATGCTAGCAACATACTAATCATGCTAGAAACGTGCTAACAACATGCTAGTGACTTGCTAATCATTCTAACAACATGCTAATCATCCTAGCAACATGCAAGTAACTTACTAATGCTAGCAACATACTAATCATGCTAGAAACGTGCTAATAACATGCTAGTAACTTGCTAATCATTCTAACAACATGCTAACCATCCTAGCAACATGCAAGTAACTTACTAATGCTAGCAACATACTAATCATGCTAGAAACGTGCTAGCAACATGCTAGTAATGCTAACAACATGCTAGTGACTTGCTAATCATTCTAGCAACATGCTAGCGACATGCTAATCATGCTAGTACATTGTTAATCGTGTTAACAACATGCTAGTAACTTACTAAACATGTTAGCAACACACTAAACATGTTAGCAACACACTAATCATGGTAGCAAATGCTAGTAACATGTTAATCATGCTGTAAACATGCTAGTAACATGCTAATCATGTTAGAAACATGATAGCAACATGCTAGTAACTTACTAATCATGGTAGCAACATGCTAGTAACATGCTAATCATGTTAGAAACGTGCTAGCAACATGCTGGTAACATGTTAATCAATGCTAGCAAACATGCTAGTAAAGTGCTTATGCTAACAAAATGCTAGTAACTTACAAATCATGGTAGCAACATGCTAGTAACATGCTAGTCATACTAGAAACGTGCTAGCAAAATGCTTGTAACATGGTAATCATGCTAGTAACATGCTAGTGACGTACTAATCAAACTTTAAGCTTTTAAAACTACTAAAAACTTCAGACTATTTCAGACTGAAAACCACCAAAACTAATTTAAACTTTACAACTTTTTAAAAATTTTCAAACTCTTACTTTTTTAATTTTTAAACTTTCTGGTCCGACTTTCTCAAGCCAAATTAAAGTTTGTCTTGACAAACCTGTTTATCTAGTTTGACATTTTAATTTCACAAAAGTTATTTGAAACAGTAGATACTTTACTTGCATTTAATATGCTTTCTACATATAAAAAAATACTTTTGCCAATTTAATTCGATGTGGACACAAGTATTTTTGACATCTGACAACCTCGCCAGGCATTTACATCAGTGATGCGCCGGTTGATCCAAAATCCAAAACGGTTACCCGCGGTTACAAGTCATCCAAAAATATTTTTAATGATATTCGGGTCGTGGTCGGTCGGGTCGTTTGAAATAAAGATGCCAATTAAACCTTTGTAATTTATATACTAGACACACTTTTCTATGAAATACATAGACCTACACTTTATTGGCTGAATAATATTTACCTTTTGAATGTTGAGCGTTATTAACTGTTGAATAAATGCTGACGCGGGACAAAATGCCCGATTTCCCAACACGTTGAACTGAGCAATGCCATTGTACCATTTTAATAGGCTACTTTTAAACGCATATAGCTCAGTAATGTCAGCTTTATGTATTTTCTGAGAGGGGGTGGGATTTTTGTTGGTAAAGTCGGGGACAGACGCACACTTCGATTAGACTGGATAAACACACGCAGCATCTTAATTGTTAATAAAATGGTATTCCTAAGAAATGTCTCGAATATTTTGATTATGTCCAATGCCTTTCTTTCTTTTTGGAATTATTAGACACATTTCACTATGTCTTTTTAAATGCCTAGGTCTGTTTAATTTCCTTAATTATAAAATTTCTAGCACTATTTGTAAATGTTTATTCAAGCAATAATATATAAATTATCTCATGTGTATGCTCGTTTAAAACCAGGGATTAAAAACGAATTCCAAGTAAAAACGGTATTTTTTCTTTACATTTCCAGAGAGCGAAACGAACAAAATTAAATATTACTTAATAAATTCAAGGCACTATAATTTCCTTATTCATTTGATATAACTATTATACAATTAATATATATATAAAATAATATTATTTTGTCATATTCATGATTCCTGAATTTATAAATGAAAACTTTGTTTTGAAGTGTATTCGTTATGTTTGTATAAGAAAATTCGTTAAACTGGCCTATTAAGTTGATTTAATATTCTTGATAATTTTTAGAAGTTAAAAGTTATGAAAAAAGGAATTATCTTGTAGTCTATATATATTTGGGGCTATAGGCTAATCTTTTTCTTAACTTTTATTACACTGTAGATCGAAATAAAATAATTCTTGATCATATTTAACATCGGAGAATCACTGACATAATTTAGAGTACTTCGAAAAGGAAACTACTTAAATCTGTATAAAGGAAAGACAAAATAAATCACAACAAGAACAATCTGTATTTTTCTTGTAATCAAGAACATTTCTTTAGACAAAATTACCTAATTAATGCAGAATGATGTTTGACTGAACACATCTCCACCGCATAGCCGCATATAATCGCTGGTGTCAGTCGCAAATATTAAACATGCGGGTCAGGAAGCAGATCGGGTACAATATATATATATATATATATATTTTTTTTTTTTTTTTTTGCGGTCCGAGTTGTGGGCAGGTTAGTTGAAAACGTCGGTTGGGTTCGGATTGTTTATACATTGACTTGTATTTAGTTAACAACATTTATTGTGATCTTAAAATTATTACGACGCCCCACGGACGTTTGTGTTTTCTAAACAAATACATTTTTTGACACCAGGAAACCTCAAATAGAATAATTTAAAGTTAATAATTTTTACTATCAAATTTTTTTTAGCACCACAATTTTATTGGGGGCTTCTCTGGGCCCCCTCTCAGTCATAGGTCCCGAGAATCGTCATCGTTTGCACCCCCTTTACAGCGCCACAGAAGATGATTACACATATTTGGCAATTAACTGAGCATTAATCTTAGACTCTGCAGACATATAAACATGCTGTACTCTATCCCACAGGACGTGGCTCTCTTACAGATGTCAACAGACCTGGACGACAACAAGCTCAGTAATGTGGACGCTGTAGGAGGAGGTCAGAAATGGGGTGGAGTAAAAGATGGAGGATTTGGAAGAGGAGAAGGCTCACACTGGACCTCTGTCCATGACCAGCATGACAGTGCATATCATCACCACAAGATCCAGAATGATGGGCGCTACATTTATGGACAAATAACAGATGAACGCAGCAGATTTGAAGACTACACCTTTGATGGGCTTGCGCTGTCTGATGCTTTCTTAAGCAACTACTATTCTCAAGTAAGTATCAGTTTTACACAGCTTAAGTCTTCATGGCTCAATATAACAATCGACCATGTAATTAAAATAAATTAATTGACATAAAAATGCATATTTGAAGACTCCAAATGCCAAGGGCACATAACTTGCTTTTGCATAGCATGTGATAAAAGATTGCACCAGAACAGAAAACTTTAATCTTAATAATGCATTCAGGTCTGTTTTGTATGGAAGCCTGTTTCTGCCACTGAATAAAAAATTAAAAAGGGTATTTGCGACTTTTTAATACAAACTCACAATTCGGACTTTTTTTCTTGGAATTGTAAGATATAAACTCATAATTGTGAGATATAAAGTCTGAATTGTGAGATATAAACTAGCAATTGCAAGTTATAAAGTCAGAATTTGAAAATTTGAAAATTTTCTCTTTTTTTCCTCACAGTTGTCAATTTTTATCTTACCAGCATTCTGTCTTTATTTTCTGATAATTTTGAGGTGGGAAAAAGACTGATATGTTCTCAGAATTCCCACTTAACAATATGCAATTGTGTTATAGTCAGAATTGTAAATTATAAACTCACAATTCTAAGAAAAAAGGCACAATTGTCTTGCAATTCTGATTTTATAACTCACAACTGCAAGTTTTCATGCAATTCTGACTTTATTTCTCAGAATTGTGAGTTTGTATCTCACAATTCTGACTTTATAACTTGCAATTGCAAGTTTATATCTCATATCTCAGAAAAAAAAAAACTAAATTGCGAGTTTGTATCATGCAACTCTAAGGGAAAAAAGTCAAAACGATTGCAAGAAAAAAATCTGAATTGTGAGATATAAACTTGCAATTGCGAGTTATAGTCAGAATTGCAAAATTTAAAGTCACAATTCTGACTTTTTTCTTTTTTCCTCACAATTGTGAATTTATATCTCACAATTCTGACTTTATAACTCACAATTGCAAGATTAAATTCTGAGAAAAATGGCAAAATTGTGAATTTGTATCATGCAACTCTGAGGAAAAAAGTCAGAATTATGAGATAAATGTATTTTTTTTTTTTTTTTTTATTCGGTGGAGGAAACAGGCTTGCATAGTTTTGACCTGGAAGAGATACATAAAAATGCATACCAAAAAAAAAAAAAAAAAAGTTTTATGTTTGGCCATTGACGAACCAAATATAATAGTTTATGTAAGTAATAGCCTTTTTTGTTTTGTTTTTTACTGTTTTTAAGCAATCCTGACATAAATCATGACAAAGGAATTTAAATAAATGACATTCATTCCAATAGTAGTAATACTGCTTTTATATAATAATATAATATATAATATATAATAATGCTTTTTTATAAAGTTTATAAAGATTATAAGTTCTTATTATTTTTAGACAATGATAGGTAAATAACATAGTAATAACGTGGTAACATTAGAAACATTTGTTCACATTCTCTTATTCATGAAAAGTTGCTGATCAGAAACAATCAGGTTTTATAGTTGAAAAATATTATATTATAGACATTTTGTATATAAAAAAATACTGATTCTCTAATTATTCTTCTCTAAATGGGCATTTAATGTAAAAATAGTATACATATTTGCATACAGATTAAAGACCAGACTGATAGGGTTAAACTTGTCCTTTAAACAACTAGAAAATTATTTAATAAAGTATGCATTGTTAGAACGATTTTCTAAAATTATATAAATGTATTTTTGGGCCATTGGTGTATATGAACAGGTCAAGGGTTTATAAATTAATAAATGCAACATTTTTCTATCCTATTACAGAAAGCAAGTCATGTAGCTAAGAAGCAAAATATGGGAGAGAGTCTGAAGGTCTACGACTACGAGGGTCAGGAATCACACAAGGAATCGTTTGAGGACATCTGCGGCCTCCTACACGAAGACGACGACTTGGCTTTTCTTGATGACCTTGACCTGAGGTTCAAGACTCTGGCTGAGATCTGCAGTGGTTCTAAAATTGAATCTAAAATCAGCACAACCGTCCCTGTGACCTCTAAACCGGTCTTGCCCAGCGCGCACAAAGATGTCAACCTACAAAGCACAGTAAGTCATTCACAGTCTCAGGAGAAAGCAAGCTCATCCACCATTGTTCAAACCGCAGGAGCGCAGCAGACCAGCAGCATGTCTTCAACAGGAGTCTATGTCCAAGAGAATGTGATGGTTCCTAACCAAACCCTGTTAGTCCAGCAGCCTACGTTGTACTACACCTCTGCCAACCCTGTTTATGTAGTGGAAGCCCAGCCGACCCTGTTGATGACATCCAACCCAGTCCTAGGCTTTCAGGAGAACCTGATAGTGGAGGAGCGGAAGGCCTCTGGTGCTTCCCATCTTGGAACTGCCAAACGGGAAACGCACCACTACCAGAATGTAGTTCTCGTTGAGAAGCAGCCAATGAAAGGGTCTATGCAAACTCAAGGAGTGGCCCACTCTGAAATAATGCAGTCCATGGAGGCTCAAGGAGTTAGAAAGGCTCTACATCCATCGTTTCAGATGGTTAACACTGAAATGATGCAGTCCATGGAGTCTCGTGAGGTTAGACAGGGGATCCATCCAGCCAGAAGGGTGATGGCAGGAGCGGCCAGAGAGACGGAAGTTTGTGCTTTGTTGGATATGGGGGCTCCTCAGAGTCTGTAAGCACTTGGGATGCACCAAAAATAAATGTCTCAGCTGATAGAGAACCGATTATTCAGAATGACATCTGCCGATACCAATACCAATAGTGCCTTAAAGGGGGCATAATAAGAGTTCGGGAAAGTTACTTTTAAAAGTAATGCATTGCAATATTGAGTTACTCCCTAAAAAAGTAACTAATTACGTTATGGAAAGTAATGCGTTATGTTACTTTTGCATTACTTTTTAAATCTAGGCAGGACTTGCTTGTTTGTTTTTAATATAAAAAGTAGGGCTGCTCGATTTTGGCAGAAATCATAATCACGATTATTTTGGTCAATATTGTAATCACGATTATTTAAACGGTTATGACAGGGTCCAAAACTTTATATACTGTAGTGATTAATTTAAAGATAGCAATACAGCGAGAAAAAAAGATACAAATAAAAAAAACTGTGCTTTAAAAAAAATACTGACTACTTTTATCCAAGTCTAAAGTAGTCCAACAATACTACAGAAATTGAATGTAATTATTTGAATGTAAAATAAAACAGCGTCTTCACTGTAATAGTTAAACATGCTTGGCTTCTTATTAAAACTACAAATGTCCTTCATTCAAGAGCAGTGAGTGATTTTTCTCTTTGTATTTCTACATTTTATTCATATTAGACACAGAGACGGCAGAAGGAATATTATGTGTTGCCGCTTTAAGAGCCACACGGATCCAATATACTGTTGCACATGTATTTTTATCCTCAACAGTTTATGATTATTTAAGACATAACGGACAAGAGTTTACATGAATAATCACCAAACGCCTCATTTTGAAATAATTTGGGTGTATTTGACCGTTTAGGCGCTTTTTGAGCTAAAAGATAACTTTACATGTGTTACATGCGCAAGTTTTCTTACGCACTATTGAAAACACAACATCAAAGAAACATTAATAAATCAAGCACGTCCCGTTTTATGAACGTCACACCTTACATGATTTTGCTGACTTTCATGTGAAATTAGGCTTTTATGGAGGAGCGAAAGCGCACCACTGGAAAGAGGAGCAGAACGGGGCGCAATAATCGTTTCATCTCCATTACTGTATTTTCATGATCGTTTGAAGCAGAAATCGAAACCGAATTTCGATTTATTTTACAGCCCTAATAAAAAGTTCTATGTTTGGCAAATGTAAAAGCCTTTTCACACCAAAAGCATACCATGATGTTCATTCATGTTTATTTGATGCTGTAAGGGGTTAAACAGGAAGAGACTCAAAATAGAATCAAATAGAATGCCATTTAGTGTTTGAATTTTCAATACAATGGATAATATTTGAAAGCTGAGACTTTGATTCTCATCAGAAATAACAAAGCAATAAGTATAACAGGCACTACAAATAATATTTGCTAAAAGGAAAACCTGGCAACCCTGGCTTGAAGGTGATTCAGGTGATTCATAAGGTCAAATAGGATAATAATGCAATTTTTTAAATAAGATTGCGTTAATGGGTTAATATGGACAGCAGCATTGGGGGTAAGGCATTACAAGTAACGTGAGTTAACGTAATCAGATTACTTTTTCAAGTAACTAGTAAAGTAATGCATTATTTACAAGGAAATATTTTTCCAAAAAGTAATGCCTGCTACTTCCTTCGTGTATTTAATCCCATTTTCTTAACCAATGTCTTTGCTGCTGAACTTTATTGATTCAATTCAATACGAATAAGTAAAACTTTTGATTAACCAAGCATTTATTATTCATTTTTCTCATTATTTTTTCACTTTTTGGTGTGAAAGGGCTTTTACACTTGCTAAAAATGCAAACATAATGCAAAAGTAATGTATCACATTATGTCCCATAAAAAGTAACTAAGTAATGTAATTAGTTACTTTTTTAGGGAGTAACTCAATATTGTAATGCATTACTTTTAAGGCGAGACACTGCAGGTGAATAGTGTAAAAAAAAAAAAAAAACTAATAGTCATCACCTTACCTAGCTGATTGATTACATTGATAATTGCAAACATGTTCTGCATTACAAGTTTTCTAAAATGTTAGGTTGAAATATGCAAATTAAGCATTATTTAATGAAATATGCACTAATTTGCATACATTTCTAGTACAAAAATCTAAATTCAAAATTCTTGTTTAATTCTTTGACATTTTAGAGTCAAATGTTTTTACAGAGGGAATTTTGGGTATCTCATTTCGTCACGTCATAATTTAGAAAAAAACTTAGACATGAAACACTTGGAAAAAATATTTTTTATAGAATAAAATATCAGAGAATATTTGGAGAATAATACATCTTGTATAAAATCAAACAAATTATACATGAGCAAATCCCTCTGTAAAAACCTTCAGGATATAGACAGGAATACAAAAATAAAGTTTGGTGTGTGTGTAAGTGCTACTGAAGTGGTGATTTATGGCTCAGTGTAGGAGAAAAAACTCATTTTGAGAAAAATATGTATTGTAATTGAAATCTATTGACACAAACAGCCAAAGTGCTATAAAAGAAACACTTAACAGTGTCTTTTGGTTGTTTTCCTTCCACTAGTTCCACTTTCCACTGAAAAAAACACTTTATGAAAAACCAAAAATCTCAAACTTGACAGGTGCATGAAAAAACAGCATTTTTGCCTGCAGTGTCTGCCCTTAAAAGTAACTTTCCCCAACACTGATGGACTGTACAATGTCTACATTAGAGGTATTTGCAGTCAGACACATTTTTCTGAGTGCTTTTGCTTGACAGGATACAATTCGTCCTGATCGTGGCTTGGTCTGCCGATAGTGCAGAGGATTTTGTTGACCGATATTGATTATTGGCTGATACAGTGGTGCATCCCTAAGCAGTCCTGTAAAGTCATCTAAGATTGATCATTTCATCCTATATCTGCGAGTCCACCTCCACTTGCTCTTGACTCAAAAGGATTTAATTCCTGCCTGCTCAAATAATAAAAAAATGTTTCTTATCAAATCCAAGACACTGACGCTTGTATTCTGGACTGATTGTGGATCAGCAACGTCCAACAGGCTCTTTGAAACTCTATTACTAGAGCTCTGAATGATTTCTGAGCCTGCAACAAACCTTCTGAGCCACCACACACACTCCTGTATGAGCACTTGATCCATAACCATAAAAAATGCTTCTTTTTAGCAGTGAACCAAAACTATACAACAAATATATAAATACTACTTTTTCTGCTCTTTTATGCATCAGCGCTACATATTGTTTGCTCTTTTTTATAGTTTGAAGTTGTGTTTTTGCTCATCTGTAAGTTACATTAGATAAAAGCATCTGCTATATGAATAAATGTATGTATTTGATTGTTTACCAGCACATAAAGGCTGTAATGATCATTATGGCATCAGAATGTTTGTGAACTTTTTGTTCAGAATTTTTCGATGGATTCAAATCACCTCTACTGGACGTTTTTATTACTGCTGTTGTTGATAAACTAATAGTCTACTGTAAATATGCTTTTAATACTCTGTGTATTTGTTAAAACACATTTACCAATGGCATGCATGATTGGAAATGAAACCAATCCGTCCAAAATGAGAATAAACAGAAAAATTAGTAGCTAGCATATTATAAAATGTAAATTACTGTGAAGTAACAGACACTGTATACATGATGAATTGCACTTGTAGTTTTCACCCCAACCCTTAATGTAGTCTTTTTTATCATGCAAAAATAAACTTTCGGTTTATATTGTATTGTATCACTGAGGTATAGAGGTTAGATTATACTGTCAGATCAAAACAGTCCCAGTGTGATACTTCCACTGCAGAAAACTATAAATAAAGAACTCATGCAAGTGTTTTGTCATTCTGTTTTAATTTTGCTGAAATAGTTTACTACAAGTTTTTATTTTGAAAATGTAAGTCATAATAGTCTTCAAAAGCTAAGATGAAGCTAATATCTGCATTTACTCTTGGATGGCAGCGACAGATTTATCAACATGGATGACATTAAGCCACGGATGAACTAAAGTTGGCAGTCAATAACTGCAAATAAATTCAAACAGGCTTTTCCTCTGTATTTGAGAGACTAGGGCACAAATGACAAAAGCAGTGAACAGAAAGTCAGAAAGCAATGTTCATGAGTCAGCTTCTGCTTATCTGTAAAACAAAGAAAAAAACTCAAAACAACTTAGAAATACCTCAGTTTTTAAATCTGAATACATTTGTCAGCTGACTAAATAACTATTTTTATTGATTTTTTTTTTTACTTTTGATTTTTTAGTGCTAAACGCAGTGTGATGCTCTGCTGCCCTCTTGTGTTTGAATCTAACACTGTCAAGTACAAAAGCTTTGGGGCGATACCTCTTAAAAAATATAAACCTTTGTATCTTCCCTGCTTAAAAAACAGCTAAAAGCAGCCTTGGCTGGTTGGCTTGTCTTAGCTGCTTTGCTATAATGATTATTATAAATGCAAATGAAGTGAGTACATGAATGCTTTAATGATTATCATAAATGATTATCTCCCAGCCTGACCAGCTAAAACCAGCAAACAAGTGTAGGCTGGTTTTATTGTTTTTATTTTTTTTAGTTTTTTTGCATGGAATTACCCCTAAAAAGTGAATATTAATACATTAAATGTTAGATCCTTACATATTAGTACCTCAAGTGCATATATCATAATGGTTCATATTAGCCTTCCTTTTTGAAAGAGTACCAAGTGACCTCTTTTGTACATTTTTCTTACAGTGAAATATTCATCCAGTTGGAATATTTTCAAATTAGCTTTAAGAGAAGTAAGCAGATGTGAAAATGACAGAACATGTTTTACCTAGTGTAATTCGAAAAGATAAGTAGGAAAACTAGATTTTTTTCCTCTCTATTTAAATAGTAATGAAATGACAAGAATTTGTGGTCAGAATGTGTACATGGAGAAATGTTCAATTATATATGATTATGATTATGCAAATAAAGTAAAATAAAATAAAATACATGAATGCTGTAATGATTATTATAAATGATTATAAATGCAAATGAAGTGAGTACATGAATGCTGTAATGATTATTATAAATGATTATAAATGCAAATGAAGTGAGTACATGAATGCTTTAATGATTATTATAAATGATTACAAATGCAAATGAAGTGAGTACATGAATGCTGTAATGATTATTATAAATGATTACAAATGCAAATGAAGTGAGTACATGAATGCTATATGATTATTATAAATGATTCTAAATGCAAATGAAGTGAGTACATGAATGCTGTAATGATTATTATAAATGATTACAAATGCAAATGAAGTGAGTACATGAATGCTTTAATGATTATTATGAATGATTCTAAATGCAAATGAAGTGAGTACATGAATGTTGTAATATTATTATAAATGATTATAAATGCAAATGAAGTGAGTACATGAATGCTGTAATGATTATTATAAATGATTATAAATGCAAATTAAGTGAGTACATGAATGCGGTAATGATTATTATGAATGAAATGCAAATGAAGTGAATACATGATTATTATAAATGATTATAAATGCAAATTAAGTGAGTACATGATTATTATAAATGATTATAAATGCAAATGAAGTGAGTACATGAATGTTGTAATATTATTATAAATGATTATAAATGCAAATGAAGTGAGTACATGAATGCTGTAATGATTATTATAAATGATTATAAATGCAAATTAAGTGAGTACATGAATGCGGTAATGATTATTATGAATGAAATGCAAATGAAGTGAATACATGATTATTATAAATGATTATAAATGCAAATTAAGTGAGTACATGATTATTATAAATGATTATAAATGCAAATTAAGTGAGTACATGATTATTATAAATGAATATAAATGCAAATGAAGTGAGTACATGAATGCTTTAATGATTATTATAAATGATTATACATGCAAATTAAGTGAGTACATGAATGCTGTAATGATTATTATAAATGATTATAAATGCAAATGAAGTGAGTACATGAATGCTTTAATGATTATTATAAATGATTATAAATGCAAATGAAGTGAGTACATGAATGCTTTAATGATTATTATAAATGATTATAAATGCAAATGAAGTGAGTACTTGAATGCTGTAATATTATTATAAATGATTATAAATGCAAATGAAGTGAGTACTTGAATGCTGTAATATTATTATAAATGATTATAAATGCAAATGAAGTGAGTACATGAATGCTTTAATGATTATTATAAATGATTATAAATGCAAATGAAGTGAGTACATGAATGCTTTAATGATTATTATAAATGATTATAAATGCAAATGAAGTGAGTACATGAATGCTTTAATGATTATTATAAATGATTATAAATGCAAAAGAGACGTGAGTACATGAATGCTATATGATTATTATAAATGATTATAAATGCAAATGAAGTGAGTACATGAATGCTTTAATGATTATTATAAATGATTATAAATGCAAATGAAGTGAGTACATGAATGCTTTAATGATTATTATAAATGATTATAAATGCAAATTAAGTGAGTACATGATTGTTATAAATGATTATAAATGCAAATTAAGTGAGTACATGATTATTATAAACGATCATAAATGCAAAAGACGTGAGTACATAAATGCTTTAATGATTATCCTAAATGTAGATAAAGTGAGTACATGAATGGCTATAATGTTCATTATAAATGATTATAAATGCAAAAGACATGAGTACATAAATGCTATATGATTATTATAAATGGTTATAAATGCAAATTAAGTGAGTACATGAAAGGCTATAATGATTATTATAAATGATTATAAATGGAAGAACAAAACAATTAAATGCTAAACTATTCTAAATGAATGAATGAGCAATAAATGAGTATTAAAAAGAAAGTAAAACCAACACAAATATATGGTTGCTCTCTTGAATCAAAACACTTTTTTTCCACCTTCATCTTGACATGTTCATTCACAAGGATTCAAAACGCTATCATTCTTCATAGTCAAGAAAGCAATTATCGCATTTTTTGTGAGACATAGACATCTCTTACATTTAAGCAAGCTAAACATAAAGCCTGTTTCTGAACTCGTACCACCACAGACATAATTACACATAATTAAGCTTCAGTGTGGTCTTCACTGCCACGGCATAGCTGGAGTCAGTTTCAGTGCCGTCTTCACTGCTACTAAAGCTGGAATCTGTTTCAGAGTAATCCGCAGGTGTTGGTTTGGGATACCAGCAAGGAAAATCATAATGAACCTTTTGGTGTTCAAAGGTAGACGACACAACATTTCTAACCAATGTCATCGCACTTCGATACATGCAACACAGGATCAACAAGACAAAGCAAACCATGCAAACTGCCATCACAATCAGATCTGTCACATTTGTAGATGAACCGTTAAACCACCCCCATTCAAAAGACTCTGAATTAGTTTCCCAGTCTCTCACAGTCTGTGCCAGGAAGGTCAAATTCGTTAACGCTTCTTCAATGACATTTCCATCTCCGTCATTTTCAGGAATGTACGTGCAGCACGTTTCTTCCAATGTCACACACGCTCCGCTTTGCGCCGCCAAAATCTGGTCCAGGACTAAGCGATTCTGCAAAATGCTGAGCCTCAGTCCTCTCAGCTCCTCCTCGACGCCTTCCATCATCTTCGTGGTGTTAATGAAAGAAATCAGATCATACCTGGTAACCCGTACCTCTTGCATTAATGGTGCAACACCTCTTCCAGATACAAAAACAGCCAGCAGTTTCTCAGCTATGCTCCAGATGTGATGGTTTTTGGGCACTTGGCTGTCTTGCACAACGTTAAGCAGTCCGTCTCTCTTTCTCGTCATGATTTCATGTGGATGGTGTGGGAGAACGATGGTTCCACCGTGCAGTTGAATTAGAGCACATGTTCCAGTCCAGTTTCGAGGCAGAGACACATATATTTCATACCCACACTGCCAGAAGGTGTTTTCTACCACTCCTGTGCCCTCTTCACCAGGTATGTGCACAACTGCACAAACAGATTCACATCGAGTACGTGTGCAATGATTGCTAAACAAGTATTGTCTGGCGATTGCAGACTGTCCCAGAGGCCCAGAAACAACGAAACCCTTGTTTAAGCATCCAAGACAACGTCGTTGTTTGGCAAGATTCATTTCGTTCTCTTCGTAGATCACTTTGCAATTACTCTTTGGTATGTTCCCTAAAGGATTAGATCCTGTAACTCTACTATAGCATGTAAGATCGGTTGGTATGTCCCGAACCGTTGCTACCTGGCCAAACAGTCGTTTTGTCACTTTGATCTCCCTCCATTCCTCGTCTTGGTCGTACCACAGAGAGGAGCTGTCATTAAAAGCAGCTGCTGCCACAGCCACCACAGCCAGGATGGTTGACGTGTTGCGATCTTGATGCGGCCACCAGTCCACTCCAGCGGTGCTGAGTGGGAGTTGTGCGCACACATAACAGTTCTCGAATCCATTCTCCTTTACTGTAAAGTTGGTGAGTCTCCACCACATGTTCGTAGCGTATGTGTGAGGAGGGTTGGGATGGTCCATCCAGCTTGCTGCTTCTCGTACTCGTCTCGGTCTCAAAGTATGCTTGACTGATGCAATATCACTCATCACAGGCTCAGGATCACTTCCAATCAGTGGTAAAAAGATCCATAATGACAGAACCATCAGAACGCATGCCGTAGCCCTCAGAGCACAGAGTGCAGGATGCTTCATGAGATGCCATGATCGTTTCTGTGGCTCCATTTTGAGCTCGTTGATTTGCTCATTCAAGTTCAGCTCTCAAACACCGTCTGTGCCCGTCTTTCCCAGGACAAATTTATTTGCTGCCCCCCTCTTGTCAAACAAAGTATCCATAACAATGGAAAGTTACCACAGGCCTCAGATAAGAGCTGTGTGAACCTTGACGTTCACATTGAAAACAAGGGGATTGAAGGATCCAGGGATTTGAATATTTTAGGGATGCACTGAAATGAAAATTCTCGGCTGAAGCCAAAGCTGAACAAAATTACAAAACGGGCCGAAAGCTGAAGGTTGATTACCGAATACAGTTTTTCAGGTTTTTCCCCCATGTATTTTGCCAGTTTTTTTTCACCATTGCATAAATTAAATAGCCAATGCTTGCTTTTTACAATTTTGTCTTGCTTTTCAAAGAAAAAAAAATCGATTACAAAACAACAATTTAAAAATATTAATTTAACACTGAACATTTTTAACATTCTAGTAGACATTATCGCCTACCAACAAGGCATGATTTAACTTAAAATTAATAAGTTAGTAAAATAATATTCGTTGGCCATTTTTAAGACCCCCTTCTTGAATCAGGCATGTGTTTTTAATGCACAAATAAATGCAGCCTTGCTGAGCAAAGGAGAATGTTATAATAAATGTATTAATAGAGCTGTTGTAATGATTGTTATTATTATTTTTTTACTTTTTAATTTTATTTTACAGAACAACAGTAAAATTGAAATACTAACATTTATGAATGTTGACTTTTATTTTGGCGCAAACCCGCAAGAAGACCTCAGTACTACTTTGGATTTTGAACCTTGGCTAAGGAGCTGGTGCAGCGCAGTCAGAATAAACACAATTTGTGTGTGTATTAGACAACATAACGTTCTGTAGTTTATTTACTAATGATTTAAGGCCATTTGGTGATTTCAGTCATCATACAGTAACCAGCAACAACCAGCCCTTTCTCTTCTCATGGAAGACAAGTGATGCGATACTAAACAGTCTCTCGCTGTCGGTGCTTGGAATGATTTTTGTGTCTTTCTCTTTCTTTAAAGGCTTCCACATTGCTCACATGTTTGCTGCATTAGTGCACACCTCTATTCGATCACATCATGTCATTTATTCAGCCTTTTTGCTTATTCGCCGAACACCAAAAGAGCTTTATTTGCTATTTTTGGCCGAAAACTTTCAGTTGCCGAACATTCGGTGCATCCCTATTAATTTTCTTGAAAGAAGTGAGAATGAGTGAAAAAAAAAATTAGCTGTTTGCTGTGGAGTTAACACATTTTTAGGATTAAAATAATCTTAATAAGAGGTAAAAGTACAGAATGTCGCAATTTGCTATTGGACAGCTTCAACACAGTCAAACCAAAAAATTATTCAGACACCAGATATAATTTTTTATATTTTTTACTAGTGGATGCAGGACACATCATATCAGAATCTAAGATAAAGATACAGAATTCTGTATCTTTATCTTATATGTGACCCTGGACCACAAAACCAGTCATAAGGTAAAATTTTACAAAACTGAGATGTATACATCATATGAATACTCAATAAATAAGCTTTCTATTGATGTTTGGTTTGTTAGGATAGGACAATATTTGGCCGAGATACATCTATTTGAAAATCTGGAATCTGAGGGTGCAAAAACATCAAAATACTGAGAAAATCACCTTTAAAGTTGTCCAAATTAAGTTCTTAACAATGCATATTACTAATCAAAAATTACATTTGGATAGGTTTACAGTAGGAATTTTACAAAAAATTTCCTAATAATTACTTAATTTCCTAATAATTTTTGGCATAAAAGAAAAATCTATAATTTTGACCCATACAATGTATTTTTGGTTATTGCTACAAATATACCCCAGCGACTTAAGACTGGTTTTGTGGTCCAAGGTCACATATATAAAAGATTTGAACTAATTTTGGTTTAATGTTCATTTGTTTTTCTTAATCTGACAGTAATCAAAAGAGCCCACTGACAGGATTCGGTAAGACGAAGGCAAAAACATCATGATATTATCTGTCAGAAACGTCATCAGTGCTATCAACACAGTAGCATATACCAGTGCAGAGATCTGTAGAACAAGTAGGTTACCGACATCTAGAAGTCTACGCTATTTCATTGAGTATTGTAGGTTAATTTTCATTCATGCTAACTACATTCATAAGAGCACTAGATTCATCAATGACAACTACAACAGTAATATGTATTGTTGCATGACTAATAAACAATTGATAAAACTATACACCCTTAACCTATAATGGTGCAATATGATATAATTTAACAATGCTCATTCTCCAAAACAGAGAAAACATCTTTCACAAATATCTGCCAGCTGTACACCTAACAGAAGACATCTCCTCCTCCAAAGCCTCTCTGTCTCTCTCTCACACAAACATTCCCTCAAGGTTGAAAACAAGTCAACTCAGGGAACACTGAAACAAAATATAGAGATAACACCTACTTTCTCACAGACACATTTTCACAGGTTCGGATGAAGTATGACCACAGACAATGCAGGATTTAATTTCTCTGATGATTGACAGTCTAGTAGTAAGATAATAGGTAGGCCTAGATATAAAAAAAGCATTTTAATATTGAAAAATTACCCACACCAACAATGCTACTAAAAATCACTGTATAGCTAATCACTGTAAAAGATAAGCTATTCAACTAGACAAAGAGTAAATATCATCAGAGGCAAAGGTCAATCGTATATACATATGGGAGTGAATTTTCTAAATTATAATTTTGTTTTTGTTGTGTGTACGGAACAAAACTTACTCTTGAAACTACAACGACTGATGCCGTTGTAACCACAGAAACATTCTGCCACCTTGTGTGTTCACTATTTTGGGTGATTTAAGGTAAATAAACCACCCTTGACAGAACCACAGTGTTTCGTTTATGTTTGGACAGCTGCTTTGCAGATCGCAGTGAAGGGTTGCCATTTCCACTTATTATAAGCAATGCTTAATAAGTGTCATTGAATAACGGCCTCAGCTCATAAAGTGATCCAGTTTATAGAGTTGTTAAAATTGTCAGGTGCACATCACATTATTTTAATATGGAGCTTATTTGAAAGATAATGCGTTTAGATTTCAGTTTATTATGGGTTTGTTTTTATCTGAATTGGCAACCGATTTTAGCTGTGGTGTATACACCGCCATAATTTAACCAGAAGGTCCCACTATTATTATTGCGTCATACACTGGAACAGTGTTGCCAGATCGGGTTGACGATTTTTCATCCCAAAAGCTCACTAAAACCCATTCACTTCAGCAAAAACCAGTCTAAAATTGTAACTGCCAAAATAATGTGATAGAATTTTATTGCCATGCCAATCAAGGTTGATAAGGACAATTTTTATCTCTTTTATCTCTTAAAAAAAATTGTGATGACAAAATAAAATAAAATAAAGATAAATCAGTTTCACATGAATATGAATCAAAACAGGGCAAATGCCTTAAAGGGAGTCAGAAAACAAGCTTAAAATGTTCAGAAATCTTTTCAAAGTTGCAATCATGGAATTAGCCCGATGACTTTAACCCTTGGAAAATTTAACCCTTGGACTTTAACATTTTCAATGTCCACAGTAAAAGTAAGCAAATATTTGTGCAAAAAAAGCACAATAATGTGATCCGAAAGCAATGTTACTTACAGTAGCTGGCATTTAATCGGACATCCAAAAAATATATAAAAAATACCTTAACAATTAGAAAACAATAATGAGTTTGCCTTTGTCTTGCGCTTTATCTACAGACAAAACTACAGCATGTATTTCATGAAGTACACATTTTAGAACATAATGCAGAACTTTGCACAGTCAAAACTGTTCAAGTCCAGCAGCTGTCAATGCAAAGTATACCAGAGTAGTCGGGACGGTTTTTATTAACTGTTCATTCAACTGTTCTCTTATTTCAGTTACAGTTAGATAGATATGAAGATCTGATCAGATATAAAAGAACTGAGGATCCTCAAATACAAACTGTGTGTTTTTCTTTAAGAGAGCAACCATTTGTGTTGTGTTGCACTTGTATTCTTCATTCATTTCTTCTTTTATAATCATTTATCATTTAATTATTCAATAAACTATTCATTTATAATAATCATATATAGCCATTTAAATTTGCATTTCATTGAATCATTAATTAGTCATTTATGTTATATTATTGTAGTTATATATATATATTCCACGTTGTTTAGTCTTATGGCTGTGTGGTTTCAAGGGCTGTTTGTCTTTATGTATAAGAGATACAAGGGAATGTTTATAGAAACTCAAGGTTTATGGGATGTTGTTGTGAATCAGTTTGCTATAACACTACTTGTTGGATCTGTGTTCTTCAGACAAAGTCTGAGCACTGAAACATATGCAACTAAGACTATTTAATAAACTCTGCTCCTTTCACTTTCACTGGCTTTTCCCTGAGTCATATGTTTGGCTGATAGAATACTGTTATTAGTGTTTAATAGTGTTTAGGGTACCAGAGAAGACCTCCTGTTAACAGGGTTTGACTATTAGATTAGTTACCATGTACAGAGTTACCAGACAAATCTGATATTTTCTGAGAGGATCTGGCATCCGGGGCTGGATCTTAATTGTCTAGGCATGGGGACTCGATTCTTAGTATGACATAAATGTGTTTTAAATATATTACTTTTTAACGAGGGCCTGATGGGATGGATATTCCATAGGCAAAACTGTTTTATACTTCATAACCTGTATTTTCTATCCCTAACCCTACTCTTCACACAAAACTTACTGCATTTTTACATTCTCAAAAAACTTTCTGTATTATTTATAAGCTTGGCGACCATAAAAATGTCAACACAAGGTCAAAACATATAGATTACTATCCTTGTGTAGATATTTGGTTGTAGGGAATACCAGGACTCACACACACACACACACACACACACACACACACACACACACACACACACACACACACACACGTTGGGTTTACATGTTTTATGGGGACATTCCATAGGCGTAATGGTTTTCATACTGTACAAACCATACTTTCTATCGCCCTACACCTACCCTACACCTAAACCTAGCCCTCACAGGTGATTGTGCACACTTTTACTTCATCAAAAAAACTCATTGTGCATGATTTATAAGCCTGTTTCCTCATGGGGACCTAAGAAATGTCCCCACAAGGTCAAAATCTACTGGTATTCCTATCCTTGTGGGGACATTTGGTCCCCACAACGTGATGAATACCAGGTACACACACACACACACACACACACACACACACACACACACACACACACACACACACACACACAACCTGTACACCCTTTTGAGCTTATATTATATGTGACCCTGGACCACAAAACTAGTCTTAAGTAGCACAGGTATCTTTGTAGCAATAGCCAACAATACATTGTATGGGTCAGAATTTTCATTTTTTATTTTACGCCAAAAATCATTAGGATATTAAGTAAAGATCATGTTCCATAAAGCTATTTTGTAGATTTCCAACCATAAATATATCAAAACTTAATTTATTATTAGTAATATGCATTGCTAAGAACTTTATTTGGAGGCAATTTTCTCAATATTTGGATTTTGTGCACCCTCAGATTGCAGAAATAGTTGCATTTCAGCCAAACATGCCTACTGTCCTATTTTAACAAACCACACATTAATAGAAAGCTTCTTTATTCAGCTTTCAGATGATGCATAAATCTCCATTTTGAAAAATTGACCCTTATGACTGGTTTTGTGGTCCAAAGTCACATATTAAAGTCCCTGAGACATAACACCAAGAATGAAGAGATCAATGAAAAACACATCTCAGTTCTCTCACATATGCAAGAGTGACTTCCAGTGGTCAAAAATAAAATAAACTGTCCTGAAGAAATGTTATACTGTACAGTAAACCCCCTCCAGTTCTCATTAGTCCGGCTGTGTCTCATTAACTTGGTATTACAGTTTTTGCCGTTGCTTGAACACATTTTGCAAAACTTCGCTCATTGTGCCAAAACTCTAAACACAAGTAAACATGACACAACACTGAGAAATATACCATTCACATCTGTGTCAAATTGAAACTCTACTCTCAAAACCTAAGCTCTGCTATCAAAACCTAACATTCTTTTGTCAAAATGTAACTCTGTTGACAAAATGACACATACTTGCATCATATGCATACACTTTCAGATCAGGGAGAACACACTAGTCTACTTTATATAAAACACTGCAGTCTTTGATTTTCACTGTTTATTCAGAAGGAATATTTTCAGGAGACACATTTTCAAACAACCAACACAGCAAATAGGCCTACTCATTATTGTACATAGCAGCACTGTACATTGCAGTAACATGAATTCAGATAAAGCAAAAAAAAAAACATAATACAGTAATAGAAAAAACACTATACTGTAAACACAGAAAATCATGACATGACCACAGGACTTCATCGACATTGCAAGCAATGTCTTTTATATTATGGAGAGCATCTAGAAATATATAAGTAAGTATATATAAGTATATGTTGGCTATTGTATGGACCTAGTTTTGCATGATGATGCAGAAGCCCTCGAAGGCTTATGGTGGCACACAATGTGATATTTCCCCGTTTTCTAGTCGGAATGTTCTTATTACAGATGCCACTGTGAAGCGGCTTAGATGTGGGTGGACTCTCTACCCAGCTTCCCTCATAGTCAGGCCATGGTTGATGACATGGTCCACCAAAGTTGCTCTTATATCATCAGAAATATGGGTCCGTGCATGCCCTCTTTGACCTTTACTTTGAACTTGTCCTCCTCCTCCTCCTTCTTCTCCTTTTCCTTTTCCTTCTCCTCCTCCTTCTCCTCTTGCTCTCCCTCCATCCATGCTTGAAAAGTTCTTGAAATGGCTAAACTGAGCTTTTTGTAGTTGGCTAATTGGTGTTCAGTTTTGCAAGAAAGTGCCTTCAGGTGTGTATTTGAGTGGTTGCAATTACCCGATGTGTGTTGTATTTTGGATACATGTGTTTTCCAAATGGCACCTTGAGATTACATTTTTGTACGAAGTGTCTTATGAAATAGAGTGTAGTGTGCAGGACCAAGTGTGTTGCATAAAGGAGTAAGTGTGTTGCATAATTGCAACTAGAGTGCAAAGCAGCGCTTTTGTTTAAGGTATGGGTACATGTGTTTGAGGTATGGTAACAAAAGTTTCAAGTTGTGTTACTTTAGTCTTAGCATGGCTCTATAGTGTTCAAGCAACGGGCAAAAACTGTAAACTGACACTAAATGTATTTTTGGGCATTTGGGAATAAAGTTTGCATCTTTCCACGTTCCCTACAGTATGCTGTTACTGACTGTACAGGGGCAGACCACTGGCGGTGTGTTGAGCTGGTTTCTTCCTCACGTACCGTGGGGCCGGTTCTGGTTTGGTCTCGTGTCGTGCAGTGTCCGTGATCACGTGATCGCCGCCGCAGCCGAAGGAGATCGGAGAGCGATTGAAGGAGAACGCCTCATTCGCGCATCTTTATTTGACAGCATGCGTTTCATGGAAAGTGGAAAGATAATTTTGAACAGCGAGTGTTAACCCGCTCGTGTGACGTGTGTGCTGCGGATGATGTGTCACGCATGAATATGCTGCGCTTTATTCTAGACTGCCTGCGGCCGGCACGAGCGCGCGCTGCAGCCGCTACAAGGTACGCGAATGCGCGCAGCGTTATCTTTATGCATCTAAGTGGCTGCATGCAGACTTAGCCTTTGAAATGCGATTTCACCGACATCCTTCAAAAATCATCACCTTTCACGTCGAGGTTATTCATGCACGGAAATAATGGCATGGTGTTTGCATGTAGGCTACTGTAGAGGTGTGATTCATCATCCTGACATCATTTGACACAGGGGTTGCATAATTAAACTGTACACATTTCACCTGCAGTAATCTTCTGTTTGCGTGCGCGTAAATGAGAGAATCATGCATTATGTGATATTTTAATGTGATTTATCTTCTTTGCGTTTTATATTGTTTCAGGGACACGGAGCTTGAGGCTCAGGTCAACACTTCACATGATAATGAAATCAAGGTACTGTGTTATTTTCTACGCTTGTTTCTATAAAGAGAGACTGACAAACATAGCCGCACCGATAGTAGGCTATGTATTGCAGTCAAGCCAGAACGTCGTGTTCTCTCAGTCCAACCCATATTGCTGTCATTCTTAGAGTGAATGGGCCATTTGTCTCAGGTTGTTTTATTTTATTGCATCGTGTTTGGTGCGACATGTCCTTCATAATGCTTCTATACTTTTATTTATGTGATAAGGTTTTTACAACAGCAACATGTGTGATATCAAAGAAATAATAGTCTATGTATAAGTGATTGCACAGAACAAAAGGGGCTAAAGACACCTAGAAAAGGACTATTGTAGTCCTTCAATAACAATGATTTGTTTACAATTTATATATTTGACTCTAGACCACAAAACATTTTTTTTTTACATCATCTGAAAGCTGAATAAATAAGCTTTCCATTGATGTATGGTATATTAGGGCAGGACAATATTTGTCTGAACTATTTGGCAATCTGAGGGTGCAAAAAAATCAACATATTGAGAAAATTGCCTTTAAGGTTGTGCAAATGAAGTTCTTAGCAATGCATATTACTCTTTAAAAATTAAGTTTTGATATATTTATGTTTTCATGGAACATGATCTTTACTTAATATGCTTATGATTTTTGGCATAAAAGAAAAATCAATAATTTTTACCTAATGCATTTTGAGCTATTGCTATATAGCCACACATATAGACATGCTACTTAAGACTGGTTTTGTGGTCCAGGGTCACATATGAGCTAAATATATATATAAAATCCATTTGCTGTGATTAAAATAATTTACCTAAAATAATATGTCTTGAGAAAGATGGCACTTAATATTTGTTTAAAATATAAATTTATGCAAAGGTTGCCAAATAAATTTTTTGATAATAAATAGTTTATGTAACATTTACTCAAAATATACAGATGTTCAATTAAATGTTTTATTACCACAACTGTCCCTAAAATATAAACACATTTCAGAGATGCAAAAAAAATATTAAACAAAATAAAGATTCTGAAATGTTTTTACATTGCCTGTAACAGAGATCCCTTCATTATAGATATGATGATCATCTCTAAGGCGTACACCCATTATCTCAAAATGGCATAGACCTCAATCAGGATAGACACTGTACTGAATTTACCACGGATGAAAACAAGGTTGTGAGGCATAGACTTAAAGTCTGTACAATGACATGCACTGAATAAAAGATAATGTGTACTTTTCAAAAATCAATCTTTAAAAATGTAATAACATTTTTGGAGTTTTTCGTAAATGGAAGTCTTTCATAAAGATATTTCATCAACTGAACATGATATTAGTCCATTGAATGCACTGTATTTCTAACCTTCACTTCCTCGGTTTCATTCCTGTCAAAAATTAAATATGCTGCTACACTGACAAAGGTCTTTTGGCCATTTTAACAGAAGCTTGTTGTCAGCCAGCTTCATTTATCGTCTTGTCAATTAGTCTAACAAGCTACTGAGTTCAAACAGGACCTTAATTCCCAACAACAAGGCTGATTTTTGCCATAAATACCATAACCTTACAGTTACTGAAGAACTGTTGATTTAATTACCCAAAACAAAACTGAAAACCATTAACAATAAGTCTAAAAAATGTGATAATTTTAGTGATTTTTTTCAGTCAGAGCTGGTTTCTGGAAGTTCCCATTCATATTTCCAATAGGGATTTTTAAAAAGTCTTTGTAAAAGTGTTAGAAGCTATAAACCAGCCCAGCCAGCTACGAGGAGAATCACTTTGAGTTGAAGCCAAAAAGTGAATGAAAATCAGACAAAAAGACAAAAGGTACAAGACTGTGCAATTTCTGTTGTAGAGCAAAACGCCCAAGTATAGTCAGTTTCGATTTAGCACAGACCTTGTTTTACTCATAAACTGAAAACCTAATTACAGAAGCCAATCAATTAAGGGACTGGGGAATTAGTCTTCCAGGTTTTGGCGTCACGTCTGCTGTAATCTATACTTAAATGTGCACAGTTTACAGTTTGACACAGTTAATCAGGACGGCTAAATGTAAACAAACAGCTCCTGTGACCCGCGGCCTATGATTACAAATGATTTTCTTCTGCATACAAATGATGAAAATCCCGCGGGAGCCTCTGCTGTTTATTTCTAGTCATTAGTGACAGGATCGTGACGCCCCGTCTGCTTTTGTGTGAACTAATGATGGCTCGTTCATGAACAGGTCATTCATTCACGAGATAAATAAAGCAAAGACTTGAGGATGTGGACTAATTATTCATGTTTCTTTGGCTGTATTAAAAGGATTTTCTAATCTGGAGTGATTGAAGATTGTGACTGTGGTCATGTATGGTGATTTTGGCTATTGAAAAATAACATTTTAACTTTAAAATGACTTAATTTAGTGAACAAGATCAAGTGAGAGAGAGACGGTAAATAATCTGATCCTTCCATCACGAGAGTAAAGAGTAAAACTGACAGAAATGAAAACCAATTTAAATGTGAAACATAACTGAATTTGCAATGGTTTCAAAAGTTCCCAAAAGTGCTTCAAAAGCACCCATCACTCCCTAATGGTGTGGTTTGGTTTGCTTTGTTTGATTGTTGGCAGTAAAAGCCCATTTTTCACCCTGTCACTGTCGAAAGCCCTGTACCTTAAAATGTTTTTATACTATGCATGTCACTCCTCCAAAATGAGCCTTTCACTAAAAAAGAAAATCCACTAATGTATATAGAACTTAGAACAGTTCAGTTTTAACTTGGAATGTGTTTTTTAACTAACTTTGAAAGTATACTAATAATGCATATTATTACTAAAATAATTTTTAAAAATTCAGTTTATATACACTGCCATTCAAATGTTTGGCATCAAGTCTCCTATGCCTTTATTTGATCAAAAATACAGAAAAAATGGTAATATTGTGAAATATGATTAAAATTTAAATGAACATTTTTGTATATTAATATACTTTAAAAATATATTTTATTCCTGTGATTCAAAGCTGAATCTTAAGTGTCACATGATCCTCTAGAAATCATTCTAATATGCTGATTCATTAACATTTTTTGGAACCTTGATACTTTTTTATGATTCTTTGATGAACAAAAGGTTAGAAAGAACATCATTTATTCAAAATAGAAATCTTCTCTAACAATATAAGTCTTTACCATCACTTGTTATCAATTCGCCACATCCTTTCTAAATAAATATATTAATTTCTTTCAAAAAAAGAAAGAAAAAAAATGCACTGTCTGACCCCAAATTTTTGAACGGTTGTGCATATTGTACCAACCAGTGTTGTTTTTGACAACCATCTTAGATTTAGTCTTAGTCTTAGTCTTTTGGACTAAAATGCTTCTTAGTTTTAGTCAAATTTTAGTCACTTCTATATGTGATAGTTTTAGTCCAATTTTAGTCGACGAAAAGTCAAAAAGGTTTTAGTCTAGTTTTAGTCAAAAAAAGGGGAAAAAGTAGTCTTTTAACAAATTAATGTAGGTCAGTAAGTATTTTGCTGTTGGGTAGTGTCACTTATAAGTTCTGAAAATAGCAGATCTATAGTTCAACACAATGTGAGCTTCCGGATCGACTATTTTCACCAATAATTACAATAATGAAGGAATGTTTTAGAACATAAAAGACAAACAAGGATGGAATGCTAAAACGGCTTGCCATACTAGTATAACAAAGAGTATTTAATGCCTAACGGCTTGCCATAGCGTCAGATACTTTTTAAGTTTTAATTGGCATGCACAATAAGCAGAAATGTCATGCATTTTATATGTCTGACGGACCACCCACTAACATTTTCGTCTATTCTCGTCTCGTCAACGAAAACTCACACACGTCTCGTCATGTTTTAGTCATCAACGAGCCATTTTTATCTCGTCATCGTCTCGTTATCGTCATGAAAAAAAGTGGCGTCAACGAAATGATTTCGTCATCGTCATCGTTGACGAAAACAACACTGGTACCAACAGATTTATATATTTTTAATACATGCTGTTCTTTTTTTACCATTGTTTTATCAAAGAATCCTGAAAAAAATATCACAGGTTCCCAAAAATATTAAGCAGCAAAATCTCTGCGCATTTGTGCATTCGCCAATTTATGAATGACTTTTCAGCCAGGTCTGATGAGAGAAAAAGTCAGCTCACTTTGCACGAGACTCTGTGTGCATCCAAGTTTTAGAAGTAGTTGCGAGGACATCAGGTTAACATATGCTTATGAATATATCCTCAGGGTCTGCAAGATGAGGTCCACATGGAACAGGAGACTCTTCAGACGGTCAAGGCTTTGTGTCGTAACACACAGGAGACCGTGGAGATGCTGGAAGAGAAGAAGACGCAGCTAAAGGAAGAACTGAAGATGATCTATGACCTCCAGAAACAGGAGAAGGAAGCGGTAAGCAAATGCTTAAGAGACCTACAACAGGTCAAATGCTGCTGTTGCAGGTTTAGGTTCATTAAAAGATGGAACATTACCATCTTCAGTGACAAAGCTTTGAATTCGATGCGAATGGTTGCCAGCTCTCTTTGGTTGATTGAAAACAAGGCGTGCTGCTGCGTTCTGAATCATCGGCAGACGACCAGCCAAAAGAGCACTGCAGCAGCCTACGCTTGAAATGCCAAGAAATTACTTGAAAGAGCCACTCAGTCTGTGCCTTTTATGTTAATGTGTCCTCTATTACAGAGATTCCAAGTTTAATGAATTTAGACGATTAGAGACTGACCAATAATTGATTATACAGCTGATACACTTTTCCAAATGTGGTGGGCCTCTAATTGCTTACAAACAACATTATAGCACAGTGCATTTAGCACAGTTTTGTATCTTTATTTCTATAGCACTTTGTAGAATACAGCTTGTGTCAATAATGCAAACAAAATTCAATTCTCTAAAAAGACGACAGTAGTTAAAGAGTCACATTTTCAGTTGAAGTCATTTCTTCATTGACTCTTCAAGTTCAGTTCTCTTTAAATACTGTCTGTGCAGTCAAGCTGACAATGATGCCGAAAATGTACTAAGCAAGCCAAAGGCAACAATGGCAAGGAACCAAATTCAAATGGTGACAGAAATGGAGAAAAAAAGCCTTGGGAGAAACCAAGCTCAAACTATTTAGACCCAGTTACTGTTGGAACCACAAAAGTTCTTTATCCTATAAATCAGCATCAGTCCTTTCTACACTGCATCACTCATTTGAACCTAACTGACTGTATATTGTGTGACTTTTTTTGGTGAGCCATATTTCTTTGTTGCAGTGTTGTTATTGACTATCGGGTGGCAGTATAAGGATGAGGATAAGTAGCAAGTCGGGTAATTAGATATTACTTTAGCGTCTAATTCATTGACTGGACACAACAGACAGTGATCAATAGCCAGTCTCATGCTCCGTAGGAGAAAAACTAAATCAATGGTATTCCATCCTTTTCTTTGTTCATATTTGAAGAGCTGTATCTTCTTCAAGCGCTTTTCTTCTTTGTGTTTTGACATTTTTTAATCTAAATTATTACATGATGTACCAATTAATTAATCGGATAATTCACAAATGAATTTATTTTCAAAAAATTATCTCACTAAAGTATTGTGTTCCATCTAGAAAGTGTTTGCAACTTTCCCTGAAAAAAAAAAATGCATTTGCATTGAAATTATTATTTCTTTCGTTCACCTCTTTATTTCCGTCACAACATTTTTGTGAGCAAACACAAAGTTTATAAACTCATAAGTCAGAATTGTAAATTTTATCTCGCAATTCTGACTTTTTCTGAGATACAATTCACAATTCTGTTTTTTTTTCTCGCAATTCTGACTTTTTTTTTCTCGCAATTCTGTATCTTGCAATTCTGACTTCTTTTCAGGAAATTCTGGCTTTTTTCCCCAGAATTTTTTCTTGGAACTGAGTGCAATTCAAACTCACAACTCACAACTCACAACTCACAAATGAATCACATATCAATTTGGGCTGAGAATCTGCCAAAAGATCATTAAAAGTCATTATTGTGTAAAATGAGAAAAGCATTGGATAGTCATTAGAAAACAGCTTTTGGTGCAACATAAAATTTATTAAACATAAAATTTTAATCCTGCAATGTGACCATAACATTGTTTTTAGAATGTTTCAGAGGTGGCATGAATGCATTTACACTGACATTACAGTGCATGAATAATGCTATGAGATTAATTGGTTTTAAATAGACATTAATTTAAATATGACACTGAAACTGGCACTAGGTGGCAGCAAAACTTGATGAGTGAGTCATTTAGTCATTTATTCAACCAATTCATTCAAACAGCTGATATATTAAAAAAGAAAGCAGGTGACTGTCCTTATGAATTTTGCTTTGAGTCACTGAATCATTGACTCTCTCGATTCATTCAAAACCATGGATTCATTTAGTAATATAAACTGCTGTGTGTTGCTCAGAGATGCACAACAGTTCTGCTGTGACTTTGATTGAACTATTTTCTTTGGTGAAATCGAGCTGAAACAGACAATATTGAGTCTAAAATGTATAAAAATATTAACATATATAAAATCAATTTTACATTTGCAATTGTGCAGATATTTGGGAAAAAGCACTTTTGCTCATGCAGCATTGCTAAACTATATACTTTGATATAAATATAGAACAAAAGTGCTTACGCAGGCATTTTTTGCCTTCATATTTTCCACACATTATCTAGTCACCAGTCGTCTGCATCATGCATCATAAAACAACTGCATGCATTATAAGAAGATTGCCAGCTGAAAGAGCTTTGAGTCTTCAGTGGTTTGTGTGGAAGCTACACATATTCCCCAGAATGCCATTAGTCAGCATTTAAATTACTTCTCAGGTCAGAAGTAGATGAGCGCTGCAGTTGCCTGGTACTTGAAACCGAAGAAAGTATTGATGGAGCCGTAAAGAATAGAAGAAACTGGCTTTTGAACAGACTAACAATATTGCTGTATCTACTGTAGATGCAAAACTAAAGGAGTTTAAAGCTTCCCTGGAGAACAAGAACCATATTAAGACAGTAGAGGATCAGTCTAAGGATCAGATTGCCATTATTTCTTTCAATCAGCAATTCAGAGAGGAAACTAATAGTTGTGTTCAAAGATGGTCAAAAGGATAGTATGGTCTACACTTTGGATCCTGTATTAGATAACGAACTGCTAAGAGTGGGAAGAAGCACACAGTTAAGCACAGTATTGATATTTTTTTGTAGATTCGATTCAGTGTTGGGGTAACACAAAAGAAATGTAACATTACTTTCCATAAAAAGTAATTAAGTAATGCAATTAGTTACTTTTTTAGGGAGTAATGCAATATTGTAATGCATTGCTTTTTTAAAAGTATGTTTCATCAACACTTGTTAGGTTTAGAGTTTCTATTGGACTCTCAACATCATACGTACATGCACACAGGAAAAACTAAATAAACATTGCAGTGATGGTCATATACTGTACTTTAGTATTTAAACTGGGATGCAAAAACAATCTGGCACTTATTACACAATGTTTGAGGTTTAAAATACAGTGGTGTAATGTAACAAAGTAATTATACAGTAAGGAAGAATTTTTGGCAGTATCTGTATTTAAGTTTTTATTTTTCAGCCTATTTTTACTTTTACTCCACATTTCTTAATAAAAATGTATACTTTTACTCTGATACATTTCCTGAAGCATATTCGTTACTTACTACAAAATAGTCAGAAGTCAGGATCTCAGTCAGAATTGCGAGATGTGAGAAAAGTTTTTTTTTCTTAATTTTGCAAAACTGTATGAAAAAAAAAAAAAATCTCACAAAAGTATTGTGTTCTATTTAGAAAGTTTTTGCTCACAAAAATATTGCCTTTCCCTGAAAAAAAAATTGCATTTGCATTGAAATTATTTCTCTCTTTCACCTCTTTATTTCCGTCACAAAATATTTGTGAGCAAACACAAAGTTAATAAACTCATAATAAGTCAGAATTGTAAATTTTATCTTGCAATTCTGACTTTTCTGAGATAAAACATCAGAATTGCGAGATACAATTTACAATTCTGACATTTTTTCTCGCAAAGGAGAGTTTGTAACTTGCAATTCTGACTTATTTTCAGGAAATCCCCCCCCCCCCCCCACCCAGAATTGCGAGATATAAAAACTCAATTCTGACTTTTTTCTCCATATTGGGTGATATAAACGCACAATTGTGAGAAATAAAGTCAGAACTGTGAGATATAAACTCAGAATTCTGACTTTTTTTCTCAGAAATTGATGATATAAACTCGCAGTTGTGAGAAATAATTTTCCTCACAAATGCAAGTTTGTATCTCGCATTTCTGTTTTCTCGCAATTGCGAGTTTGTATCTCACAAATCTGAATTTTTTCCTCACACATGCATGGTTGTAACTCGCAATTCTGCCTTTTTTTTCTCTGAATTGGGTGACAAACTCACATTTGTGAAAAATAAAGTCAGAATTGCAATATGAACTGATAATTCGGACTTTTTTTTTTTCCTAATTGGGTGATATAAATTTGCAACTGCAAGAAATAAAGTCAGATATGTGAGATATAAACTCAGAATTCTGTCTTTTTTTTCTCAGAAATTGATTATATAAACTCGCAGTTGAGAGAAATAATTTTCCTCACAAATGCAAGTTTGTATCTCACAATTCTGACTTTTTTTCTCTGAATTGGATGAAATAAACTCACAATTGTGAGAAATAAGGTCAGAATTGCAATATAAACTTAATTCGTACGGTTTTTCTCAGAAATGGAAGATATAAACTTGCAATTACGAAAAAAAATGCATTTACTTTCAATACTTAGGTACATTTAAGATTTAAAAAAAATACTTTTTTGCAATAAATATCGCACACTTTAAGACTTTTACTCAAGTAATATTCTAAATGGTGACTTCAACTTCTAATAATTTTCTGGTAAGATATCTGTACTTTTACTTTTAAGTATGGCTTTCAGGTACTTTATACACCACTGATAAAATACATATTTCACTATGTGCATCAGAGTGCTAACAGCATATAGCTCAGTATTTGGGCGATGCCATCTGTGTGTGTCTGACGTTGTGTTCCTGTACAGTTGCAGTCTCTGCAGGAGGAGCAGCAGGAGCTGGAGCAGACAGTGCAGCAGTATGATATAGAGCTGTGTGCCGCGGCTGAAGATCTCCTGCAGCTCCAGCGGGAAGTGGCTTACGCCAAAGCACATGCAGAAAGCCTGCATCTACGGATCACTCCGCTGCAGGACTTATTCGAGGAGATTATACAGGTCACAGTTCAGTCACCTTCTTCTTCTTCTCCTTGCATATTTTTGGTAGCAGTTCACCCAAAATGTTTTGTAATATTTTGTAATATATCCTGCTTTACATATAATATGGCAAGCCGTTTTAGCCTAAAATATACTAAGTGTTGCTCGTCAGAAGTAACAATTAAATTAAGAGAGCTCTAATCCAATTCCTACTAGTAATAATTCCAATTAGAGAGCTCTACAAATAAATTTTTTCTAGTCATGTCTCCATTGACTTCCATTCATTTTTTAATTGCAGAGCTTTACAACAGAATTTTTACTAGTAACAATTCCAATTACAGAGCTCTCAAAATCAGTTTTTACTAGTAATAATTCCAATTAGAGAGCTGTCTAATTCAGTTTTTACTAGAAACAATTCCATTTAGAGAGCTCTTTAATTCAATTACAGAGCTCAGTAATTAAACATATTTTTAATGTGTTTTTTACTAGTGAAAACTGAATTGTAGAGCTCGGTAACTGCATTTTTTACTAGTAATAATTAAATTAAAGAGCTCTCTAATCGGAATTGTTTCTAGTAAAAACTGAATTAGAGAGCTCTTTAATTGGAATTATTACTAGTAAAAATTGATTTAGAGAGCTCTCTAATTGTAATTGTTACTAGTAAGAATTTAATTAGAGAGCTCTCTAATTGGCATTGTTACTAGTAAAAATTGAATTATAGAGCTCTCTAATTGAATTGTTACTATTAAAAATGCAATTACGATGAGTAACGCTTAGTATATTTTAGGCTAAAACGGCTTGCCATATAAACATTCCATTAACTGCTATTCAATTGTTGGGGAGTAACTAGTTACATTTGTTAGAAATTTAGAAAAGTAATCAGATGTAATCAGTTACATTACTTCAATAAGGTAATTACATTTTAAATAGGGTAACTTTGAATCTGTAATCTGTTACATTTATAAAGTAAGCTTCCCAAGACAAGATGAAGTTTGAGTTAAGGGCTACTGTCAAATGTTTGTTTTTATTTTATTGTCCAATTAAAATCGCTGAAACAAATTTAAGGTTGTAATTGGTTTCAGATGGCATATTAAAAATTCTAACTTGCCATAATTATTTAATTTACTGATTGAAATGATAGATTTAATGAATTTAGTTTTAGTTTTTCATTTAGTTCATTTAGTATATATATATATATATATAAAATGTAACTGTACTACAGTACATCCCTGTTTTTATCAAAAGCTATACTGCATCCCTGTAGATTTAAAGGGAAAACACAGTCTTTAGGAGTTGGAACCAATGGAAATGCTACAAAAATGTACATAAAGTGTCACAATACCAACATTTCAGTAGTTTATTTTTAATACTGGTAAAAAAGGTCACGGTTCTTGATGCCAAATTTGGATAGTAACAACTAGGTTCTATTGTAGAATATTATAAAAACATATTATTTAAATGTTACGTTGTGTAGCATTCTTAGTCACGTGTGATAATCATCATATTTGTTTAATAAATGATTGAATTATGTGCAGTGGTGTGTAAGAAAGGTAAGAAAGATAATAATTATCTTACAGTAACATTTATATCAGGCTGGTCACCAGCATCTGGTTGACAACCACTGTTTTAGACCTCGCTGACAAACAAAAGCTATTGTATGTCAATCATAAACATAATTATTGTAAAATACTGTAGCTGTATGACCATTGGAAGTTTAAACTCACATTTTCACAGCAAATTGTTGCCCTAGGGCATTTATATCTGTAAAACTCACAGCTATAATGGTCCGCTACCAGACCAAGAATATTGGAAAATAACATCCATTCTCATCCTAAAAAATAAGAGATGTCTCCAACCGTAAAAATTGACAAGTCTAAAGAAATGCACACTATATTTACACAGGTAAATATAATTAAAGGGATAGTTCTCCCACAAAGGACAATTATGTCATTAATTACTCATGTCTTTCAAAGCATATAAGACATTCGTTCATCTTCAGAACACAAATTAAGATATTTTTGATGAAATCTAAGAGAGACTCTCCAAGTGCAATCTGCAATTTACACTCCGTAAATTTAATGTAATGGTTGTTTTTTTCTTTATTTCCCTTTTTGACTAGGTTAAAAAGAAGCTGGCTGAGTTGGTTGCTGGCCTCATAACCAGTGAAAGTTCAATGGCTGAGATGTCAGAAGAAGATCCTTGTGCAGTTTTGGACCAGGAGTCGGAAGGAAGCGTGGATATTGTAGAAAGCGAGAGTGATCATGTCTACAGTGAGAAGATCAATGCCAAACCGGAAGGAGAGGAACTGAATGATGTTGAGCAGGAGAACACTGTAGAGGAGCTTGATAAAATGCAGTATTCAATGGAGAACTTGGTATGACCAATAGCATTCATATGAGTGTGTAATTTCCTACTAGTTACTAGTTTGTTGAACTCATGATGTGTTACTGATTACAGAAGAGCAGTGGATCATCGTCTTTCACTGAGATCACACTGACGGAGGTCAAAGAGGAGGATGTTATGTTCAGATCAACCACTCCACAGGTAGGACACAGATACCTGTACCTGTAGAATGTATCTGTTTTTTTGCATTGTTTTTTTTTTTTACTTATAGCCATTTAAATAACTTCTTCAGAGTGTTTATTTGTATACAGTTGTGCTAAATGCCTAGAAATTTAGTTTATTGCTTGTTTAATCAAACTGCAGTCTGCATACACTCAGATTAAGGAAAAACAAGATTAAAGGGGTCATATGATGTTGCTAAAAAGATCATTATTTTGTGTATTGTTTGTAATGCAATGAGGTTCAAAAAACATATTATTTTTCACATACTGTACATTAATGTTGCTTCTCTCTGCCCCGCCTTTCTGAAACGCTTAGATTATTACAAAACTCATCGTTGATGGAAACCGAGGTGTTCTCTGATTGGCCAGCTATCCGGTGCGTTGTGATTGGCCGAATACCTCAAGCGTGTGATGGAAATGTTACACCCCTTACCATGTTGTGATGCACAGAAACAATAAAACCCATTATAAACAAGGCATTTGTTGCATCCAGTGGGGACATAACTACTGATTATAATGACTCATACTGCGTCATTATGCGTTGCGTGTCTGCACCATATCTGCATTTGCAATCGTAGAACGAGAAACAACAAGTGCTACTCTACACTGCTCAAAACTGGTGTTTGAATAGTAAATTAGTATAGTATATTAATAGTATATTAAAACGTACTTACAGGCCGTCAATCAGAAGCACAGACTGTCCTTACAACATTGGAATTGCCCCACTTTATAGCCTTAACCCTTTGTGTTCAGCTGGCATTGCAAGCTGCTCTCCCAGGTTCAGGAAACAGTCCTCCACGAAATGCGCAGCACCCACTCGAATATTTGTGTTGAACTGTTTCAGAACAGAACAAAGTACTTTCGATTTCGCAATGAAACACACTGCGTCTCAACAACATGGTGGCTGCAACACTACTAGAGCCGGTAAAAGTTACGCCTTCTTTTTTTTCCATATACATATGGGCGGTGTTATGCTAATCTACTCACCTCGTGATGTGGACAAATGGGGACGTGTTTGAACGAGCCGTTTTAGGGAGGTGTGGCTGAGTCTTAACTTTTATAATAAATATCTCTTTGGGTTTGAGACTTTAAGCTTAGCAACTTTACAGATCGTATCTATGCACAAACAGCTTGTAACACTCCAAAGACAAAGGAAAACAAGAAACCCCATCATATGACCCCTTTAAGTGCAAAAACTGCAGTAACTTGCCAGGGTTGCCTGGTTTTCTCAACAAAACCCATCCAACTGCTACCCAAAAGCATTTCTAGGGGGTCCCCTACTGAAAATTGCATTCCGGGGGTAAAATACAAGATTTTTTGTGAGGTTCCCCTGGTAAAATGGACATTCCAGGGGCTAAATATCACTTTATTGCGGTCGCTTTAACCCACGGACATGAAAAACAACCCGCAGCAACAGTTTTAAAGTAGCCCAATTCTGCGGGAAAACAGTGAACTTGGCAACACTGCTTCAAATACACACTAAAAGCAAACTTTGAATACTTTTTAAATTAAATCAGTTATACAACTCATTAAAGGATTAGTTCACTTCCAGAACAAAAATGTACAAAAAAAAAATTATGTTTTTTTAGGAAAACATTTCAGGATTTCTCTCCATATATAGATATGTATGGTGCCCCCAAGTTTGTACGTCCAAAATGCAGTTTAAACACAGCTTCAAAGGGCTCTAAACAATCCCAGCTGAGGAAGAAGGGTTTTATCTCCCTAATCTTGTTTTCATCTTCAACATCAAAATCGTCCTACAATGCTGTTTTACCTTTTTTTTGTAAAGGGCGTTTGATCTTCTTCGCATGTTCAATTTGTAAACACTGGGTCGGAACTTCTGCAGCGATCTAGGATGATTTTGTAGTTGGGGAAGAAAACAAGATGGGAGTTTTTCAACATACCCTAACTTTTGGCCCAGATCACAGAGACTATGCATGCGCATCTCAGAGACAAGACAAGACAAGCATTTGAGGTTAAAAAGTATATAAACTGTGAATTTGTTTAGAAAATAACCAATTGTTTCACTAGACAAGACCCTTCTTCCTCGGCTGGGATTGTTTAGAGCTCTTTGAAGCTGCGTTTAAACTGCATTTTGGAAGTTGAAACTCTGGGGCACCATAGAAGTCCGTTATATGGAGAGAAATCGGAAATGTTTTAATCAAAAAACATAATTTGTTTACAACTGAACAAAGAAAGACATGGACATCTTGGATGACAAGGGGGTGAATGCATTATCTGTACATTTTTGTTCTGAAAGTGAACTTATCCTTTAAGGAATATATTTTTGGAACTGGACACTTATTAGCTTATGTTTTCTTTCTTCAAACAGTCTGACTCTTCTGATATAGACAAGGAGGACTTTGAGATTATTCAACCCTGTCAGGCAACAAACAGACAGTTTGACTTCTTCCATCCAAACCCCTTCACTGATGGTGAGTGACTGATATGGCATGATTATGTTTGACTGTACATTTACATATAACTCACAGCATTTTTTTTTTCATAATGTCCAGGTGATGTATTTGGAGATGACCATTTCCCAAAGGATGATGTGACAGGTTGGTAACTTTCTGTTTAAAACCTTAACTTATTTTACCCGTATACACATTCTTGAAACATTGAGTTTCACTAGAAAGAACCGGTTCAAAAGAATGATTTGTTTGTGAGCCGGACATCACTCTGGACTGTTTGTCTGAGGCAGCTCTGGATTACAAGTAAATAATGTTCAGTTTCTAGCACAGACTGATCGATTCGCTTCATAAGACCTCAATTTATATTGCCAGAAGTATTGAGACACCCCTACTAATGAACAGGTTTGACTACTTTAATAATTTCCATGAGTATAAATCTTAACGTTTAAGCATATAATAAAAATTCTAGGGTATTGTGCGCTTCTAATTTTATAGCAACAGTTTGGGAAAAAAAAAAAAAACTTTTCTATTCTAATATGACAGTGCCTCTGTGTATAAGGAAAGGTTCATGGAAAAATGATTGATTCAGTCAATGTGGAAGAACTTGACTGGTCTGCATAAAGCCAAGTCCTAATCCCAGTTGAACACCTCTGGTGTGACTTTAAATGCAGACCTTGAGCCAAAAACCCATCACCAAACACCAATGATTTGTACATATGACTACAGTCATTTTAGACACTTCCAAAACTGGTGCAACAGAGACGAAAATACAATTTTTAAATTAATTACACTGTTTTGAAAAGAACCTAGCTGCTGATAAATGCATATAAGTTTGTAGCACGACTACTTTTAATTAGCCATTCCCAGCACATACATGCATTAGATACAGAGGAAAAGAGTGAGTCAATCCATTGTAAGACACTAATACGTTGCCGTTTTCTCTCAGAGCAATTATCCAGGGACCCGTTTAAAGGCACAGACCCTTTCGCCTCAGACGCTCTCTTGGTCATGTCAGAAGAAGAGCTTTGTGAGGATGAACTCACCCCTGCAGAAAATAGTCTTCCAGAAACTATACACTACTCTCGTCAATCCGTTATTAAAGACTACGGTACCTTTAACACCTCCGTCAACATGCCGCCAGATGCTGATGGCACACAGTCCACTGGAAAGCGTGATAGTGGTGTGTCCATGTCCACTGAAAGTAGGAGTCTTAAATCTGGCAGCGATGTAGATTATGAGTTTGAGACGAACGCCACACAAGACCAATATGAGTTTGAGATGAACGCCACGCAAGACCATTATAAGTCTGAGACGAATACCACACAAGACCAAAATTGTGATACTGTGCAACCAGATCAATCAAACGATGCCATCCCTCAATTCAATGAAGAGTGTTTCCACGAATCTGACTCTAGTCACAGCTCTACAGTGTTTAATTCGATTGACGCTGATTCCAATGTATTCCCTGAAGAGGAGGAGGACAGAGCTGACGTTCAGGCTGGATCTGGTTTAAGAGTTAACTCATTGGGTGGTCTACAGAGCATCATTGCAGGCTCCTATACTGGGTTTCCTCTTAGTCCATGTGACCCTGATCCCCACCCAGGCGATTTCCAGAAGACCTTTGAACATCATATTATCACTTCCGAACTAAATGCTGCGAATAACCAAGAACTTGGAAATTCTGAGAGTTCACCTCCAGATAATAGTCCTGGTCCTCTAGGTGAACAGTTGCATGATAAAAATAGCAATCCCTCCAGCTCTCCTTGCGTTTCTCCTTCACAGCCCTCTGATTTAGATGTGTACGACTATAAATATGGAGATATGTTCTTCTTCACTGTGAGATTAGATCCCGGTAGCCCTGAACTACACAATCAAAGTCCGGTTTGTCCTGAGCCAAATGATGTAAAGAAAGACGAGTCCAATGACGCCTCTTTGAGCCCTGAATTCAATGATGAAGATGAACTTGAACGCTCCAGAAAGCCTGAAGACACAGAACACAACAATGAGATAACCAACGACCAGAATGAGAATCAGACCATTGACTCTCCTAAACATGATGAAATATTAGTACCTGATTCTGAAAAGGTGGTTTTGCAAATTCCAAGTCTCACATTTGAGGATTCAAATGCGTGCCAAAGTGTGCTTGATTCAGAGTGGGATGACCAATGGACGACAAGTCCAGGTGTAGCCCAACCTGTTCCTGATTCATCCATCCAGGAAGCAGAAAGCAACCCACCAAATTCTACAGCTCAAGACCTCTTTTGTCTGTTCACTGACACAGAAACATCAACTACCGACCAGTTTTATCCCAATGAGTCTATCAGTTCCCAACCCAAACCTTGCTCTGAAGGCTCAGCCATGAGTAAACTTGAACTCCAGTATTTTGACCCATTTAGTCCCGTACCTACTGAGCCGGTCAAAGGCGTATCTGAATTAGAAGAAATTAACACTGTTAACTCTTTCTGTCATGAAGCTCCAAGACTAGATTCTGGTTATCATGAAGTTGGTACTCCAACCCCTTTTAGTCCAGAACCTGCTGACAAAACCAAATGTAGCATTGATCTTCAATGCCCAGGTTTGGAAACCAGGAAGCAGAGCAACTCTGAAATCCACGTCCCTGATCCATTTAGTCCCGAATCAGTCGATACAGGGATATTTGACTCGGAAACGGAAAACTGTGAGTCTGGTTATATGATTACTTCTTGCCAACTCTTAAGTCCTCAACCAGTTTACACAGACATAAATAATCTGGAGGAGAAGCAGATATCTGCGTCCTATGATGTGCTAAATGATCACCTCAGTGGATCCGAACAAGAAGATTGTTACCCCTTTGGTTCTTGCCCATCTAATGAAGAGAGCTATGCTTATAGCAATGAAGAAAAACTCATTGAACCAATCCGAGGAGTATCCGATGCTTCTGGAGAATCCAAACCAGGCTCTATAGTGTCAAATGCTAGTGATTCTTCTCAAGTATTTCACTCTGTGTGGGGAAACCCTGAAGTGCTCGACCCAATGAAAAACAACGTTTTTGATTTTAATACATCAGATTTTGGCTTATTTGAACCTGACATAAGCCAAGAAGGTGAAGAGGATACACACTGTGCTGGAAAAGCAGTGAAACATGCTGATCTTACTGAAATTGACTATTTCTGTTCTGAGCTCAGTAAAATGGTATCCTCAGGTTCATCTGATTCTGTTCAACAAAGCGTTGCTGAGATGTTATTCGGCTCCGATCCCAACACCACAAGCTTTTACCCCTGGGATTTCGAAAAGCAGCAACACAGTTGTTAATGTTCACAACCCATGTGCTTTAATCTCATTAAATCCCAGTTGCATTTTCATCTAACTAAGAAGAAGAAGAAAAAAAGAGCATTAAATGTCTGTGTAAATGTTTGTAAATGTCAAAGTGTCATGTGACTCACTTTTGTAGCTGCATTTCTAACTGTTTAGTTATGTAGCGTTTCCTCAATTTGATTTATTTATTTTCAAATGCCAGTTATAACCAAATACTAACTGCTGAAGTGTAGCATAATAAATATGTAACGTTTTAAACTTCCTCTGCTGGACTTTGGAGATATGTCCATTCAACGTGAATGCTGAGATTATTTTCAGTAAATGCATTTGAAGGAAATGTGACTACAATGCAGTGCATGTATCTTATGTGTGTGTGTACAGATAAATAACATATCAACAAAATAATTATTTTAGTAAATGGACGGATGTGGAACAAAACAAGACTTCCAAGTTTTATTTATTTATTGTTCGTCTTAGATTTTGCCTTAGATCTAATGTTGTAGTTACAATGTGAAAAGTTTACTGGTATATTTGGGATTGCGCTCAAGCAACTGCACCATGAGATGATTTTCTCCAAAACACATGAAGAAACGTTGATGCATGATTGACATGAAAAATCACTTACTGTATTTTTGTAATTACAATAACAGTAATACTACCTCCAAGCTGTTTCACCAAATGTTACGCTTAATGCAGAAGTCAGGAAACTTTTCTGTCAAACGAAGTCCCATAAGGCCATTTACAGTGTAATAAACAGAGACCTTACCATGGCTTCGGTTTAGCTGTACAGTAACAATATTTTTGAAACAACTAAAGACTGCACAAACGGAATAGCTTACCTGTCAAGAAGAAACTCTGCAAGTTTATCGTATTGATCAAAACCAAAACATTACACTGAATTCATCCATCTTGTCCCTTTGGTGTTTATCCTTGATCATTATGGCCGCGAAGCCCCGCCTTTTTAATGAAAGAGCCAATCATTGATTAGTAAAGTCAGCGCGTCACTGCAGCTGCCGTTAGAAGTCCGGGTTGCTATAGAAACAGTCGGCGCTCTAAAAGACGTGCGCTCCGTACTGCGCATGCGCATTGGCTCATCTAGCCTGAAAATAAGCGTTTTTTTAACGCTATTGGCGCACAAGGAACCATAATTATGTCATATTTCATTGGTGATTTAAAATATAAAATTTACTCGCTTGGTGAGCAGTTTTTTGAGAATCTGATGTTTCCCCATTCAAAGAGATAGGAGCTGCACTTGCACGTGGAGAGGCGTTTCAAAGATGGCCGCCGAGTGACATGAGTTGCCTTAAAGGGACTTTGATATGATCACACTGTTAAAAACATTGCTTACTAGTGAATCAAATTATAGTTTAAAAACACTAAACTAAAAGAAAAATCTATTTAATGTTATTGTGGTTAAACCAAAAGTCTGTTTACATGTCATAATGATAATAATGTAATTTTCTGTTACAAATGTGCTTATCAAATAGTGTCAAAATAATAAAAACCATCTCATTTTGATCTCCAGTTATATAGTCTACACAGCCTGTACATGGACTTGGAAATGAAAGAATGTTGATGAAATCTAAGTTAAGTTAAATCATGCAATAAATCAGAACTGATGCAAAAGCGTTTGGGTTTGTGATAATGAAAGGACAACAGCACAGGTGAGAATAAATACACTTAAAACCATCCAGAGCTAAAGATCAGTACAGGCCTGGCAGAGTATAAAACTCTGGTTGAAGTCCATGAGTTCAAGCAGTCATTGCATGCAAAGAAAATGGAACAAAGTACTATTTTTTGTTGAATGTAGAGACCAAAATGTATGAAAATACATCTTAATAAAATTTGAAAATATGCATTTTTAACTAGTCTTTTTTTCTCAAATCTAAATATGTTGTAAAATAGTTGGATTTAGTTTACAGGTAATAATGCTGTAAATAATGTTCAGTTTTTTGCACAGACCAATCGTTTTGCTTCATTAGACCTCAGCACATCATAAGGAACCACAGGGATTCATTTTGACTCTCAAAGTGTTGACTTGCATTTTATAAATCACCAAGGACCACAATTACAGCTTAAAATCTTCTTTACTGTTCTACTGAGGAAAAAAAATTGCCTACATCTTGGATGACCTGAAGGTGAGTGGAAAACAAAAAAGAATTAATAGATAACTAATTAAAATTAATAGTTAACTAATAGTTATCACCTTACGTATTCAGTTGATTGATTGAAATTTGCAAACATTTTTTGTATTACAAGTTTTCTAAAATCTTAAGTTTAAATATACAAATAAGGCATTATTTAATGAAATATGTGCTAATTTGCGTACATTTCTAGTACAAAAATCTAAACACTGGATGAAGTCAGTTTCAAAATTCTTAATTTTTTGACATATTAGAGTTGAATGTTTTTACTGAGGGGATTTCTCATTTTATTCAGAAATAGCTTTAACAGAAGGGGGAAAATGTTGTATAAAATCAAGCCAGTTATATATTCACAAATCCCTCCGTAAAAACCTTCAGGATATAGACAGGTGTGTGTAAGTGCGACTGAAGTAGAGATTTTTGGTTCAGCGTAGGAGAAAAATGGATTGAAATCTATTGACACAAATAGATAAAGTGCTATAAAAGAAACACATCACAGTGTCTTTTGGGTATTTTCAACAAAAAAGCCCAAAATCTCAAACTTGACCAGTACACACAAAAAAAAAAACAGTGTTTTTGCCTGTAGCGTCTCCCCTTAAAGTATGAAGTAAAAGTAAAGAGTTAGCATGCAGTGCGCTTGAGGCACATTTCATCACCAGAGTCTCCAAAGAAAAATTTCATTTTTTTGGATGAACTACTGCATGCATTCAAGTCTATTTTGTTGACAAATTAAGTTTTATGCATTTGCAAAAACAAATGTGCAATACCATAGTTTTATTATTATTAGTTTACAGTGTGATGGCGTATACAGTAGTGTTTGTCAGTGTTGGAGGACTCTATGTTCAGTATTTCCATCCGCTCTATGGTTTATACATTCCATGGAAGGTGACTGGAGAAATAATGTCAACTTCTGCTCTTGCAACCTCAGACAGATCCTTGGCATTCAAGATCAGGCAGAACGTAGGTCTTTGGGCTCCAGGCGACACCACAATCGTCATTATGACACCTGTTAAATAGTGAAGCATTACACAAAACTGTTACTCTTTATTTGGATCCACTTTAGACATTTTAATAACTACAAGCTATTTGCAACTAAATGTCAACCAAAGTCCCTTTAAGGCAAGTCACGTCACTCTACGGACATCTTTGAAGTTCCTCTCGACATGCAAGTGCAGCTCCTATCTCTTTGAATGGGGAAACTTCAAATTCTCCAAAACTGTCCACCAAGCTTACGATTAAATTTCATATTTTCAATCACCAAAAATCCGACAAGAACTGCCCCATATATATGTGACCCTGGACCACAAAACCAGTCTTAAGTCGCTGGGGTATATTTGTAGCAATAGCCAAAAATACATTGTATGGGTCAAAATTATCGATTTTTCTTTTATGCCAAAAATCATTAGGAAATTAAGTAAAGATCATGTTCCATGAAGATTTTTTGTAAAATTCCTACTATAAAAATATCAAAATGTAATTTTTGATTAGTAATATGCATTGTTAAGAACTTGTTGTTAAGGCTCTTTCACTAAGAAGACGGGGCTTCGCGGCCATAATGGGTGTTTCATTTTTCCCCCATTCAAAACTATACAGGTGACAAGTCTTGGTTATTCAATAGTCTTTGGTTTAAATGCTTTAAAAGCTTCAAATGTCGTCTTTGACTAGTATTCTATAAAAATGATTTTTATTCTGATTTTGACATCAAATTGCATGAATTTTAACCCGTTTACCTCCACTTGTTACCAGTGTTAGTAGAATAAGGTGACATGTACTTACTTACAAAGTTACTTATAGTCAGTTGAATTTGTGTTGGGGAACATCAAAATGAAGTGTTACCCAAAATACAAGCTTAATCTACGGCTAATGTCACCCACCATCATCCTCATCCACTCCATCAGGGTTCTGCACAAACAGCGGTTCTGAAGGGTAGGAGTCCGGCTCCTGCCAAACCCAGGTCTCCTTGGTCTTCACATTGAGTTTGCAAATCTATGAACCATCAAAGACAGCCTTAAAAACCCATTCTTGTCATAAAATACTGAACAGAAGAGTGTGATTATTCATACCCTGTCAGGGATGAAGTGGTTGAGGCCCAGTCCATAGGCGTATGTGTAATTCTTTCCGTTGTTCATTTTGTAGTTGATCTGAGGAAACTCGAATGCTTTGAGATTTAAAACATATGATAAAACATCACCGTGAGTTTTATGTCCAGCTTTATTTGAGCTGCATCTTGAAGGGATCAATGACAAAAAGGTGTCATATACTCTTAAAAATAAAGGTGCTTCATGATGCCATAGAAGAACTTTTTTTGTCTAAATGGTTCTATAAACAACCTTTAACATCTTAAGAACCTTTCTAGTTCTTTGTGGCAAAAGAAGGTTCTTCAGATTATAAAAAGGTAAGAAAGAGATGGTTCTTTAAAAAACCTTTGACTGAATGGTTCTTTGTGGAACCAAAAATGGTTCTTCAAAGGCATTGCTGTGAGGAACCTTTTAAAGCACTTTTTTTTTAAAAGAGTGTAACACGAAAAAGCTGTCATACCTTGTCGTGGACCAGAGAAAAGCACCTCAGGTTCGAGCCAAATGGTCCCATCAGTTCGCATTGTGGCTGTGGCGGTGGTGTACGGCAGAGAGATCAGATTTTTGCCCTGCTCCTCCTAGAAGAAATCAGTGTTGAAGATTGATCTTGAAGCATTAGGATCTTCCTCACACAAAAATATCAATCTTAAGGGGAGACACTCCAGGCAAAAATTTTGTTTTTTCATGATTTTGGGCTGTTTCATAGTGTTTTTTCAGACTAGTGGAAAGAAAACACCCAAAAGACACTGTTAAGTGTTTCTTTTATAGCACTTTATCTATTTGTGTCAATAGATTTCAATTACAATACATATTTCTAAAGGCCAGGAGTTTTTTCTCCTACACTGAGCCATAAATCTCCACTTCAGTAGAACTTACACACACCAAACTTTACATTTTTATTCCTGTCTATATCCTGAAGATTTTTACAGAGGGATTTGTTCATATATAATTTGTTTGGTTTTATAGAACCTTTTTATTCCCCAAAAAATGTAAAAAAAAAAAAAAAAAACAACAACAACATTGTTTTCTCTCAGTTCAAAGTTTTTTCTGAATTATGCAGCGACAAAATGAGACTCAAAATCCTCTTTGTAAAAACATTTGACTCTAATATGTCAAAAAAAATTAAACAAGAATTTTGAAACTGACTTCATCCAGTACTAGAAATGTATGCAAATTAGCGCATATTTACAGTGGCTGAGAGCAGGGTTGGGGCCTTTCATGAATTGAATTGAGAATGAATGGTAAATTCCAATTCACTTCCTGGAATGGAATTGGAATTGCATGCAGCTGACAGGAAATGGAATTGGAATTGAAATGGAATGCCAGGAAACAGAATTGAAATCAAATAAATTCCACTAAATTCCACTTGAGTTGCTAAATAAAATAATTTGACTTGATTTGCTTAATAGTTTATATTACATTAAATATTGTAAATCACATAAACAACAAACATATAAAAGAAATACAAAGTACTGTATGTTTAGTATGTTAAGCGTGATCATTTCACATGCCAAATTTCAGGAAATGATGATAATTCTAGGGCTGCAACTAACGATTATTTTAATAATCGATCAATCTGTCGATTATTTTTTCGATTAATCGATGAATCGGATAAAAAAAAGGGATTTACAACCCTTTATTCAAAAACAGAACTAAAATCTTTAGAAAGTGCACGAACATGTTGCTCCTTGAACTGTTATAATAATAATAATAAAATAAAAATGGACTAACACAAAAAACATACACATGTATGCTTTACATCTGCCAAATATATAGACTAAATAAACTAAAATTACTATCCGTCAAGACAGCGGCTTGCTGTGGTGTACATGCTGCATTTCCCATCAAGAAGCCTCTCAAATTAAATTCCTCAGTGCGCATTAAAAAAGTCATGTGACTTTGCACGCTGGAACGGGATAACTTGACTAACTTTCTGCTACATTCATTCTGCCATGGCGGTGTTTAGTGTCCTGCCATCAGCAGCGACCAGCTGGAAGAGTTCCGCATTCAAATGCACGCAAAACTGGCCTCAAAGCCCCAGCAAAAGTAATTACCATGAATGTGTCAAGGCAAAAATTAAGAAAATATTCGAATTACTTATTAATAAACTAGTATTTTCTGATTCAGTGTTGCAAAGATGAAATTGACGATCCTGCCATCTGCTCATTAATGCCTAATGCATCTTTATGGATTAGCTAATGAAAGAGTTTTGTTTTCGATTTTAATTATTTCGTTTTATAGTAAAATAATAATTTAAAGCTTTCTATAGATATTGTGTTTGTGAGGCAATTACCTGGGTTTCGGTTAATTATTGTGAAGCGCTCCTGTTTAAACCAAAGATATCAAGCGTATTCTGTTTGTTTTCTTTAAGAGCACATTTTGTTGATACTGTTAGTACACACAAACTAAGGTAGACCCTTTACAGTTCCGGCCCGGGTGGTAAATTACTCTTACCTTTATGAGCAAAAAAGAAATTCCACATTGCACTGGCGTCTCCATGCGCTGCAAAGCGCGCTTCTCTCCGCACAAACTTTGGAATTATCTTGATTGAATGATTAAACTAATATTGTGATATGTTTTAAGTTTTTTATATCAATGGATTTTAATTTAAATCGCGATGAATTAAGCAGGCTTTTGATCTGTCTGCCGCTGTTTGCTAGGTATAACTTTAAAAAACAAAAACTTGAATTTAACAAACAAAAAGTGTTCCAAATATATCTCTAAATTAACTTTATAAACTAAAGGAACGAAAATAAATGTAATCACTTTGCTATTAAAAACAGCAGCTGTGTAATGAGGAAGAGAAAGAGAAAAAAAGACAGTCGGACTGGAAATTCAGTCGGCCAAAAATTGATGAGCTGTAGGACATTTTTACAAGGAATGTTTGTTTAATAGCCTATTTAATACTCTTAGGCTACTTTCTTAATTAAATATATTATTTCTTTGATTTATTTTGGCGTTTTTAGGCTGCTTGTTCGCTGACTGAAGTGTAGGCTATATATAAAAAAACAACGTGCCACCGTCACAGCCCTATTCAAAACTGAGACGATTTCACCTCAGCAGAGCTCCTCTTCCTCCTTACGGTTGTGGTATGTTTTCGACACATTATACAGACAGACAGTGTTACAAAAACTATAGAAGTAGTTTTCTCCATCTCCACTATCCAACGACCCGTACAGCAGCTGTTTTGCGATCGAGCATTGGCTGCTGTGAAAGTACGCTAGCCAAAGTAAGCTTAAATATCAAACATGTTTGATATAAATCGGGGCAGCATATATATATAATGTAGAAACGGTACTTTATGCTCAAATGTTCCAGTTTTGCGCATAAGTTAAATTCGCATTTTTGGATGGAAACACAGCTTATGAGGTGCCGAACTCTGCTGGCATCAGTGCGGGAGAGAGACCGAATGTGTCCACTCCGCTCTGCGCTCAATTTTTTTTTTTAAATATATATAATAACAACCAAATGTCTCTGCGTCGCGCGACACAACGAATCGATTATGAAATTCGTTGCCAACGCTTTTAGTAATCGATTTTTATCGATTTTATCGATTCGTTGTTGCAGCCCTAGATAATTCGATGCAACAAAAAGTGAATGAAATACATGAATGAACATGACTCATTTTTTGAGTCATTTGAGTTGAGACATATATTATGTGGTAATCATATATTGAATGTATAGTACATCCACAAACGTATCACCACTGTCATTCAATTATTAATTCATAATGTACAGTTCTCATTTTTATTTACTTGCATTTGATCAACTCTATTTCATGCATTACTTGGTATTTGTAAAGCATCATAAATAAAGTTCAAATTTATGTCTCTAAATGCAATCACAAATAAATGCTCAGAAACAGCAATAAACGGAATTCAGTGGAGTTTCCCTGAATTGAATTCCACTTCCTGTAATTCCAATTCAATTCCAACTGTGTTTCCTGTAATTGTTGTTGAATTCCAATTCCAATTCCATTTCCTTATTTGAATTGGAATTGTTGAGTTCATTCCTGAATTGACCCCAACCCTGGCCGAGAGAGCTCAACGCGCTGCAACTTAAGAAAACACATGCAAACAGAAAGAAAACATTTGCAAACAGAAAAAAACAACAACAAATAAAATAAAAAAAAACATCATCAGTTTGACAACACAGGCAAATCCTCGCAATGCAAACACAAATACGGAAACACGCTGTAAAAAAAGTGCTGCAAGTGCTGCAAATAGCACGGAGCACAACGGAAATTTCGCTTTTTTTTGCTTTTGCAGCGCTTTTTTGCGTTTGCAGCGCTTTTTTTGCTTTTGTAGCGCTTTTTTTGCGTTTGCAGCGCTTTTTTTGCGTTTGCAGCGCTTTTTTTGCTTTTGCAGCGCTTTTTTGCTTTTGCAGCGCTTTTTTTTGCTTTTGCAGCGTTTTTTTTTGCTTTTGCAGCGCTTTTTTTGCTTTTGCAGCGCTTTTTTTTGCTTTTGCAGCGCTTTTTTGCGTTTGCAGCGCTTTTTTTGCTTTTGTAGCGCTTTTTTTGTGTTTGCAGCGCTTTTTTTTTGCTTTTGCAGCGCTTTTTTTTGCTTTTGCAGCGCTTTTTTGCGTTTGCAGCGCTTTTTTTGCTTTTGTAGCGCTTTTTTTGCGTTTGCAGCGCTTTTTTGCGTTTGCAGCGCTTTTTTTTGCTTTTGCAGCGCGTTTCCGTATTTGTGTTTGCGTTGTGAGGATTTGCAGTGTTGTCAAACTGATGAAGGTTTTTTTTTAATCTGTTGTTTGTTTCTGTTTGCATGTGTTTAATTTGTTGTTTTTTTCTGTTTGCATGTGTTTTCTTAAGTAGCAGAGCGTTGAGCTCTCTCGGCCACCGTACATATTTCATTAAATAATGCCTCATTTGCATTTTAAAACCTAACATTTTAGAAAACTTGTAATACAAAAAACGTTTGCAATTATCAATGTAATCAATTAACTTGGTAAGTAAGATGATAACTATTAGGTTTTTTTTACCCTATTCACCTGCAGTGTCTCGCCATATTAAGTGTTTTTTATTTACCCTGAAGGGATCCAGAGGAAGCACGTATCGCCTGACTTCTGGCTGAGGGGCGATCATGGCATTTCTTTTCACCTCTTCCCAGTTTGCACGGAGGTTTGCTAGCCACAGATAGTTGTAGACAAATTCAAAGCTGAAGAGAAAGAGAAAAAAAAAAACTTATTAGAAAAATGATCTCACCTGAAACCAGCTGTCAAATGTAAATGATAATAATGCTGATGAATAATAATAAATGTGCAAATTAACCCATGCTGAAGTTTCTAACCCTGAAATACCAATTTTCTAATCATTCTAATGGTAGACTGACTTCTAATAAGGCCCTGATAAAAACAAATAATATGAAAAATAATAAACTAAACAATTGCAGTCACAGAAAGCATGAAGTTTGTGCTCAAAATGAACCTCGAATGCCAAGTAATAAATCTAAACAGGAATAGTAAAGACCCATTTCCAAATGCGTGAACATAAATTTTCTATCAATTTACTATTTTTCGTAGTGTGATTTTTGCCATTTTATTGTATTAAAGCCAGGTCCATCTGGACTGCAAACATCATTATAATTATTACCCTAAATTCACCTTATTTTTATTTGACAAGTTTTGCACACACATTTTTTAAGTCAAATTTAAGTATGGAATTAAGTAAAATCTACTTAACTAAATTAAGTAAAATTAGCAAAGCAAGTAAGTAAATTTAAAGATTGATTTATAGTTTAATGAGTAATTTCTACTTAATTATTTAAGTTCACCCTGCAGTCCTCAAGTACAATTCACTAAACTTTACTCAAACATCATTGCACTGAATAAAATGCCATTAAAGCATGTGGTTCACTTTCAAACATGTACATAAGCATGCAGACAGCTCTTTAATGTTTTTAGGTTATATGTTGACTCAATGTAGTTACTAACCAAATGAACACAGAGACCTCAAAACTTGGCACATGATACACAATGATGGTAACAATCAATGAATAGCTTTTAAATATGAATGGGTCATTTTGAATAGAAAATGAACTCTAGATGTTACTAAACAGAAAGTTACTAACAACAAAAGCAAACATAAAACAGTGTAAATACAATCTGAAAACAGCGAAAAATTACCCTTATTAATTATTCATGCCCAAGTGCATGATGGGAACAACAGGATCATGACTTATTTGCTTAAAGAATCTTTGTAAAAAATAAAACAATTCCAAGTTAAATATACTTATAAGTTCACATTTTTAATTCTACTATTCTTTACTCTTTTTTATTATTGCCTGAACTCAATTATTTAATGTAGAAATTACATTTATTTTTCTGTTTTATTTACTTCACCACAAAATCATTTTATTTAGTGAATGGGATTTTTTTTTTTTTTTCAAGCGGAGTTTTCAATATTTTGACTGTGACACTAAAAAAGTTCCTGGTTTGCATTTCAGAAATCTTATGTTATCAACTGTAATGACAATAATGCATTACACTCACTTAAACCTAGAGGGCTCTAAAGTCACTAAATAAGTCAATAAATAAATAGAGCTGATTTAATTGTGTTTGACTTACCCTTTCCAGGCACACAGGTCAACAACAATGAAGCCTGAGTCCTCATAGCAGTTGATGTGGTGGAACAGACCCATTGCAGCGGTTCTGAATTTATAGTCGATGTATTCTCCAGGATGCTTCCTTGCAATGTGTAACCATGTCTGTTTAAATTAACACAACATATATAAAGTTCAAATGCTGCCTAAAATTCTGAAACTCATGCATTATCAAGTGAACGTACGCCTTTCTCCTCATCAGATTCAAAGCAGTCCATGTAGTTGGATCCTCGAATAGTCCAAGCGCTCAGGAACTTCAACAGGTTGATTTTAACGGGAGTTTCAACGAAGACAAAGTAGTTTTCTGTCATGCCAAAACTAGGAGGGGAAAGATGACATATGGTTTATCAACTGCTGATTTATTTCAATACAAATGGGTTCACTGATCATTCTATTACTGGCTCCAAACACAGACCTTTATCAACATAAAGGTAATATTGAGTAACTTATGTTTTAAACACTATATTCTCTCTTCACCAATGGAAAAAGTTCCAAATAAACCAAAAGCAACATACATTAGTGTGCAATTGGTGGTTTATTTTGTAATAATGACCAGCTGACTATACATTATGCCATATTTGTATGATATGCACAATAAGATTTCTTTGGCAAAAGTAGTGTATTTAAATATTATTGTTAATATTTACAAAAGCATAAACAAAAAATGACATTTATAAAGTCGCAATATACTCACTGTTTGTGAAAATACAAATAGTTTGAAAAAAAAAATACAGTACTTTATTTTTCATTTTGTCTAATTTTTTCACATTTTTTTGTGAAGTACAACAAAAACTAGTTTTAGTTTGACTGCAAACCTAATTATAATTATTAATTATAACATTACACTGTAATTGTTTTTTTAAGTTAAGGTTGGATTTTCATTAATATTTCCAACATAAAACAACATTTACACTGTTTTGATCTTTAGTATTTACAATAGTACAATTTTCAGTTTTTTTATAGTGTGATTTTTTTGTGAACTACAATAAAACTAGGTTTAGTTTGATTGCAAACCTAATTGTAATTATTCATTATAATTAAAAAAAATGAAGTTGAAGTAAATGAAAAGATTTTGGAGAATGATTCACAAGAAAATACTATTTCAGTCTTTCATGTTAATTAATTAGTTCTGTGTAAATAATTGTGAAATTTACTGTCAATGTTTTTCAAGGTAGTATATGGAATCCACACAATAAATAAATAAATAAAAACATCATTGTTTAAGAAACCTATATTTAAGACACTATATGTCCCTATATTTACATTTGCCAAATTAAGCAAATAAAAAATATTGTGCATATCTGAGCAACAGATATGGTCTTGATTGCCCTGCCTGGTTTATTAGTTGACTATACTTGTATGATTTATACAATAAAGTTTTTTTAGTGCAAGTACTGTATCTACACTTCATTTAAACATCATCAATAACAGCAGTTCAATAAAACTGTAATAGATTACAACAAAATCAATTCTATGCATTTGTATACATATTTGCAATACATAAATCAATGCATTATTTAATTGAATGGTGTATGCAAAATTTTCATTTCATCCAATGACAAGGAAACAGCATGTAATACACTGAATTAAACGAAATAGTATTTTCCTGTAAGAATGTCTTCAATAATAGTACTATTTGAGTGTAGCTATGCTTACCTGTGCACATAGGATGGCTTGAACCTTTCCGCACTCGGGAACTGCACAACCACCTTGGATTTCTCAATCGGGTCTGATTTGTCTGAAAGAGTTTGTTTCCATTTAACCAAACACGTTAGATATCGTTTAACCAACATTCATGAAATGTTTCTCAATGACCATAAGAACACCTACCTTTTTGTTTTGGAGGGATTCGGACGATATTGTAGGCCAGCGAGGCTCCCTTCCCCATGCAGTTTCCAATGTTGTAGACTGTACCGTCTTTCTCGATGTGCGGATGAGCCGTTACTCCATTTATATTCACATAGTCACACAAGTCCACCTTTTGGAAACCATTAAACAGTGGTGTATAAAGTATCTGAAGGCAATACTTAAGTAAAAGTACAGATATCTTACCAGAAAATGACTTTGGTAGAAGTCGAAGTCACCGTTTAGAATATTAACTTACTTGAGCAAAAGTAAAAGTATGGGATATTTATTGTACTTAAAGGATAAGTTCACTTTCATAACAACAATGCACAGATAATGTACTCACCCCCTTGTCATCCAAGATGTTCATGTCTTTCTTTCCTCACTCGTAAAGAAATTTTTTTTTTTTTTTTTTTGAGGAAAACATTTCAGGATTTCTCTCTTTATCATGGACATGGATGGCACCCGAAGTTTGAACTTCCGAAATGCAGTTTAAATGCAGCTTCAAAAGGCTCTAAACGATCCCAGGGTCTTATCTAGCGAAACGATCGGTTATTTTCGAAACAAATTGACAATTGATATACTTTTTAACCTCAAATGCTCGTCTTGTCTCGTCTTTGCTCAGCGCATGCGAAGTCTGTGTGATTGGGGTAAATACAGTTAGGGTACGTCTAAAAACACCCATCTCATTTTCTTCCCTAACTTCAAAATCACCTTAGATCGCTGCAAAAGTACCGACATAGTGTTTACAAAGTGAACATACAAAGAAACTCAAACTCCCTCTACAAAAAAAGGTAAAAACAGCATTATAGGACGATTTTGACGTTGAAGACATAAACGAGATGGGAGTTTTTAGACGTCCCCTAACTGCATTGACCCAGATTCTACTGACTACACATTCACTGCACAGAGACGAGACAAGACAAGCATTTGAGGTTAAAAAGTATATAAATTGTCAATTTCTTTTCGAAAGTAACCAATCGTTTTGCTAGATAAGACCCTTCCTCCTCGGCTGGGATCGTTTAGAGCCTTTTGAAGCTGTATTTTAACTGCATTTCGGAAGTTCAAACTTCGGGGCGACATCCATCTCCATTATAAAGAGAGAAATCCTAAAATGTTTTCCTCAACAAAAAAAAGAACAATTTCTTTACGACTGAGGAAAGAAAGACATGAACATCTTGGATGACAAGGGGGTGAGTACATTATCTGTAAATTGTTGTTATGAAAGTGAACTAATCCTTTAAGTACGAATTTTTTTATTATTATTTATCTTAAACATACTATTGAAAGTAAAAGTGCAAGTAAATGCATAATGGAAAAGAAGCAAATAAATCTATAAATAAATATAATGTTAATACACAGCTTGAGTAGCAAGATTGTCTTCCATTTTGTATTTTTGGGTAAGAATAAGAAGCACTTCGTCTAGTGTCTTTCATTGAAATAGCTCCATAAACAAAATGTATTTAAAAATTTAATTCAAGCACTTTCAAGGACCTATGTTTGTTTTTAAGCACTTTCCAGGCCTTGAATCCATATGTCTGAATTTCGAGTACTTTCAAGTACTTTCACATATCTACTTTAATGTATCTCAGAGGAGGCATGGTTGCATTTAAACTGCAGTTACAAATGCATAAATAGGCCTAATGTTTTGTTTTTAACAAAAAAGTTGAGTACTGACATTTGAAATAATTTAAGACATAAAAATATATTCGAAATGTGAAATTTCACACTGAGCTTGAGATTCAACTGATTCATTCAAACGGCTGATTCATTCAGGAATCACTGAATCATTTTTACTAGCCGATTCTTTCAAAAAGCTGATTCAGGTAAACACCATCCACTGCTCGGAGATGCAAAACAGTGCTGGGATCTTTGTTTGGAACTGTTTTCATTGGCAAAATTGAGCAAAAACAAGCATTATGTCTAAAATATCACTTATTGCATGAGCAAAGGTGTTTTTAGGAGCTCTAACAACTGATTCGTCAAACCTGCTTTCCTGCAGTCCGTGTTTTTCTGACTTCAGACTATTTTGTAGAAAGTAACACATATGCTTCCAGGAAGTGTATTAGAGTAAGGTCTACATTTTAATTAGGAAATGTAGTGGAGTAAAAGCTAAAGTTGGCTAAAAATATAAAAAAATATTCTTACTTTGTTACATTACACCACTGTGATAATAGTGATATTTCTTAGTGCTGGGAAGGACTACAAGATATTTAAATCAGTGCACAATAAATCTTTGTCTCACCTTCTTCAAGGTTTCCATGGTTTCCACGTTGACTTTGGTGATGTAATTAGTCTCAGTGACAGCATAGAAGTCCTCTCCAATAGGGTAAACGTTCACCAGGCAGTTGTCTGTCACCTCAACGCCTTTGAAATAAGTGAAGAACCTGCCACGAATGGCAAAATGTAAAAATGCTGATGCACCAAATGCAGAAGGTTTCAATTCTGTGAATAACAGCAATGCAGTCAAACCTGGAGAAGATGTTCTTGCAGGGATCTGGATAAGCACAGGTTCCGAACTCAGTGATTACGACACGTTTCTCTGTCATAGCACGAACATAAGCATCTGTTTTGACAAACCTGGCGGAAAAAAAGCCAGGTTTAAAAAGTGAATATGTTTAACTTGATGTACTAAATAGTTAGAACTGAAATAAATGAATGAAAACTATAGGGCTGTCACGATTCCTTGAATAAATTCAAGTACTACATAAATAAGAAAAAATTATTTACTACATTTTGCATGCGTCAATTAATCAAAGTGGGACATTCCATGGACAAGAATTAAAGAGTGTTTTCACAATGGCTCAAGTGAATGTAAACATTGCCATCGAACCGAACCAAACTTGCATATTTTGCTGATTATAGCTGCTGAAAATGGTCAATTATTGTCATGTTTTTGGCTGTACTAATTGGTCTGACCAGTAAAAAACATTTGGAGTACCACAGACTGCCAAAAGTTATAACAAATCAAGGAGAAGAGTGCAAAAAGAGGAATTACACTGCAAAAAATGCTTTTCTTACTTTGATTTTTTGTCTTGTTTCCAGCCAAAATATCTAAAAATTCTTGAATCAGGAAGGATTTTCTAGACAAGTAAAAATGTGTGTCTTGTTTTTAGTAAAAACAAGTCAAAATTAGTTGAGTTTTTGCTTAAAACAAGCAAAATAATCTGCCAATGGGGTAAAACAAAATAATCTAGTTGTCTGCTTGAAATAAGATTTTTTTTCTTACGCCATTGGCAGATTATTTTGCTTGTTTTAAGCAAAAACTCACTTAATTTTGACTTGTTTTTACTAAAAACAAGATAATAATTTTTACTTGTCTAGAAAATCCTTCCTGATTCAAGATTTTTTAGATATTTTGGCTGGAAACAAGACAGAAAAGCATTTTTTGCAGTGTAGTGCTATTGCGAATTTACAAAGGCTGTGATTCAATCAAATAAATACATGTACTGCTGGTTTATAATGCATTTTTTTTTAATATGCGTTTAGGTTATGTACGTCTACATCAGTAAATGCTGCTCCACACAAACAGTTATCATTTACATGCGCGAACCGTCTCGAAATAAAAGTTTAAACTCGCGCTTTAAGTTTGAATTTGATGTGCACATGTTCTTGTTCAAGAAATGACAGTGGCTGTAGAATTTCTATCATAAAGAAGCGGCCAAATATTTAAGAATATAAGGAGATTTGACTTGTAGTTTAGTCAATATTAAATATTTAAGGACTATAGAGCAGGGTCGCCCAAATGCTTCTTAAAACTAGACCAATTGCATTTTGGCGGGGGTCTCCCGGTAAAAAAACACAATTTCCTGCCGAATATTTGGCCGAGATGAACTATTTGAAAATCTGGAATCTGAGGGTGCAAAAAAAAATTAAATATTGAGAAAATCGCCTTTAAAGTTGACCAAATGAAGTTCTTACTAATCAAAAAAATAAGTTTTGATCTATTTACAGTAGGGAATTTCATGAGTATCTTCATGGAACATGATCTTTATATAATATTCTAATGATTTTTGGTATAAAAGAACAATGTATTTATGGCTACTGCTACAAATATACCCGTGCTACTTAAGACCAGTTTTGTGGTCCAAGGTCACATATATGTATTTTAAGTCATTTTAAGTCTATTGTTACCACAAAAATTTTACAATTACTCATTAATCATCAGAATAATCAACCGATTACTCAATTAGCAAAATAATTGTTAGTGACAGCCCTAGAACATTATAAAAAGTAAAACTAAATAAAACCTATAGAAAACTAAAATTTCAAATTATTCAAAATACTAATAAAAACTATAATTGTAGATCACTGAAACTAAAATATCACTGATAATTTTGTATTATTTTCTTTTAAAGAGTTAACTGGAGCAGGAATCAACACAATAATGTAAAGATTCATTTGCATACTTGCGGAAATATGTGACTTGTCCATTTCTGAAATCAAACTTGTGCATGAGGGCCTGGCCGTCGAAAAGATGGAAGAAAGGCTCTGCTCCGACCTCAAACAAACCGGGACCCAGACGGAGCAGACTGCCTTTTATGAATGAGGGGATGCGACCTAAAAAAAATACAAGTTTAGTGTTTGATAATTAGCAGATATGTTCATCACGTGAGTTCAAATGCAACTCAAGCTGTTTCCAGACTCTGATCCTGAAATGTATTAATACTACATCTACACTGCTTTTCTCACTTTAAATTTTCTGTCTTGTTTCCAGCCAAAATATTAAAAAAAATTTAAATCAAAAAGGATTTTCTAGAAGAGTAAAAATTGTTTTGTTTAAAAAAAAAAAAAAAAAAAGTGTTACAATTAAGTGTTTTTGCTTGAAACAAGCAAAATAATCTGCCAATGGGGTAAGAAAAATAATGTTTTCTATTTGAAATAAGATTATTTTTTCTTTATTATTTTGGTTGTTCTAAGCAAAAACTCACTAAATTTTGACTTAAATAATTTTTACTTGTCTAGCAAATCCTATTTGATTAAAAGTTTTTTGACATTTTGACTGGAAAAAGACAAAAAAAAAAAAAAATCTAAGTAAGAAAAGCATTTAATGCAGGTGCACAATTACAGTGACCCAGGACCACAAAATCAGTCATTAAGTGTAATTTTTTTGGAAATTGAGATTTATACATTATCTGAAAGCTGAATACATACACTTTCAATTGACAATATTTAGTTGAGATTCAACTATTTAAAAATCCTGAATCTGAGAGTGCATAAAACAAAAAACAAAAACGTAATATTAAGAAAATCGCCTTTAGAGTTGTCAAATTAAGTTCTTAGCGATGCATATTATTAATCAAAATTTGTTTTGAAATATTCATGGTGGGGAATTAACTAAATATGTTTGTGGATCATAAAAAGGTATGATTTTGACCCATGCAATGCATTGTTGCCTATTGCTACAAATATACACTGCAAAAAATGCTTTTCTTACTTAGATATTTTGGCTGGAAACAAGAAAAATTATCTAAGAAATCTTGAATCAAGGATTTTCTAGACATGTAAAAATTATTATCTTGTTTTTAGTAAAAACAAGTAAAAATTAAGTGAGTTTTTGCTTAAAACAAGCAAAATAATCTGCCAATGGGGTAAGAAAAAAAATCGTATTTCAAGCAGACAACTAGATTATTTTTCTTACCCCATTGGCAGATTATTTGGCTTGTTTTAAGCAAAAACTCACCTAATTTTGACTTGTTTTTACTAAAAACAAGACACAAATTTTTACTTGTCTAGAAAATCCTTCCTGATTTAAGAATTTTTAGATGTTTTGGCTGGAAACAAGACAAAAAATCTAAGTAAGAAAAGCATTTTTTGCAGTGTACCCGTGCTACTTAAGATTTGTTTTGTGGTCCAGGGTCACAAATGTTTATTTTAAAAACAAACAAACAAATAAATAAACATTTCAACCCAGAAAGGGTTTTGTCAGGTCAGACTAGCACATCATCCTTTCTTTCTAAAGATTTTTTATATGAGAAATTTGAGTGGTGGATATTAAAATACATTTTAAAATATTAGAAATGAATGCCATTTTTTCCCAGAATATTTTCAGTTAATAAATACAGGAAAAAAAAAAGATATAAATACCAGTGACGGTTGCTGGAAGAGGTTCGTTGAGCTCCTCCACAGTCTCAAAGATTTTCTTATAGCCTCCAGCAGGGTGCTCAAAACTGAAAAGCGAGGAAATAAATAATAATACTTTAATTTAATTTTTTAATATCTGAGAGAATTGATGTACAGATTCTGCCATTTTACAACATCACTATATAAATGTTTTCCAGTGACCTAAACGCAACAGCGTACACTGCAAAAACTGCATTTCTATTTTTTTGTCTTGTTTCCAGTCAAAATATCTAAAAATTCTTAAAACAAGAAGGATTTGCTCGACGAGTAAATTTTATGTTATTGTTTACCGGAAAAAAAAAGAAAGTCAAAATTAAGTGAGTTTTTGCTTAGAACAACCAAAATAATCTGCCAATGAGGCAAGCAATTATTTTTTTTTTATTTCAAACAGAAAACATATATATATATTTTTTTTGCTTACCACATTGGCAGATTATTTTGCTTGTTTTAAGCAAAAATGCACTTAATTTTGACTTTCCTGAAAACAAGAAAATATTTTTTTTCTTGTCTAGAAAATTCTTCTTGGTTTTAAGAATTTTTAGATATTTTGGCTGGAAACAAGACAAAAAATATAAGTTAGAAAAGCATTTTTTTTTTGCGGTGCATGCACTGCACAAACAGCTTTTCTTATTTAGATATTTGTGTCTTGTTTCCAGCCAAAATATCTAATAATTATTCAAACCAAGGAGGATTTTCTAGACAACTAAAAAATATTTTCTTGTTTTCAGAAAAGTCCAAATTAAGTGAGTTTTTGCTTAGAAGAACAAGCAAAATAATCTGCCAATGGGGTAAGAAAAAAAATCTTATTTCAACAAAAAACAAGATTATTTTTCTTACCCCGTTGGCAGATTATTTCGCTTGTTTCAAGCAAAAACGCTCTTAATTTTGACTTGTTTTTACGGAAAACAAGAAAATAATTTTTACTCGTCTAGAAAATCTTTATTGATTTAAGAATTTTTAGATATTTTGGCTGGAAACAAGACAAAAAACCTAAGTAATTAATTTTTTGCAGTGTAAATCCAAAACATACTGTAATGTTCATCCAGATACATTAAAGCTTGTGATATACAGCAAAGAATAACAAGAAAGAAAGTTACTTACCGGCTAACCATGATTGCTGCTGGGACAGTGGTGTCTGTGAACTTGTTCCTGTTGTGTTTTATCAGCAGAGCTCTGAGTTTTGGGTTTTTATACTTTATCCTCTTACACAGGTTTACTCTGACTAACTCTGACCCCTGTTACAGCCAATGGCAGCATTTGCTAAACAACAAGGCCATTGTACAAGGCCTGAGATGCCTTTACAATAGCCAGTCCTTCAAATAGGATTTGAGATTTTCATGCAGCTGAAAGCTGTGATGTACGACGTAAGAAATGAGCTGAAGGCAGCTGATAAAACCCCTAACAAAGACTGCATTCAGGAAATAATAACATTGAAATACACATACAGCAGTTTTCATAACAATGTACATGTGAGACCCAAGTTTGGAGGTTTATTCATGCACTTGTCAAGTTTGAGATTTTGGGCTTTTTGGTTTTTCAGACTAGTGGAAAGAAAACATCCAAAAGACACAGTTAAGTGTTTCTGTTATAGCACTTTACCTATTAGTGTCGATAGATTTCAATTACAATCCATATTTTTAAAGGTTGTTTTCTCAAAATGAGTGTTTTCTCCTACACTGAGCCATAAATCTCCACTTCAGCAGCACTTACACACACCAAACTTGACATTTGTATCTACATCCTGAAGACTTTACAGAGGGATTTGTTCATATAGAATTTGCTTGATTTTATACATTTGATTCCCCCCCAAAAAACTGTAAAAAATGAAAAAAATTTGAAAAAGAATTTTGAAACTGACTTCATCCAGTGTTTAGATTTTTGTACTAGAAATTTATGCAAATTAGTGCATATTTCATTAAATAATGGTTCATTTGCATCAACTGGGTAAGAAAGAAGATAAATACACTGCAAAAAATGCTTTTCTTACTTAGATTTTTTTATCTTGATTAAAAATTCTTAAATCAAGAAGGATTTTCTAGACAAGTAAAAATTATTTTCTTGTTTTCAGTAAAAACAAGTCAAAATAATGTGAGTTTTTTCTTAGAACAAGCAAAATAATCTGCCAATGGGGTAAGCAAAAATATATTATTTCAAACAGAAAACAAGATTATTTTTCTTACCCCATTGGCAGATTATTTTGCTTGTTTCAAGCAAAAACGCACTTAATTTTGACTTGTTTTTACTGAAAATAAGAAAATAATTTTTACTTGTCTAGAAAATCCTTCTTAATTTAAGATTTTTTAGATATTTTGGCTGGAAACAAGACAAAAAATCTAAGTAAGAAAAGCATTTTTTGCAGTGTATTAGTTAATTTTTTTTTTACCCTATTCACCTGCAGTGTCTCGCCTTAAAAAAAAGGACACACTAATTAAACAATTTAAAAAATAAATAAATAATAATAATTTTCTTTCTAGATTTAACACTATAGAAAGTCTGTCAAATCTGTCAGTGGCAGGAATTTTAAATGATGGTGACTGTACACTGCAAAAAAAAGCTTTTCTTACTTAGATTTTTTTGTCTTGTTTCCAGCCAAAATATCTAAAGATTCTTAAATCAACGGGTAAAAAATAATTTTCTTCAAGTCAAAATTAGGTGCGTTTTTGTTTGAAACAAGCGATAATCTGCCAATGGGGTTAGAAAAATAATATTGTTTTCTGTTTGAAATAAGATTTTTTTGAGCAAAAACTCACTTAATTTTGACCTAATTTGAAATTATTTTTACTTGTCTTGAAAATCCTTCTTGATTTAAGAATTTTTAGATATTTTGGCTGGAAACTAGACAAAAAAATCTAAGTAAGAAAACATGTTTGCAGTGTAGCACATGTGCAAGAACTGTGTCTTCATTTGATATGACAACTGATTGCTAAATAAAAGTGTTAATATAAGAGGCCTATTCTAAGTCTAAGGGTTTCTAAATTGTATTCCCTCACAGAATGAGAAATAAAAAGTCTCACATATGCAATAAAAAGGTATTTTTATACCTATTTTAAGCCAGTGCTGCTTATTTTCTTTGTGTAGGTTTTGTAACGTTGTGAGGTCACACAAGCATGAAGGGTTTTGTTGCTGCAGCACAATCGAAGGGCTTTCTGCTTTAATGACATTCCTGAATGGATTTGTATTAACTGCGAAAAACACGTTTGTTTTAGCAACAGCCAAACTAAGCAGACATATTGCCAAAGAATACTGAATATATATTACTATCTTATTCTGCATGAGTACCTCTCAAAACATGGTGGGAGACTGTACAAAAACATATTTAACAAAAAACAACAACAAAAAAAATTAAACATTAAGCCTATTAAGCAATATTGTCTATCAAACCCATATTACATCCTATACATAAGATAAGATAAAATGCATTTATATATATATATATATATATATATATATATATATATATATATATATATATATATATATATATATATATATATAATTTCCCATTATACAGCATGCAAGTGGTGTGCCTCCTTTTTTATGCAATAACTGCATGTTAATTTGAAGGTATTTTGAGAAAAAAGAAGATATTTTGAAGAATGCTGGCAACAAAAACATATTTAACCCCACAAAAATCCAATTTTATAATCCAAATCCCAATTCCATATTATATCACATTACCATATGTGACCCTGGACCACAAAACCAGTCATAAGGTTAAATTTTACAAAACTGAGATGTATGCATCATATAATAGAAAGCTCAATAAATAAGCTTTCTATTGATGCATGGTTTATTAGGATAGGACAATATTTGGCTGAGATACATCTATTTGAAAATCTGGAATCTGAGGGTGCAAAAAAAAAAAAAAAAAATGCTGAGAAAAATCACCTTTTAATTTCTTCAAATGAAGTTCTTAATGCATATTACCAATCAAAAATTACATTTTGGTATATTTATAGTAGGAATTTTACAAAAAATCTTCATGGAACATGATCTTTACTTAATTTCCTAATGATTTTTGGCATAAAAGAAAAATCAATAATTTTGACCCATGCAATGTATTTTTGGCTATTGCTGCAAATATACCCCAGCGACTTTAGACTGGTTTTGTGGTCCAGGGTCACATATTACCTCCTATAAATAAAACAAAACGCATTTTAATATATTTATAGATTCTTTTTGTCATTACACTTTTCTTAAAATAGTTAATAATGTAATACAGCATGCAAGTGGTGTGTTTCCTTTTTTTTATGCAATAACTGCATGTTAATATGTGGAAAATTTTAATTCTGTCATTATTTACTCACCCTCATGTTGATCCAAACCTATAAAAGTTTCTTACTTCTGCTGAACACAGAAGAAGATATCTTGAAGAAGGTTGACAACCAAACACTTTTTGGTCCCTATTGACTTCCATAATATGGAGGGGGGAAAAAAATAGACAAAAAAACATTTGGGTACCAACATTCGTCAAAATATCTTATTTTGTGTTCAACAGAAGAAAGGCACTCATACAGGTTTGGAATGACATGAGGGTCAATAAATAATGCCAATTTTAATTTTAGGCTGAGCTATCCCTTTAAGCTCACTCTGGTTGTCTTAAGTCTTCTTCAACATAGAAAACACTACAAAACAATAACATCAGTACTTGAAAACGTTTGATTCTAAGCACATAAATAGTTACTGAGACAGGCTTCTGTTTGCCGGTTGTTGCATAGCTTGCATTGTTAACTTTGCACCATTTCATACTATGACCATATTATACATTACCATATTTCAGTTGTCGGTCCTGTTACAGAGCTCCAAATATCAATTGAGAACCAAACTGACACCCTTAAACTAGGGTGAACATTTACATTTTCCAAGGGCAGTCTACTTTTTCTGGATGGATACTAACCCCCTTGTCATCCAAGATGTTTATGTCTTTCTTTCTTCAGTCGTAAGGAAATTATATTTTTTGAGTTAAACATTTCAGGATTTCTCTCCATATAATGGACTTCTATGGTGCACCCGAGTTTGAACTTCCAAAATGCAGTTTAAATGCATCTTCAAAGGGCTCTAAACAATCACACCAAAGGAAAGAAGGGTCTTATCTAACAAAAAATTCAAATTTTTAACCTCAAATGCTCATCTTGTCTAACTCGGCAAGACAGGTCTTTGAGATTAAAAAAAAGTATATACGTTGTAAATGTTTTTTAGAAAATAACTGATCGTTTCGCTAGATAAGACACTTCTTCCTCGGCTGGGATCATTTAGAGCACTTTAAAGCTGCATTTTGGAAGTTCAAACTCAGGGGCACCATAGAAGTCCATTATATGGCTAGAAATCCTGAAATGTTTTTCTCAAAATCAACATTTCTTTACTAATGAAGAAAGAAAGACATGAACATCTTGGATGACAAGGGGGTGAGTACATTATCTGTGCATTGTTGTTATGAAAGTAAACTACTCCTTTAAATAGTACTTAATGTAACCAGAAAAACAAGTTTCAGTCATGTGCTGCTTCTTTTGACTAAAACAAGGCACATGTATACATTTCCTATAGTGCATCTAAATTTACAAGGAATTTACATCTCATCTGTGAATTAGCTTGAATTTGCATGCGAGTGTTTAAAACGTTTTATACCATGGGAGGCTGTTTCTGAGGCTTAATCTGAGCTCTTGTATGCATTTACACGGGTTTAGATTAATTAGCTCACTCTAGCCTTGCTTCTTTTCAAGAAAACAAGTTGAATGTTTTAGCTTGAGGCTCGTGTTCTCTCTGCATGTGCAGCGCTTTCTCCGGTTGGAGTGGCACGTGAGGAGTTGTGTTAAAGTCCAGAAGCTCCCTATGCATGCCTCTTTTGGCTTGTATATGTTTCAGCCTGCTGTTTCAGACTGAGCAGGCTGGTGCATGCGATTGATTTGGTGCCTTGTGCTATCAAACATTCAGTTTGTGAATGATTGCTCATGACTGCCGCATGGCGTTTCGGACAACAGCAGTTCAGCCGTGCATCTTAGACACTTCGGACTCTAAGGAGTCAGGCAGTGGACAGACTAGTGCATGCAGCTGATTTGATGCTTTATGATACCAGACATTCAGTTTGTGGGATTATGACTTTTGTTGTCAACAGCAGTTCAACCATGAATTTTGTAGATGGCGTGCAATTAATTTTCTTGTGCACCAATTTTGGTTCATAGTTGCTCAAAACTGTTACTTTTTTGGCTCTCGTTCTATTGAGTTTCAAGGACAGCAGACAGTTGTGGCTTACTTACGACCACTGTTGCGATTAAGCAATGAGGTTGTGGTTCTTGCTTGGCCCTTTGCTGAGCCAGACGATTGTCTGAAAACGTCTGCTTCATGTAAAGGCACGATACAATTTTATATCTTAGGTCAATGTTGGAAATGAAACAACACATTTTCAGGTGACTATGTCACCTTACATGGACTTTAAATGACCGTGTCACCTCATGTTGGCTCAAGTGGCCACCTGACCGGTCAGAGCCATATGCCAGTAAAATAGGGTAAAGGCTTCAATCAGCTTCAATTCAATTAAAGGCAAAATATGTAAGTTTTCACCGCTAGAGGGCGCATTTTCAAAACAAACAAAGAAACAAAGGTGTAGTTTGTTGGGTGATATGAGGCTGTGATAGGGTGTGGAATCATGGAAGTTGTAGTTTCATCCCCACAGACCACGCAATCTGTCGGGATTTGGGCAGAAATCATGTTCATGGATGAGCTAATATATAAAAGACTTATTAAGGTCACTGTAGCATGAAGCAGGGTGGGGCTGAAAGTGGTGGAAGCGAAACGAGGACACTGGAGCGATTGATAATGAAGGATAAGGGCGACACATGGCTAGAAAGCAGCAGAGCTTTTATTATTCCCACAATTGACCGCTTCCGCTCCTTTCAGTCATGTGTATGTTGGAAAAAGCCTTGCTGTTTTATCATGCTAGATACATTTGAGTGTGTAGAAAGCTCTGTTATAATGTTGTGTGTTCGTCAGCTCTCGAACAAAATGCATAACATATTAAAGTGTCTTTGGGGTTTCCATGTTTCCTACAAAATAAAACTGGAAAATCGAGGGTGTGTCACAACATTGGCAGGCGACACAATTACAGTTTGTTACAGTAGTTAAAATAGCTAGCTTCTCTGGACATTCTTCTAAACAAAATGTAAGTTAATGTAAGTTAAATAAGTGATAATGTAAGCACACAAGTCAGCAAAATATAAAACACTGTTCTAGTGGTTTTTGCATATTTTAAACAAAAAATCGTACATATTGTGCCTTTAATCTGCTGGGATATCTAGTCCATTCTGTCTTTGCTTTGTTTTTATTACTTTTTTGGCCCTTATTCGTAGAGTGCAGTACAGAGCTGGAAAGAAGAAATGGAATCAGAAAGGGTCTCAATCCAGGGATTGAACTTGGGTCAGCCAAAGCACAATTGCATTACATGTCAGAACGCTGCCCAAAAGGGTTTCAACTCAAAAAGCACCTCTGCTCTATCCTCAATGTGTGCCCTAACATAAAATGATGATACAGTGCCTAACTACAGATACACAAACAGCAACCACTCCTTTCCACTAGAAACTGATTGAATTGGTTTATTAAAGGCTGCTAAACTGCTGACTTTTGAATGCTGCCAAAGCTTCATGCTTTTATGCTTTATTCTTCTTCAGCTTTAACTCTCATCCATTGCTAAAGTATGTATATGTATGGGTGCATGTGTTAGAATAGTTCAAGTTTTTTGGATCAGTATTAGGGTATTATCTATGGCCTAGATGTGCTCACTAAACATTCGCAGGATGAGTGTTGGTCTGGCCTCCCCCCAAAATCAATTACTCGATCCAAAAACTTTTTATTGATCACAATTCATTATTTTTAGTGGCTCAAGTGCAGCATTCATGTTTCATGTCATATTTATAAAGCTGATCATAACTGTAACATCAGCAGTAACATAAATGGCTGACAGACAATAATATAAAGAAAACTAATACTTTTTGATGTTATTTTTTTTTTGTATAAGTATTCAAACTGTCCATTTCAAAATCTTATAAAGGTTTTATTAATATTATTGATGCATTAACACTTTCATTTAATAAACAATTAATCAGCAGTAAATCTGACACTTTGGTTATAATTTTAGTTATTTTTAATAATTTTATTTTAATAATCAAAAACTTATGTGCATAATTTATCAGAACATATGAATACAGTGTTGCCTGAAACAAATTGAAAACAACTTGTTCTTTAAGGTTGACTGTTCTCACTTCCGCCTTTTGTAATGTCCAGAAAGAATTAAAATGGCAAGGGCTTCGTTTTGAATGAACAAACAATGCTTTTGTGCAATTTTTGAGTATTAACCCCTTAACTGTCACCCGTCCACTCTGTGGGACGCCTAAGTTTCTTCACCATTTTACAAATAAATCCTAATCTAATCATGACAAACTATATATTGTTGGAAAGGTCTAAGGCTCTTAAATAGATATTTTACATTTTTTTGTGTGTTACAAATTATGTAGGAAAAATTATAGATTAATTTATGACAAGAGTGCACCTCGAAGACCTACTTCATAACAGGAGTTCTGACCTTTGTTATGAATAGACTTCCCTGTTGCCTTTTTCTCTATCACACTTTAGAAATCATAAGAAATGATATATCAGTTGAAAACTTAAAATATCAAAATTCACTCTTTGAAAGCCATTTTAAAATCAGACAATGAATTTACATGGAAAAAGTACATTAAATTCATATTGCAAAATGTTTTTGTTCATAAATTATAAAAAATTTGGTTTGAATTCTTCATTTTCATGTCTCTGCTCAAAAATGGAAGTGACAGTTAAGGGGTTAAACCATATCAAATATAAGCTTCCAGTACTCAAACTATGCAAAGCCTTTTCTATAATAAGGTAAAAATGTCCCATTATGTCCACACTTCTAGTAACAATATTATCTTTGAATTTGAACATTTCTGCTTTATAATAATTCATTACTTCTGTCTTACATCCATCTTCATGCAAACCCCTTCCCCAAAACTGAAACACTCAATACTCTTACCGTTGAAGCCACACCATTAAATTCTCTTTATTTGATCTCTCTTTGGGCCTGACATCCTCCTATATCCTCCTCACGCCAACCCCTAAAGGCAGATAACGTCCTCAGATGGACAATAACTCTTTATGACTGGCACAAAGTGGTATTCAATTCAGAAACAGCTCCATCTGAAGCTCCTTGAGACAAGTTAATTCCAGAAAAGAATGTTCCAGAACATTAGCCAGCAGGGATAAATGAACAGGGCTAAGAGCGGATACACGAGGGATCCGTAGAGAGTGTGATCTAGTATGCCCTGCGAGATGACCGACAGGAAGAGCATCCAGCCCTCGCTGATGCTGACGGGAGCTTCGATGAGCTCCTGGTAGATGAAGACGCAGTAGAGGATGGTGAAGGCAGGACTGAACAGCACCATGGCCAGACCACTCACAGCTCTAACAGAGAAACACAGGAAGAGATATTAGAGGATAATAGAAATATATTGTTTCTAAAATAGATTGTTTTTCCGAAATTTTTAATCCTGAGTTTTTCGACGTACCCTAACTGGCATGAACAGGAATACACAGAATTGACGCAGAGTTAGACAAGATGAGCGTTTGAGGTTAAAAAGTACATAAATTGTCCATTTGTTTAGAAAATAAGTGATCGTTTTTTGTCAGTTGCCTTACTTCTTCAGCTGGGATCATTTAGAGCCCTTTGAAACTGCATTTTGAAAGTTTAAACTCATGGAAGTCCATTATATGGAGAAACTTTCGTCCGTCATAAAAAAAATTCGGATCGTGTTTGATTTTATGCATTTTCGCACCCGTAATAAGCATTTTGATAAGGACGGCGAATATGAGAAAACTAAAAAAAAAAAATAAAAAAATAAAAAAAATAAAAAACCCATACGAAAATCGGACTCAGTGTACAATGACCTTTAGATTTGAATGATCACGGGTCGAATGTAATTTGAATATATTTTAAAATATTAATATTATCTTCAGTGTCACATGATCCTTCAGAAATCATTCTAATACTGTGATTTGCTGCTCAAAAACATGTAGTATTATTACTATTGTTATGTTGAAAACAGCTTAACATAATTTTTTTAGTTTTCTTCGATGAATAGAAAGTTCAAAAGAACAGCATTTATCTGAAATAGAAATCGTTTGTAACATTATTAATGTCTTCATCATCTTTTGATCAATAAAAGCATCCTTGCTAAATAAAATTATTAATTTCTATCATTTCTTTTCAAAAGCTTTTTATTTCAGATAAATCTGGATCTTTCTATTCAAAGAATCCAGAAAAAAATACTCAACTGTTTTAAATATTGATAATATTAATAATAATAATAAATGTTTTATTGAACAGCAAATCAGCATATTAGAATGATGTCTGAAGAATCATGTGACACTGAAGACTGGAGTAATGACGCTGAAAATTCAGCTTTGATCACAGGAATAAATTACATTCAAAAATATATTCAAAGAGAAAGCATTTATTTTAAATAGTAAAACTTTTTCACAATATTACTGTTTTTGCTGTATTCTGGATCATATAAATGCAGGCTTGGTGAGCAGAAGAGACTTCTTTAAAAACATTTAACATCTTACAGTCCAAAAACATTTAACTGGTAGTGTAGTTGATGTCAGTAAATACAATCTTATTGTAAAGAGTTAGCGATTTGCTTATACTGTGATGCAAATCAGATTGTGTTCAGAGCATGCTTGATAAAAAAATAAATTATTCTTTTTTTTTTTTTTTTTTTAAAGTGCTTACTTGGGCATGTGTGGCGTGATGCTGGCAGTGATCGGCACCAGTGTAACCGCCAAGATGAATCCCAGAGAGAAGTTAATGAGGGCTGTGCAGCCCAACAACACTGCTAGATAGAGCAAAGCCGTCAGTTTCAGCACTTTCCAGCCCTGCTCTGTGCCCTCTCCAGACAACAACCTGCCACAGACACATGATTCATGTTAACAAATAAACATTTGATACAATATAAATTGCATTAGAATTAGTTTTTGTGTTACCGTTGTGTGTTGTGCGGCAGGGCTAGGCCTGCAGTATAGATGGCAATAGCAGTGAGCACCACAGCTTCGGTTTCAGACACAGGGAAGTGCTCCACAGCCATTTCCTGCAGATGAACAGGTAGCAGGTACAGAGCCACACCTGTCAGGTGACTAATCACCACTGGGGTCAACACGGTCAGCACACCTGGACTGGACTGCTGCACAGAAACGGAGAAAAACAAATGTTATTTAAGAACATCTGCAATGAGAACTGGGCTTTTACCACTAAATTAAACATATTAATTGTATTGTTTTGTTTTCATTAAAATAAACAATATTGTTTTTCCAGAATTTTGATCCACAGAAGATTTTCTTCTTCCAAAAAATGTTGTCGCATTGGACTAAAACTGGAATGGCTTTGCTCACACAGGGTATCACTTTTTTTTTTATACCGTTTTAAAAAATTTTCCCCCACAGTTACCACAGGATTTGCATTTCTTATTGGAACTGATTGATCACAGGCCAGAGTTTATGTGCCTTAGTTTTAAAGTTCACGGAGGTCTATGATAAATCAATTTAAAAAAACAAAAACAAATACATAACCTATGCTAACGTAAAGGAAACAAGTTGACAAAATGATTGAATCTAAGATTTGGTGATGATAAAGCATCTTAGCAACCTTTAAACAGGATTTTCAGGAAGTATTTTCAACACAACACAAGGGTTAAAAGCAAGCAACAATTTTACTTTCATGTGACATTTTTGTGAAAAAATAATATTAATAAAAATAGACTAGACACAATGTTATTCACTGATTGGATCACGAAAAGTAGGCATTTTTAGCAGAACAGAACAAGACCTCAATGTAAGTTCGCAGTGGGTTTACAGTTCAGTCTAACATTTGCTATAAATGCCATAACTGTTATTGTATGAACAATAACACGAACATTGCAAAAAAATGATTTTCTTACTGAGTATTTTTGTATTAAAACTTAACATCTTAATTTACTTTGCTACTCAAGTAAATCCTTCTTGATGCAAGAATGCTTAGATGTTTGTACAGGAAAACAAGACAAAAAAAATAAGCAAGAAAATCATTCCTTGCAGTGATTTAATTCTCTCTTGGCAGACTTTTAGAAGGACAGCATAGCTAATAAATACAAATGATGCAATGCAGACAAAGATGCTTTCTTGTAATGTTACTTGACTACCTAAAAGACAACTTAAGCAAAGTGTGCAATGACTAATTCCACTCTCCTGTATAAAACATTTATCAAATATCATCATTTCACAACATAACACAAGACTTACTTGCTCTACTTCGCCAACTCCATCCACTGCTGTCAGAGCAGGTGTTCCCAGATGAACCCAGAGATCCAGCGCCTGCAGTCAAATTAAGGATTCTAACAAACACATTAAAATATTCTGGCAAAAATCATCTTAACTTATGAAATACTGGCACTGTGTATAGTGTAAGTCATTAAATACACCTTAAAAGTTATTAAACATGCAAATGTTTCACAACTGTGGTCACATTAGCCAAATATTGCAGGCAAAAAAGGTCCATTGTATTTGGTAATAGTGTAGCAATACAGTTAAGCACAGCTCACACAGAAGTCACTTCTAAACCAAGCAGTTTTCCAGTCAGAAATCCATTAAACACTTATGTGAAATTCTCAAATCGACTGGATGTGGATTCTTGTTGAAATGACTGTTTTAGCCCATGAAAATTCGCAGAACAATAGTAAACATGACCACAGAATTTTATACAAAATAATGAGAAATACTATGTTGAGTGAGTCTGAACAGCTTCTAAAAGAGAAAATTGCATTAATATATTGAACTTAGCATTTAATTCAATGATTATTTCATCAATGATTCATTTAATACACCATGCCCACAGTTTCTTGCCATCCTCATGCTCATTTAATTAGTCATTAGGAACGTAGAAAATATGCCTTGATTTTTTTTTTTTACTTAACTTTCTTGCATTGAAACAATTTAAGTAACCCAGTCTGAAAAGGCAAACAAAATGACAACCAAACAGACTGAAAAGGATACTCTAAGTAGTAAGATGACAGCCAGCAGGCCAAACGCCGGCATATAGTAGCCGATGGAGACAAACCGAGAGAGAGAAGACAAGAGGTAGAAGAAATATGACTGATGAAGACGCTCCAGGAGATTGTTGAGTTTACGGACCATTCCCTCCAGCAATCTGTCAAACAATGAATTAAAATAATGCATGATCAAAAAAAGTTCAAGAAGTGTTTGACTGGTTTGCATTGTAAAAGTGAAATGGATGAGCATTTTCCCCGTCTGTTGATTTTTTGTGATTTGTGTAATAACACAAAACCAACCTGCCAATGGTGGTGGCGTCCATCTTGTAGTGTCTGAAACTGTTGATGCCTCGAACAGAAGCGGCTTCAATGTGATAGCGGAGGAAGAGGCCGTGATCACCCCAGGACCGTCCGCAAGCTTGTTTCAACACCATCAGCATCATGGTCTGAGCCGCGTGTGTGTAGCCCTCAGCGGTGTCCCAGTCATTCCTCTGAAGCTAAAACACAATCAACAGCAATGATGCAATGATTAGCAAGTAATGCCAGTGTCTCTCTAGACAATTTGTAACATTTCGATTGAAACTGTGTTGCCAGATTGGCCGAATGTCCGCTTTATTGGTGGCTTTAAAAATTTGATTATGCGGGTCAGAATTGGTTTGGTGGGTGGACCAAATTTGGACTGGTTTGAGATCAGTTTGGTGGTTTTCAACATTTATATACTCTGCTGACATAACCTCATATTTATAACCTCAGATGCATTATTATGTTGCATGCATTTGTGGCATTAGCATTAATTTTAGTGAGAAACGATAGCCTTTTAAATACCTTAGATGCTTGCATTTGTGAAAAGAATGTTTGTGTTAAAATGTAAATAGTGCAATGACAATTTAATATAAGATTGTTTAATTTTGTCTGACAGGCCTACCTTTCCCTGAATGGTGCACAGGACTCCTAACTTCTGACAGAAGGCATAGAAGAGATTGGCCAGGTCCAGGTTGGGCAGCTGCCCATTAAGTCCTTCTAAAATCAGGTCTAGGCTGGTAATAACATCACTGCTGAGCTCCAATGACAGGGCAGCTTGAATTGACCCTGCGCGACCCTGCAGCGGTGAGTAATCCATACCTGAATGAAAATGAGAACCGAAAACATTACCACAGACAGAACCAGTCATTTGTTCAAGAAAAGGGACAGAATGAGTACAATAATGAAATTAGCTTTTTAGGTAATATTTCATTTTCTGTTTTCGCAATAAAGAAGCATGTTTCACCTGTACACACCTGTGATATTAGTGTGGTGGTAGCCTTCCAGCCAGGCCTGCATGCCGATCAGATCATGCTCATTCACTAAGAATATGATGTCCTTGGCCCAGTAAATCTGATCTGTAGGGAAGAAGATGACAGAAAACTAAAGCAAACAACCAAACCAGACTACAACTAAAACAAAACTCATCAATGAAGTTCAGACTCTAATGTCTTGAATAACTGGAATCCTATTTCACTTCCACCTAGAAAAAAATCCACAGTATTTGTTTTGCGAACTAGTCCTTGGCTGTTTTCCCAATCAGAAAAAAAAAAATTCTTACCAAAAGTTATTATGAAAATTTTTAGCTACTGGTGGCACAAATAACAAGTACAAACATAAAAAGGGTCTATGTAACCATTTATGGATATTTGCCAGATTTAGAGGTGGATTTGTAAGGTGGTGGTGCTATAATTATATAAACCATTAAAAAATGCTTTAAAGCTACCATAATGCTTCGAAGCACTGTTCCGAAATTTAAAAACATTATTTATTTATGTTTATGCATTACACTAATGTGAATATTTTAGTGATTACATCTGTGGCTTTGCTGACTAAATTATATAGGAACCTTCAGATTAAATCACTTAAATGGTCAAAGCAGTCAACAAGCCAAATAACAGGCTTGTTTACAGAACCAATCTTAAATCTTCAAACTTTGAGATGCAACTTCTAAAGGAGCTATAGAAAATGAAGTTTTATTAAATTAGAATAAAAAAATAAGAACAATAATAAATAATAATAATATTAAGTATTATCATCATAATGAGGTAATATCTAGAATTTTGGTAGACCTCAAACAGACACATTTTACCAGACATACTTTTTAAACTAGTCTGAGTCTAAAAAGCTTTTCAGCAGAAAAGGGACACATGTGCAGCCAGTCATTATTGTAAAATAAATCCCAATGGAATGACTGGGAATTTTCTGAAATGCAAAGAATTTTCAAAAGATGATATGGAACAATTTCTGAATTAACCAAGGCAAAACTTTAATTGAAAATGTATGTTTTTGTACCAATGCAAGAACTGTGAATTTGGGAAATCCAAGAAATTTCTAAAGACAGGGTTTCTGCAGGATTTTCAAATCTTATTTAATGCCATTTCTAACGCAACCAATAACTAACATGAATGCGTGTATATTATAATGCAACTTTTTCATGCGGTCTTACAATGAGGCAACAATGAACATATATTACTCTGCTGAACATAGTTAGAAATGGATCAGGAAACAGCTTAAAATGTCTGCGTTTATTTGCAGATTTCAAAATTTCAAATATCAAGTCTGAACAGAAAAAAATTCTGAAACTTCGAACTCTTAGAGGCTAAAACTGGCCGCTCTTAAAAACTCACGGCCAGAAGCAATTACCAAACGGGTTCCGTGTTTATCATACTTCGCGACAGTGAATCAGAGTTATTAATTATACAGGCTATATTCAAGATAAATTGGTAATATTTGTTTCTTCAACACTATCTGAAGTTTTAATGCCCGTATAAAACTATTTAATGCTTTTTAATGCCATTTAAGGCCTTAATTTTCGCAAAATCAATTTAATGACTTTTAACGCCCTGCGGAAATCCTGTAAAGATAACAAGGAAAAATGACTGAATTTGACTTTTAATCTAAAGATTGGTTTTGCCATTCAAAACTGATTCACATAAATGTAGAGTATGATGACAGGATGTGCTTATAAAGTGTCTTACTTCTGAAATACTGTGCGAGAGCCAGGAGAAGACCGACCGCCTGGTTGTTGCTGTTTCCAGGACTGCAGGGAGCAGTGATGACGAGAGCCTCTGTCCGAGGAGCGCGAGGAGCTCGCAAGATCCCGTACACATTTGTGCCATGAACCATCTGTATGAAACAGAAAGCAAAACATGTTTATTTGCAATTGCACTTCATTCTTTCTTCAGTTTCACATTCTTGAGACATTATAGCATGTAATAACGAAAAAGCCTACATATCTTCTTTTTTTTAAGAAGCAACAACATTATTTAATGCACAGTAATTTAAAAATAGCCCAGAGTCAATACAGCTGATACAGCATCATAGAAGGTTGAAAAGTGATGCATAATACAGACAGACAGACAGACAGCACAGAAACTCACATATCTTTCTTTGTTCTCATCAGGGAAAGGCAGCTTACGGGAGAAACGCTGAGTGAACACTTCCAGTCCTCTGGCCTGCATGCTCTTTACTAACCACTCCACCGGCATCCCACTAAACAGAGAAGTCTGAATCATTCCTGACTTCTAGGGTTGGGCGATGTCGACCCATTTGGCATCGTACGATGTCTAATGTGAAACATCGCGATGGACGATGACATCGTCGGCAGGGGGCGGGGGTAAGGGATGGTTGTTGTTAAATAATTAATTCATAACGAATTAATTAATTGTTGCCTGTCGTTTCCACCAGTGCTTAATTTGAGCCGGATCCTGTTCCGGAAAATGTCAAATTTTGGATTTTTGCGTTCCGGTATTTGTTTTTAAAGCTCCGGCATTAACAGGTGCATTAGATCGTGACAGTGCGTGCGTGCAGACGAGACAGAACAAGCGCGGGTTTATGTAGATGTATTTGGAGGATGTGTGTTGGTCCTTAACATATTTTCGACCAGTCAGCTTTAAGTTCAAAATCGCTCTCATTGATTGCTTACTGCTTAACCCACTCTCTCCAAACGCATTTAATGAGCAGCGGAATGTTTAGAGAGGAAGTGTAATATCAGAAATAATACCAAATCAAGCGAAATATTATTATGTATTAACATTATAAACACTATAAACATAGCTATAAGTTAGTTACCCTGACTCCAAAACGAATGATTTAAATGTAGAGGTATTCAGAACAGAACAGGAATGAAACAAAATATATGAAGCTAAGAAACCGAAACAAAGCGAAACTAAAAATAGCAGGCGTTGGGCTCACGCACCTCTGTAATTCGGCACAAATCCAAGTGTTTCCATATTCCCAATGTATTTGAATGATAAACTGTTATTTATAATGTAGGCTGTGTATTGTGCGTTCCTATTTCGATGGTTCTTTCGATGGAAAAAAAATAAAAAATTATCTTTTTGTTCCAAGCTCTGTTCGTTATGGTAAAACCATGAAAAGGGCATATTTGGTGTAGTTTATTTAATCTAATTTAATTAATTTTTGATTTTTTTCAGCTGTTTTTGTATGCCTCATTTATTAATGCAAACGGTATAATTCGTTTGGAGTTTATTGTGATGGCTAACAACTTCCTTGTTATTATTTCCTTACAATAATAATAAAATAAGTAAAGATGCGGAAATTGAAAACATGCATTTCATTTGGCTATATAGTGTGATTAAGTGTGTGTTTTTCATGAGCGGGTTGCTGCTGCTGCGGCGGGGCGGGGCGGAGGATCGCGATGCCGGCTCAGCATCATGATGTCTATCGGACGATGGCATAGTCTATCGACCCAACCCTACTGACTTCATAAAAAAACAAAACCTGCTTTAAATCAATGCACTGACTTCCATGTTCTGCTCACCCTGCCTTTCTTTTGTGAGCATCAAACTCCTTGGCGGTGGACAGCGCTCGTTCCCCAGCGGAGAAGCGCTCCTCCACCATGGTGGAACCCATGGCGTTCTCGGACATGTATGTGCGCAGGGTGAAGGGCTCAAACGCCAGACCCATGAACCACACTATAGCCGCCAGGTAGCACACCATACTGAATAACAGGAATTAAAACAAGCAATGGTTAGCAAGTAATGCCAGTATCTCTCCAGACTATTTTTAACATTTCAATTGAAACTGGGAGAATGTCCACTTTCATTTGGTCAGAATTGATTTGGCGGGTGGACCAAATTTGGACTGGTTTTTGTGGTTTTCAACATTTACATTTCAGAGGCTAATTGGTTAACAACCAACACCAAAGTGCACATGTACACTGCAAAAAATGACTTATTTTTATTTAGTATATTTTGACTAGAAACAAGACAAATATCAAAAAAATATCTTAAATTAAGATGCATTTACTAGACAAGCAAAATGATATAAGATGTTTAGTCTTATTTCCAGAGGGAACAAAATAAACTAAGTGCATTTTGCTTAAAACATATACTTTTTCTTATCTAGTAAATGCATCTTAATTAAAGAATTTTCTGATATTTTGACTAGAAACAAGACAAAAATACTAAGTGAGATGAGCTGTTTTTTGCAGTGTACTCTATTCAGTCGGTCATCATGAAATTACTAAACAAATACATGAAGAGCAACACTTTCAGCCAATCCAGAGCGATAGCAGGCAGGTGCGATGATTCATGAGTGACAGGTTTTTATCATTATAAAGAGTCAAATTTTGAACTTGCAGTTGCATATTAAAAATAACATATTAAGATCACTATGCCAAATTTGCATAAATATAAGTTGTAGCTACATTAAAGAGAAGGAGTGTGAATGAAGTTTATGGATTATTCTCTTTTAAGTTAAAGAGCATTATTATTAATGTCATTAATTTCTTTGAAAACTGATTTCTGCATGTTATGCTGTGCATGAACCAAATCAAACCAAAAAGTTGGATTGTTTCACTAGTTACACCACTTGTTCCATTACTTTTTTGTTCATTACTCAATTGGCTTGTTTAGCTGTTGTAATATGAGTTATCTCAGCAGGGACTTGATTGTAAATGTTGAGAAAACCACCAAACTGATCCCAAACCAGTCCAAATTTGGATGCCAGTCCAAACTACACACGTTTTTCTGTTTGTTTTTTTCAGAAGGTTAAAATCAGTTAATTTCCTGACTGACTTTTGCAAATATTAGACATACTTTAATAATTTCTACCTGTTTGGGTAAAAAGATTTGAGTGTTTTTGCCATGTTTTGATCAGTTTTTTTCTTTCTTTCTGATGTATTAGGAGCAGTGATGATGAAAAACCTACCATATGGGTGTGTTGAGGCGGGTCAAGAGGTTGGTCAGGGCTTTTCTGCGATTCGGGTCAGACAACAGACCCATGATGATAACTTACTGCTCTGCTTCAACAGACCTAATAAATATAAAAACACTATATAACGACTTTCATCAGTTGAACATCAGTGTTGAAGTCTTTTACAACCATGGCAGTAAATATTTTTTTGAATAGGTTTATTTTTTTTTTAATGGGAGACACTGAAGGCAAAACGCTGTCACATGAAATCTGTCTACAAAAATTATTTTAATATGCTGATTTGCTGCTCAAAAACACTCCTTTTAATCATTTTAAACACAGCTTTTCTTGCTTAATATTATGACACACTCCTATTCAAATGTTAAGTATTATTTAAGGGGAGACAATGCAGGCAAAAACAGTTTTTTTTTTTTTAATGCACCTGTCAAATTTGAGATTTTGGGCTTTTTGCTTTTTCATAGTGTTTTTTTTTTTGTTTTTTTTTTCAGACTAGTGGAAAGAAAACACCCAAAAGACACTCTTAAGTGTTTATTTTCTAGCACTTTATCTATTTGTGTCAATAGATTTCAATTACAATCCATATTTTTAAAGGCCGTTTTCTCAAAATGAGTTTTTTCTCCTACACTGAGCCATAAATCTCCACTTCAGTAGCACTTACACACACCAAACCTATTATTCCTGAAGGTTTTTACAGAGGGATTTGTTTATACACAATTACCTTGATTTTTATACAACATTTTATATTTTTACAAAATGTAAAAAATATTGTTTTCTGTCAGTTCTAAGTTTTTCTGAATTATGGAGTAACAAAATGAGATACCCAAAATCCCCTCTGTGAAAACATTTGACTATGTCAAAAACATTAAACAAGAATTTAAAAACTGACTTTATCCAGTGTTTTTTTTTTTGTACTAGAAATGTATGCAAATTAGAGCCTCATTTGCATAACTTGTAATACAAAAACTGTTTGCAATTATTAATGTAATCAATCAACTGGGTAAGGTGATAACATATACATATATATATATATATATATATATATATAAAATTACCCCATTCACCTGCAGTGTCCCGCCTTACGTTTATTTCTAAAGCACATACCTTATAGCCTTGTATAATATTCCATTATTATCCAGGAAAATATATATATATATATATGGAACATTAACAAATGCTTAAAAGAACGTTACTGAAGATTACTACACAGTATTATCAAATCTACTGAGTGAAATGTCAAAATGAATGCTAGAAAAGGAAATGCCTGCACAAAATGTAACACACCCAATCATCTTCCACGGCAAATCAATGCAATAAAAAGACATTACTACGATTAAAATGAGCAGACTTGTACCATTATTAAGATGATTTACCTGAGGTATCAGTTTGATTTATTCAGCGTTTAAGCTGAGCTGCTGTGTGAAGGCAGACACTAGCTCTTCATCTCCTGCGACGAACAAAATAGATTTTTTTTATTTTAGATTTGAGAACAATCGCAAAATTCGTGACGACATTTGTATAAACTAAAGCATATAAACGTCTCGGTGTGTACAGTTTACTTACCGTGAAACAGCAACCGTTAAAATGCCGTTTCACTTGCAGCTGCAGAGCATTCATTTATTCATTCAACACTGTTCCGTGTTTCTGTCGGAAGTACTTCGATGAGGACCAACTTCCTGTGAGCGAGACTAAACGGGCGGAGCTTCGCGAGGTTATTTTTATTTATTTATTAATTTCACACCCTTTAAATAATAAAAGAGATGTGAATGACAAAGAAAATAAATTCTTTAAAAATTATTTTTCCTAATGGCATATTGTATAGAAGTATTTATCCATGCATTTATTTGTTTGTTAGAATTTATTTAGAATATTTTCACATTTATTTATAGATAAATGGATTTTAACGTAGATCGTTTAGTGTCCTTTAAATATAATTCAATATCATTTAAAAAAGAAAAGTGGTCAGACTCACTGCTGTGTCCAGATCCATTTATTTCATGCCAACATTTACAAGTTGTGTTTCATTAATAAACAAACATGTAATCAAACCACCAACTTCCAACATCCCCACACAATGAACAACAAAGACAAAAGCAACTTTTTTTTGTATAGAGAGCATGCAAAATTGATTACTTCAGTTTTGCATGCTATCTATACAAAACACTCAATTTAAAGTGACTTCAACGTTTTTTAATAGTTCATATGAAAAAGTGCCAAACCCCCATCTTATTAAAAGCCCTAAGCTGGCATCATCTGTTATTCATCCTCAATGCTATTCATTCACTGCTTGCTCACGATGGAAACGCATTTCAAACTTTCCTCAAAATGCTAGAGCTGTCATCTAACAAGCATTTTTCTTTTTGTATTTGAGAATAAAGTCTAATTTGATTTTCAAAGACTAAAGGCCAGAGCTAGGCAGTTATTTATCAAATGACACTTCCTGAAGATTTTGTTGGTAATGATAGAGGAATGCAATCACAGTCACTGTGGAGAGAACACATAATAAAAATTAATCTTACATCTTTTTTTCCATGTATTGCTGGTTCCAGGTTCTTTCACACTGCAAAAAAATGCTTTTCACACTGCAAAAAATGCTTTTCTTACTTAGAATTTTTAGCAAAAACAAGTCAAAATGAAGTGAGTTTTTGCTTAAAACAAGTAAAATAATCTGCCAATGGGGTAAGAAAAAAAATCTTATTTCAAGCAGACAACTAGATTATTTTTCTTACCCCATTGGCAGATTATTTTGCTTGTTTTAAGCAAAAACTCACTTAATTTTGACTTGTTTTTACCAAAAACAAGACAATAACTTTTTCTTGTCTAGAAAATCCTTCCTGATTTAAGATTTTTTAGATATTTTGGCTGGAAACAAGAAAAAAATCTAAGTAAGAAAAGCATTTTTTGCAGTACTTACTTAGATTTTTTGTCTTGTTTCCAGGCAAAATATCTAAAAATTCTTGAATCAGGAAGGATTTTCTAGACGAGTAAAAATGAGTGTCTTGTTTTCAGTGAAAACATGTCAAAATTAGGTGAGTTTCTGCTTGAAACAAGCAAAATAATCTGCCAATGGGGTAAGAAAAAAAATCTTATTTCAAGCAGACAACTAGATTATTTTTCTTACCCCATTGGCAGATTATTTTGCTTGTTTTAAGCAAAAACTCACTTCATTTTGACTTGTTTTTACTAAAAACAAGATAATTTTTACTTGTCTAGAAAATCCTTCCTGATTCAAGATCTTTTAGATATTTTGGCTGGAAACAAGACAAAAAATCTAAGTAAGAAAAGCATTTTTTGCAGTGCAGTGGTTGAAATGAATATACTACAGATTTCACAAACATCAAAGCATATAGTGAAACATACCACAGGCTCACAGAGAGTCAGCATAAAGTGCTGGAGGAGGCAGAAGATCAACCTCTGCAAACTGGAAGTTTTCTGCCTCTCTGTCGTGAACAAAGAAATAGTTAAAGAGGAGGCATTAATAACACAATGCAGTCTTTGCTGTCTCTGATTCTTTAAATGATGTAAAACTTGATTATTTCATGATTATTAGAATGGAGATTATAAATTGGGAGTTTTATAGTTATAGTATAAATGTTATTGAACGAGATGAAATATTAGGGATGTCAAACAATTCTATTTTAATTTTGATTATAAAATTACAAGATATCATGATTGATTAAATCCAAATGGCGAAGCAAGTCAGCCCCAGGCCCATATGCAAAAAAAATTGCCGACTTGGTTAACTTGTTAATTTTACTTAAGTACATAACGCGAGTATTCACAATCTGTTTTATTTATGTATAAACGCTTAAAATAATAATTAACGTTTTCAATTCCATTCATTTTTTCGGTCAGCCTATAACAAATGTCAATTTTATAATAGAATAAACAATGTGTTTTACGGTCTTTAATTTGTAGTGAGATAACTATATTCGCATCAGAATATTAACCCCTTAACTGTCGCCCCCCATTTTTAAAAATAGGCAAACTTCAATTGTTGTAATTCATGAACACTTTGGAATACAGATCTAAGGTTGGTCTCTTTTTAAAGACGACAATCAGCAGTTTATTGCAGAAGTTGAAAAAGTATCAACAAATTCTGAAAGTTTAAATTTACTGTAAACAAAATGCACTGTACAATTTATATATTTTCTATAAAATACATATTTTACATAACAGGTTTTATCCTAAATTTGATATCAAATTAAAGCCTCACATGTAAATAAGTTATGTTCCAAATTTGAAGTTGATATGAAAAAAATTAAGGTTCCTGTGAAAGTTTGTTTAGGGCGTTATACCACAAACAGCCACCGGGTGCCACTGCCATCCAAATGCCATATATATTCTTTTCTCCATTTTTCTGTCACAAAAGTCTAAATTTTTCAGAAAATGTTTAATCAATCACAAAATAACCACCAAATATGCAATCCTGAGACTCAGACCTTTCCAATGATGTTTTTTGACAAGATTGTAAAAAGTTGTGATTCTAAAAGACCGTAATGCATTTTGTAATATGACACCGCTAAGGGGGAGGAGACCGCCAAACGATTTTAAAGTACCATTTCCATGGTAAAGCAATGTCCGATTTCAAAATGGTTTTCACATGATGATTCTTGAGCTTCTAATAATTTATGATGGTTACTAAAACATTTGATAGAAAAAAAGGACAACGGAAAAAAGAGTGCCAAGCGGTGAGAGTTAAGGGGTTAAGCGGCATGTGCATCAGTGATCTTTTCCTCTTTAATATTTGCAGTACGAAATAAACGTGAACAAAACAAAAAAAACAACAATAAAACTTGAATAAGTCATAAAAGTAACAACATTTAGCCTACCTCAGAAAAGCCAACAAGCCTATAACTTTGTCAACATTGCTTTATTTTTCTCATAAATCAGCTAGTTAACAGAGTTAAAGCCTGCGTTTTTATTGCTGTATTTCATGTTAAATTTGAAAACAGGTTGGATGCCACAGACTTTTTTTTTCCTTTTTTGTGGGTTGAGTAGCTGGAATTGTCACATTAACTTTACGCAATATAACATGATTTTATTACATGAATTAGTTTTAAAGTTGTAATTTAAAGCATTCTATGGATATATTTATCATGCCTGTGAGGCAAATATTTGCTGAGGTTCTGATCATTTTTGTAAAGCGCTTATCAAGACAGAGACGGCAGAAAGCGCATGTTTGTTTTCTTTAGCTATTTTACAAAAGCACAATGTTTCGTTGATATTGGAAATACACACAAATAAAAGTAGACATTTTGCAGTTCCAAATGATATATTACTCTTACCTTTAAAAGCAAAAATGGTGTATTAGGTTTCCACTATTAATAATAAAAAAACAAAACGCAAGTGATCGTGCTGGCGCTTCCATGTCCTGAAAAGTGCGCTTTAGCTTCCACTCTCTGCACAAACTCTTGAATATGCATCTAACAGCCACATTTATCTAGGTTTGATGTTTAAATTAATATTGTGAAATGCATCAAGTATTTTTTGTCTATAGATTTTATTTTAGGCAAGTCGTGTTGATTTGAGAAGGCTAAATTGATCAAACATGCTCAACTCATTGCCGCTGGCCGCTTGGTCATTACTTAAGGTTGAATTTGACAAACATAAAATGTTCCAAACATTTCTGAATTAACTTCATAAAAAAAAAAAACATTTATATATATATAAATATTTATATTTATATATAGCCACTTTGCCATTAAAATCCAAAAGTGAACTATATTAATAAATGCAACACAGGCTCTGTTTTTGCTTGAAACAAGCAAAATAATCTGCCAATGGGGTAAGAAAAATAATCTTGTTTTTTGTTTGCAATAAGATTTTTTTGCCTACCCCACTGGCAGATTATTTAGCTTGTTCTAAAATAATTTACTTGTCTTGAAAATCGTCCTTGTTTTAAGAATCGTTTGATATTTTGTCTGGAAGCAGTGCATGGTGTAGGGGAATATACTGGTCTTTGTTACTACACAATATTTCTTTGAATCATCTTCAAATACTCAAATATGTGCGTTTATCTGTAGTTTCAAACTACTCACTGTGTCTGAACATCTTCAATGCTCCAGTCATTGAAAGGATGATGAGCAGAAGAGTTGCTATCAACTGAGGAGAAAGAGGAAACCAGGATTAATCTACAACAAAGCACATAATAAATACTTAACACTGAGAAAGTAAAAATGCATACATACACATCTCAGGCATAGAGACAGCTTTGATCTGACTCCTAGAAAGTGAAAAACGAGATGTACAGCTCTAGAGATCCGTGTACAATTCAGACACAAATCTGTGTTTTATTAAACAAAAATCAAGCTTACAAATTTTCAACAGATAGTGACAACGTGTCATCTTCATACGTCCATTCCTCACTGTCATCAGTGACTGGATGTATAGAACAGAAAAAAAAGCACTACATTGACATTTTTGATCATGTATTGACATGCATAAGAACATTTATAATTGTGGCCCAAAATATTGGCACCCTTTTTCCAAAATACTCCACAGTTTCTTTCAGAAACTGAAGTTAATGCATCTTTTGAAATCCACATATTTATGACTGCGGCGTGCAGCTGAACAAAGAAAAGAATCTGCTAAATATTAATTTAAGAGAAAATCCTAAAATAGTGTATTTAAGTGCAGGGGCGCCAATATTATTGCCCTTGATGGTATAAAGAGGGGAAAAAATAAAACTTACAGCTACTTGTAAGCACAGGATTCTGATGAGATGACCTGCAAAATCAAACCATTTGAAAGTTAGACCAACATGTCATCATTGTGCATTTCTGCATGATGTACATTGCAAATTCTGTATGATATAGAAGCCAAATTGTTTAAGATATTATGGATTACAGCAGTGCATTGCCTATTATTTTGTCAAATAGTTATTGAGTTATTGACTATAGAGGACATTACTGGATGTTACTTGGATGTAGCTTTCCCTTTTATCATGAGATGTAATAGATAATACTTCAGGTTTAGGAAGCAACATTCTGTGGACATTAAATTTTGTTGGGATGCTGGCATTTTTTTAGTCAATATAATAATTATCCATTAAGTTAAGAATCAAAGACGATACCGTAAAACAACAAAAAACTATTAAGACAACTTCATTTTTCACATTATCACAGTTTATTTGCTACAATTTAGAAAATGGTAATAAAATATGACAAGAACTCAGAGTTAAATTGTGTCAGATAACTTTGATACTAAGTGGGGATGCACTGAAATGAAAATTCTTGGCCGAAGCCAAACAAAATTAAACACTGGGCTGAAGGCCGATTACAGAACATGTTTTTCCATGTTTTTCCCCTCCCTATGTATTTTGTCTTTTTTTTCACCATTGCATAAATTAAATAGCTAAAATGTGCTTTTACAGTTCAAAAAAATATATAAAATTATAAAATAAATCAATTACACACTGCAAATGCTTTTCTTACTTAGATTTTTTTGTCTTGTTTCCAGCCAAAATATCTAAAAAAAAATCATGAATCAGGAAGGATTTTCTAGACAAGTAAAAATTATCTTGTTTTTAGTAAAAAGTCAAAATTAAGTGAGTTTTTGCTTAAAACAAGCAAAATAATCTGCCAATGGGGTAAGAAAAAAAATCTTATTTCAAGCAGACAACTAGATTATTTTTCTTACCCCATTGGCAGATTATTTTGCTTGTTTTAAGCAAAAACTCACCTAATTTTGACTTGTTTTTACTAAAAACAAGATTCATTTTACTTGTCTAGAAAATCCTTCCTGATTCAAGAATTTTTAGATATTTCGGCTGGAAACAAGACAAAAAAATCTAAGTAAGAAAAGCATTTTTTGCAGTGCAAAACAACAATTTGAACATATTTACTTAACACTGAACATTGTTAACATTCTAGTAGACATTAGAGCCTACCAACAAAGCACAATTTAACTTAAAATTAATAAGTTAGTAAAATAATATTTATTAATATTCAAATAATAGCCATTTTTAAGACCCCCTTCTTGAATCAGGCATGTGTTTCTAATGTCCAAATAAATGCGACCTTACAAAGCAGAATGTTATAATAAATCTATTAATAGAGCTGTTGTAATGATTGTTATTATTTTTGTCTTTATTTTATTTTACAGTACAGCTAAATTACAATACTAACATTTATGAATGTTGATATTTATTTTGGTGGAAACCCGCAAGAAGACCTCAGTACTACTTTTTGCTGACAGCAGCAGATTTATGAATGATTCTCATTACGCAGATGAGATAAATACAATCGCTGCGTGTATTAGACAACATAACGTTATGTAGTTTATTTTCGTTTATAACATTTACTACCTTTGGGAGAACTCAATTTTTACTCGTCAAGAAAATCCTTTTTAATTTAAGCATTTTTAGATATTTTGGCTGGAAACGAGACAAAAAAAAAAAATGTAAGAGAATTATTTTTTGCAATGTTTAACAAAACATTGTCAGGTCAAAGTTTCAAATATAATTTTGGTTCCCCATGTTTTATCAGTTTTACTGGTAGTATTTTTTGAATATAAATATCACAGTTCACTCTACTTTGCTATCCTCACTTACATAAATTAACTATAGACGTTTTTCCTGAATGCAGAAGTCATGCCTGCTTTGCATTTCCGGTCTCCAGTGTTTCTCGTAGTTTATATTCCCAGCTGTTAATCTAATGTTAAACCTATTAAAATGTTTTTAAAAAGCACATAGCTCCATTACTTTGCAATGACCGTCATTTGTCTGTGCCTCACTCCTCATAGTTTAATGAGTGTGTAAATGACATGAAGCTATTGCTATTTGAAGGTATTGAAGCTATTTAAATGGGTTCCTATGGAGACCCTATATAGTGTTCTGCACCCATTATAAAAAATGATATGATATATCACAACCATTACACTGCAAAAAATGCTTTTCTTACTAAGATTTTTTGTCTTGTTTCCAGCCAAAATATCTAAAAATTCTTAAATCAAGAAGGACTTTCTAGACGTTTTTCAGAAAAAAAAACAAGTCAAAATTAAGTGTGTTTTTGCTTGAAACAAGCAAAATAATCTGCCAATGGGGTAAGAAAAATAATCTTGTTTTCTGTTTGAAATAAGATTTTTTTTTCTTACTCCATTGGCAGATTTTGCTTGTTTTAAGAAAAAATAACTTAATTTTGGCTTGTTTTTTTCTGAAAACAAGAAAATAATTTTTACTCGTCTAGAAAATCCTTCTTGATTTAAGAATTTGTAGATATTTTGGCTGGAAACAAGACAAAAAAATCTAAGTAAGAAAAGCATTTTTTGCAGTGTAGTAGTAGCCAATCTATGGTCTAACTTGGTAGTTAATGTATATAATGCATGTTTTTTTAGCTATGAATATATTGTCCATTGTTGGTTCATTTTGTTCTTTACCTGCTGCTGACACTAAGGTTATCTCCATCGGTGTGGCCTCGTCCGGCAGCCTGTGACACCTTTTTTCCCAGCTCAAGCATCTCCTTTATGTTCAGCTCCACATTCATCACAGATATGTACCCATCTATAAACGCAAAACCAGAATCAGTGAGACATGATACAGACCAATGCAAGAGATTTTCTACGGTGAAGTCAAATAAATCGAGTTGTTGTTGGACAACAGTGGCCAGTTTTAATTAATCCTAAAGAGTAGTGAGAGAAAAGAACATAGAAACAGTTTCTGCACGACTAAGGGATTTTCTAAAGCGTCTCACATTTGTTGTTGCGGTCTCTGGCGAGCCATTTGCCCTTGGGGCAGTTGACTGTTCGGATGATGCTAATGAGATCCCCACTTTTGACAGGCAGGTCGTATTTCCGGAGTTTGCTGTCTGCCAGCACTCTGGCGTGATACATAGGCTCTTCCAGGCCAGTGATCTATTGAGAAATATGAGAAATACATCAAGACCTGCCTAAAAGTTAATGCAGTGACATTTACTTAACAGAGCGAGTGGCATCTGGAAAAGTGAACCGTCATATTCTTTAAAATAAAAGCTAAACAGTTTGAAAATACAGTACCAGTCAAAAGTTTGGACACACTTGACTTAAATGTTTTTCATGATTTAAAACTATTTTTTAGTCAAATATTAATTAGTTTAAAAAAAAAAAAAATACAATATATATTTTAAATAATTTAAGTAAATTTTTAAATACAAATTATTTTATTTTCAAATACAATTTGTGCCAAGGAATGATTCTCAGATTGCTTTTAAGAAAAAACAAAGTTACAAATTTTTTCCCATGGAAAAAAAAACATTCTTAATTTCAAAAACTAACTGAGAATCATTCCTTGGCATGATTTGTAGTTGAAAATAAAATAAAAATGTTTTTTTTTTTTATAATTAATGTTATTCATGATCTAAAAACTCAAAGTAGTTTTTTTGTCAAATATTAAGTCAAGTTTGTCCAACTTTTGACTGGTAGTGTATATGTATGCTGACAACCATAGTATTCATGCACTTCAATTCACTTTAAACTTCTTGTGCATCTCGTTTCTCTTTTTATCCTTCTCTTTCTGTTCTTTCTTCTCTTTCTCCAGACGCTGCTTTTCTTTCTTCTTCTGCTCTTTATCCTCATGATGATCAGGGCACAGCTGCTTCTTTCTGAAAGAATCATATAGTTTTTTGCAGGTCAGCTTCGATCTTTCTTTTGAATATATATATATATATATATATATATATATATATACACACACTGGCAAATAAGATTTGTCCTTTTTTTATGCGCAATTAAACATTTAGATATGTTACAGGCCATGTAAGGATAAATCTCAAGATGTATTTTATTGTATGTTTATTTATTTTTTTAAATGCATATCTTTTACTAAAAGAACATTTGCAACAAGCTGGAAATTATAAAGATATACTGAGATATTGTAACAAAACGGATATTATAATACCGATCATGGTGGCCATTTTGATCTTCAGCTGCATGAGACCTTCAAATTGTAAGAAAAACACAAAAAAGTTAATAAAATGTATATTTACTCTTTACTTAAACAATGGACTGCATCTGAAAACAAATTGCATTCAGTTTTTAGACAAGATTAGAGTTAAAAAACACTGACAAACCAGTGAGTGACATGCCATATGTTCCTCCAGATTTCTTCTTTCTGTCAAACAAATAAATAAGGGTCAAAGACGTTAAAATGTCCACAAAGGAATTTTACACATTAAATGCAAGTAAAGTGTCTACGTTTAAGGTTTCAAATAAGTTTTTGGAGAATAAATAAATTTCAAAATTCAGTGTAACACAATATTTATGTAAACATTCAAACAACATTCTTATTCTGACTTGTACATATTAAAATATATAAAAGAATAAGGGAGCATCTTCAATTTTATTGTGTTTTAAATTAGTAAAAAATTCTTACTGACAAACAGGCAAATTTTAAAAAATTTAGAATTACAACAAATTAGCATTTGGGGTGAAAATTATTTGCCTTTTAGTATGTCATAAATTGATTTTTGTTGTAAAAATGCCTGACAAGACTGTTACACCAAATGAAATTTTAATGGGCGTTTTCTATAAATTAGGGAAAAATGTATAATATTTTATTTTTTTGCTCAGAAAAACTAAAATGTAGTTAAAATAAAGCTTTTTTTCCAGCACACATGGTATCATAAAGGACTATTACATAATACAGGTATGTGCCAAAAACAATAGAATATCAAGGGAAAGTCCATTTCAATAATTTGTTTCAAAAAGTAAAACTTGTATGTTAAATTAGTTCACTGCACACGAAGTAAAATATTTCAAGCCTTTATTTGTTTCAATTTTGATGATTATGGATTAAAGCCAAAAAAAAAAAAAAAAAAAAAATCCAATATTTCACAAAATTGGAATATTTCATGTGAGCAATTTAAAAAATGATCTTAAACACATGTTGGCCTTCTGAAATGTGTGTTAATGTACTGTATTATGTCCTCAGTACTTTGTTGGGCCTCCTTTTGCACTAATACCAGCATCAAGGCGGCGATCAGCCTTTGACACAGTTGAGGTGTTATGGAGCCCAAGTTGCTTTGATATTGGCTTGTCTGCATTGCGGGGTCTCTGTTCCCTCATCTTCCTTTTGACAATACCCCATAGATTTCCAATGGGGTTTAAGTCAGGCCAGTTTGCCGGCCAATCAAGTACAGTTACTCCATGGCTATTAAACCAGGTACTGGTAGTTTTGGCTTTGTGGGCAGGTGCCAAATCCTGCTGGAAAATAAAATCATCATCTCCAAAATGCTTGATTATGCATCAAGCCACTCCTGAACCAAAAACTACATCAGAAGCGTCTGTGCTGGGCTAAGGAGAAAAAGTACTGGTCTGTTGCTCAGTGGTCCCAGGTTCTGTTTTCAGATGAAAGCTAATTTTGCATTTCATTTGGAAATTAAGGTCCCAGAGTCTGGAGGAAGACCAGAGAGGCACAAAAGTCAAGCTGCTTCGAGTCCAGTGTGAAGTTTCCAGTCAGTGATGGTTTGGGGAGCATGTCATCTGCTGCTGTGGGTCCATTGACTTTTATCAAGTCCACAGTCAACGCAGCTGTCTACCAGGAAAATTTAGAGCACTTCATGCTTCCTGCTGCCAACAAGCTTTTTGGAGATGATGATTTTATTTTCCAGTAGGATTTCGCACCTGCCCACAAAGCCAAAACTACCAGTACCTGGTTTAATAGCCATGGAGTAACTGTACTTGATTGGCTGGCAAACTCGCCTGACTTAAACCCCATTGGAAATCTATGGGGTATTGTCAAAAGGAAGATGAGGGTACTGAGACCCCGAAATGCAGACGAGCTGAAGGCCAATATCAAAGCAACTTGGGCTCCTTAACACCTCAAATGTGTCAAAGGCTGATCGCCTCCATGCCACGCCGCCTTGATGCTGGAATTAGTGCAAAAGGAGGCCCAACAAAGTACTGAGGACATAATACAGTACATTAACACACTTTCAGAAGGCCAACATGTGTTTAAGATCCTTTTTTTATTGGTCACATGAAATATTCTAATTTTGTGAAATACAGCATTTGTTTTTTTGTTGTTGTCTTTAATCCATAATCATTAAAATTGAAACAAATAAAGGCTTGAAATATTTCACTTTGTGTGTTGTGAACTAATACACCATACAAGTTTCACTTTTTGAAACAAATTATTGAAATAAAAGGACTTTCCCTCGATATTCAAATTTTTTGGCACATACTTGTATATACAACATAATATTAATCTGTAAATGATACTATACATTAAATATTGCAAAATGAACTATATCTGTAGTTTAATAACTTAATAAATGCCAATTACGGGAGATAATCACTCACCTCATGGCCGCTATCAGCATATGGATCTGAAAGAGAAATCGCATAAATCACATTTTCTACAAACCATTCATTTTCTGTAAATGAAACAGTATTGCTAGAATAATGCTTACTTTTAGGAGCTCCTTTATACTTATAAGAGCTTTGAGAAAAATAAAACCTGGGCCTGGTTTCCACATCCTCATAAACATTATCAAAGGTTTGATGTAAATGCCCTTCCTGAGAAGAACTATGAAAAAAAAAATAAAAAATTTGTTGGCAACAAGTCTGATTAGTCTTGATCTCTTCATAATGAAAACTGCAGAACAATATTGAGGATGCAAGTTTAAGCCTTAAAGTCAAACTGTTTAGATAGCTATTTCAGTAACATCCCATAAATTAAACGCATGCATTTACATTGTTTCCAATGGAAGTTGGTGTTCACTGCTCATAAGTGGTCCATTCATTCTCAGATCAGAGGCCACTGATTCTGTAGTAGATGTCAGGATCCCAACATTTCTCATCTCTTCAGAAGGCTCTTCAGTGTTCTTTAGACCAGCCCATTGTAAATCCAGCCCATTGTCTTCATTTAGCACTGGTGGTGGAGGCAATGAATCGAACCCTGGAAATTCAGTGGCCTCTAAATCCAGAGCCGCCAGATTTATGCCATTAGCGTCTGCAGATTCTGGCACAGAAAGATCAAAATCTGGAAATTCGGGGGGAGGTATGCTTGCATCCTCAAGTGATG
>NC_133370.1:46344560-46553669 GCF_049309525.1 Garra rufa
ATTGGCTTGTCTGCATTGCGGGGTCTCTGTTCCCTCATCTTCCTTTTGACAATACCCCATAGATTTCCAATGGGGTTTAAGTCAGGCCAGTTTGCCGGCCAATCAAGTACAGTTACTCCATGGCTATTAAACCAGGTACTGGTAGTTTTGGCTTTGTGGGCAGGTGCCAAATCCTGCTGGAAAATAAAATCATCATCTCCAAAATGCTTGATTATGCATCAAGCCACTCCTGAACCAAAAACTACATCAGAAGCGTCTGTGCTGGGCTAAGGAGAAAAAGTACTGGTCTGTTGCTCAGTGGTCCCAGGTTCTGTTTTCAGATGAAAGCTAATTTTGCATTTCATTTGGAAATTAAGGTCCCAGAGTCTGGAGGAAGACCAGAGAGGCACAAAAGTCAAGCTGCTTCGAGTCCAGTGTGAAGTTTCCAGTCAGTGATGGTTTGGGGAGCATGTCATCTGCTGCTGTGGGTCCATTGACTTTTATCAAGTCCACAGTCAACGCAGCTGTCTACCAGGAAAATTTAGAGCACTTCATGCTTCCTGCTGCCAACAAGCTTTTTGGAGATGATGATTTTATTTTCCAGTAGGATTTCGCACCTGCCCACAAAGCCAAAACTACCAGTACCTGGTTTAATAGCCATGGAGTAACTGTACTTGATTGGCTGGCAAACTCGCCTGACTTAAACCCCATTGGAAATCTATGGGGTATTGTCAAAAGGAAGATGAGGGTACTGAGACCCCGAAATGCAGACGAGCTGAAGGCCAATATCAAAGCAACTTGGGCTCCTTAACACCTCAAATGTGTCAAAGGCTGATCGCCTCCATGCCACGCCGCCTTGATGCTGGAATTAGTGCAAAAGGAGGCCCAACAAAGTACTGAGGACATAATACAGTACATTAACACACTTTCAGAAGGCCAACATGTGTTTAAGATCCTTTTTTTATTGGTCACATGAAATATTCTAATTTTGTGAAATACAGCATTTGTTTTTTTGTTGTTGTCTTTAATCCATAATCATTAAAATTGAAACAAATAAAGGCTTGAAATATTTCACTTTGTGTGTTGTGAACTAATACACCATACAAGTTTCACTTTTTGAAACAAATTATTGAAATAAAAGGACTTTCCCTCGATATTCAAATTTTTTGGCACATACTTGTATATACAACATAATATTAATCTGTAAATGATACTATACATTAAATATTGCAAAATGAACTATATCTGTAGTTTAATAACTTAATAAATGCCAATTACGGGAGATAATCACTCACCTCATGGCCGCTATCAGCATATGGATCTGAAAGAGAAATCGCATAAATCACATTTTCTACAAACCATTCATTTTCTGTAAATGAAACAGTATTGCTAGAATAATGCTTACTTTTAGGAGCTCCTTTATACTTATAAGAGCTTTGAGAAAAATAAAACCTGGGCCTGGTTTCCACATCCTCATAAACATTATCAAAGGTTTGATGTAAATGCCCTTCCTGAGAAGAACTATGAAAAAAAAAATAAAAAATTTGTTGGCAACAAGTCTGATTAGTCTTGATCTCTTCATAATGAAAACTGCAGAACAATATTGAGGATGCAAGTTTAAGCCTTAAAGTCAAACTGTTTAGATAGCTATTTCAGTAACATCCCATAAATTAAACGCATGCATTTACATTGTTTCCAATGGAAGTTGGTGTTCACTGCTCATAAGTGGTCCATTCATTCTCAGATCAGAGGCCACTGATTCTGTAGTAGATGTCAGGATCCCAACATTTCTCATCTCTTCAGAAGGCTCTTCAGTGTTCTTTAGACCAGCCCATTGTAAATCCAGCCCATTGTCTTCATTTAGCACTGGTGGTGGAGGCAATGAATCGAACCCTGGAAATTCAGTGGCCTCTAAATCCAGAGCCGCCAGATTTATGCCATTAGCGTCTGCAGATTCTGGCACAGAAAGATCAAAATCTGGAAATTCGGGGGGAGGTATGCTTGCATCCTCAAGTGATGGATTAGCGGTGGCCAAAATCTCGAGCTTCTGTACAGATTCTGCAGGAAAAAATAAATAAAACATAAGCAAGTAAAGAAAGAATGATCAATTCTTGGTGCTCAGTTATTAATAATGGTTCTTATAATCAATGTTGAAAGTTTTTGCTGCTTAAGATTTTCAGGATTCTTAGATGAATAGAAACACAAATGTATTTGAAATTGAAATCTTTTGTAAATAAATATCTTTACTGTGACTTTTGATCAATTCAACACAACCTTACTGAATACTATTAATACTTTATACTTTTTTTGAATAGTATTAATTTCTTTCTTTTTTTAAGGTAAGACATTGCAGGTGAATAGGGTAAAAAAAAAAAAACTAATAGTTACTTACCCAGTTGATTGATTACATTGTTAAATGCAAACATTTTTTGTATTACAAGTTTTCTAAAATGTTAGATGAGCCCTATTTAATGAAATATGCACTAATTTGAATACATTTCTAGTACAAAAATCTAAACACTAGATCAAGAATCAATTTTTGTTTAATGTTTTTGACATATTAGAGTCAAATGTTTTTACAGAGGGGATTTTGGGTATTTCATTTTGTCACTCAATAATTCAGAAAATACTTAGAACAGAAAACAATATATTTTTGCAATTTTCAGGGAATAAAATGTTGTGTATAATAAAGCACATTATATATGAACAAATTCCTCTGTAAAAGCCTTAGGATATAAACAGGAATAAAAATGTCAAGTTTGGTGTGTGTAAGTGCTACTGAAGTGGAGATTTATGGCTCGGTGTAGGAGAAATAACTCAATTTGAGAAAATGGCATTTAAAAAAATATATGTATTGTCATTGAAATCTATTGACACATTTCAATTGATTTCATGTGACAGTTGGCTGCTGAAAATTCAGCTTTACAATTACATTTAAAAAAACAATAAAATAGAAAGCATTAATTTTAAATTGTAATATATTTTACAGTGTTATTGTTTACCATTTTTTTTTACCTTTATTAAAGCATATATATATATATATATATATATATATATATATATATATATATATGCTTTAACCTTTTTATGGTTGTCACTGCAGAGAATTCATTTTACAAACATAGTATTCAGTCTAGTGCTGAGGTTAACCGATATACGAGCAAAAATCAAGGAAAATATATCAAAAGAAAAAAAGAGGCAAATAAATAAAGTTTTACAAACCAATAGTAAGTGCATAACTCTGGTGACTGATGTGATATCCAGTCTTATATTTGCTCAGATCCACATGTGGGGGTCTTGGTGGCTTTGAGGGTACAGGGCCTAAGGATGCCAGATCAGGAAGAGGTTTGCATGCTTTTTCAGGCTGCTTGACTCCATTGAGCTCCATAACAGAAAAGGCTGCTAAGACACAAGAACAGGGTTAAAAATGAAGACAAAATATTCAGGACTTTACATTTTTATCATGCAAGGTGCAACACTGCAAAAAATGATTTTCTTACTTAGATTTTGTGTCTCATTTCCTGCCAAAATATCTAAAAATTCTTAAATCAAGAGGGATTTTTTTCAGTAAAAATTATTGTCTTCTCTTCCAAAAAACAAGTAAAAAAATTAAATGCGTTTTTGCTTGAAACAGGCAAAATACTTTGCCAACGGGGTAAGAAAAATAATCTTGATTTCTGTTTGAAATAAAAAAAAAATTGCCTACACTACAAAAAAATGCTTCTTACCGCCAAAATATTTAAGTCTTAAATCAAGAAGGATTTTCTAGACAAGAAAAATTATTTTCTTGTTTTCTGAAAAAAAAAGTCAAAATTAAGTGTGAATTTTGCTTGAAAAACAACAAAATACTCTGCCAATGGGGTAAGAAAAATAATCTTGTTTTCTGTTTGAAATAATAATAATAAAAAATGTGCCTACACTACAAAAACTGCTTTTCTTACTTAGTTTTTTTGTCTTGTTTCCAGTCAAAATATCACAAAACTCTAAAGTAAAAATTATTTTCTTGTTTTCAGTAAAAAATATTTCAGAAATCAAGATTTTACTTACCCCATTGGCAGATTTTTTCGCTTGTTTCCAAGCAAAAACACTTAATTTTGACTTGTTTTTTACTGAAAACAGAAAAATATTTTTTTACTTGTCTAGAAAATCCTTCTTGATGTAAGACTTTTTAGATATTTTGGCTGGAAATAAGACAAATGCAGTGTACCCCATTGGCAGATTATTTGGCTTGTTCCAAGCATTCATATGCACCCACTTAAATTATTTCACAGATTTGCAACTTACTGTTTGAACTTCCATTAATCTTCAACTGAGAAGTCTCTTGGTGACAACTCTCAGATTCAGTAGGCGATGAAGGACCTTCTGTGGGAAGCACATGTGCTTTACTAGCGTAGAAGCCCTTTGGTCTGCCGCACACCAATAAGTTCTTGTGGCAGAGCTTCCTTTTAGCTTTCTCTAGGGTGCTCAGGACATGCTGGTCGAAGAAATTAGTAACACTTCCAGGAGATGAATCCGTCTGTGAATAATTTGGTGAAGATGGAGCTGAACAATCTCGACCGGGGCACGGCGGTACAGGATTTGACGCAACCTCCACAGCTTCTGTACTTGTGGTCTTCAGGGTGGACTCTTCCGCCTGAACATTGAAAGTGCTACTGTTCTTCAAAAGCCCCAGACCATTTTTACCAGTTTCTTTGCCATATACTGAAACTCTGGTCAAGCTGAAAGGTGTAGGAGTTGGTTTCATGATGCATTTAAGAGGTGAGGTGATTTTCTTCTTCGGAGGAGGAGAAGACTCATGCTTTGGCTCGTTTGAAAGCGGCAACACGAGGGGCAAATGTCGGGCTTTAAGTGACTGCCTGTTAGGCCCATCTCCAGACCTACCAACTTCATATGTTGCGCCAGGAAAGCTTGGGACTGATACAGGGCGTTTTACCGAGTTTGTTTTCAGGTCTTCTCTTAAAATGACCCGGGGTTGACTAATGGTCTTGGTTTCCACATCCGAAGGAGAGCTCATGGTTATCGGACCAGAGCAGCCTATGGCAGATGCCGGGAGGCGTTTGGGTTTCTCAGGAACCATAGGCCTGTACCTCACCTGGATCTCTTCCTGAAACTTTGCCCTTAAAGATTTGAAACTGGTGCATGCTTCCTATAGTCAACATATAAAGAAAACAAATTACATCAGTTCATTGACAAATATACTAACACAATATTTGAGCTCCTACTAACACAGTTCAATGAACAGTGTGATATTCAAATAGGTAGGCGTTTAAAAACAAGATTATAGTTCAAAATCTTGTTTTTAAACATAAAACACATTCATACATTTACATATAAACAAAATACACGTATAAAACGTAGCGTACTTCTCCTCAACAAAATCTATTTGCCAAAATAAGACATGTTTGGCGTTTGTATTAGCAGCAGTTTTGTTTATCCCAAATAATTTGTTTACCTCTTCCATACTCGTTTAAATTCTCCTTGGCCAAGCGAGAATTTCATAAATATTACATAATGTCTTCAGAAAACGCGTCTAGACAGCGGAACATTGTTCTTACTGAGTGAATAAACCGGGCACGAATTTGCCCATTGCAAACTGTTGAAGGCTTGGCTCATGAATATTAATGACGTTGAGTGTACGTCGACCGATCTGATTGGCTAAAATAAAGACAATAAAGGAGAGGGCGCCAGTACCTGAGATAAAAAATCATTTTCGACATACATACTATGATATATATCTTGAGGTTTGTATTTACCCGCTATGGCGCCCGCTATTGTCTTTAACGTCTTTGTTTTATCCAATCAGGAGTAACTGGATACGTAAACGCAACGTAATTAATATTCATGAGCCTTTGCGAATTAGTATGTTTTACATGGCGGCGTTCGAAATACTGACAGGTAAACGTGTATTTTGTACATTATTTATTTTGAAAACAATGCCACTTAGGACATTAGAAACAAAAATAGATTCCTCAGTTAGCATGCCATATTTAAAATATATACAAGAAATATATTTATTGTGATTTGAATTACACGTCGAATCGTGTTGTGTTTTATGTTTGAAGGAAAGGTTGTATTCATTTTCTAGCGTTTTTTTTACATTATGCTTTACATAATGATACACTATTATCTACATAAAGATACATCCACTCGTACATTTATTCACTTTTTTTTAAACAACCATATATTTTGGTTCAGTGCCAGTCATCAAACTTTACTTCTTCTCAAAAAAAAAAAAAAAAAAACCTTATTAAGTTTCTTGTAACTCATGTGTTTGTTTGGAGGTGGAGCATTCTGGGCAAAAGTGACCAAGGGCTTTCCCCCCCCCAAAAAAACCCTGTCAATCATTAATAAAGCTGACAAACAGTTGGTAGACTGGACCTAAGTCTCAGATAAATCTCAGCCCAGTTATTCAGCTATGTGCAGATTTGTGTTTTCTGTTTGTACTCTTGGAATTGTTTTATCTCTCAGTCACCATATTTCTGCCACATGTACCGATGACTTACGACAGTCGTCAATCAACAGGTAATATAAATTAAATGTAATTTTAGGAGCTTTTCAATTTGTACCACGTAACCAAATGTTGTCTCACCAGGTCTAATGCATCTTCAAGACACACCAGAGGAATCAATACCCCTCCTCCAATTGACTGTAAACTCAAGAGTTGGACGCAGTGGTCATCTTGTGATTCATGTCGAGACAGGATGGTAAAAACTCTTTAAAACTTAATTATAGTTATGTAAAATTAAAAGAGTCCAACAGATATGGAAATGAAAGTCTCTGTTTTGATATATCGTAATGATACATTTGTTAATTCTGCAAAGAAAATCTACTTCATGTTTATGTTTTACAGATTCGTTTCCAGTATCTGGAACGAGCGTCTCAGTTTGGTGGTGAGAAGTGTGTGCACAGTCAGTGGGACGAAAAACAATGTCCAGAAGAGGGCGAGTGTCAACCACAAGAGAACCACTGTGGGGACATGTTTGCATGTGGGCCCAAAGGTTAATATTTCTGCCTGCCTTTCTGTCTACATGTTTGTTTGTCTGTATTTTAATGGCTTGTGTACTGTATGTGTTCTTACAGGACGCTGTATTGGACAGCAGCTCCGATGCAATGATGAAATAGACTGTTTAAATCAGAATGATGAGATTGACTGTGAAGTGCTAAACAGGAGAGAGACCAAATGTACTGGCATGTTGACTATACCAGGAGCTGAAAAAGCCACTCAAGGGTAAGATGTAGCAGATCTATGCATTGGTTTCACATCAAGAAAAATTAATTAAATCCACACCATCACATGGGTGTATTTTTTCAATATATTTTTAACAAGTACAACATGGACTATATGTATCCGAATTATAAAATGAGTTTATATATGTTTTATTCCCTCAGATACAATGCGTTGACTGGCGAATTTATGAATCATGTTCTGGACCCGGCATACTTTGGAGGACTTTGTGAATACATCTACAATGGAGAGTGGCGGAAACTCACTTACGATCCTTTCTGCGAGCACCTCAGTTATGATGATGGTGAAAAATATTTCCGGAAACCTCACAACTTCCTCTCATATCAAATAGTGGTATGTCCTGATGTCTCTGGTACTTTAATATCACAAGAAAATAACTTACTTGCTGTTTCTATTCCATTCATATGTGTGTTTTTTGTGTATTATAATTATCCCAAGGGTTTTGACATTGTGCTATTGTGCTGCAAATAATAGAAAATCATTGCTTGCAGTTATTGTAGTAATCATAAGCAAACTGGCAGTTCCAGTTCCAAACTAGCCTTAATCAAACTAGTTAGTGATCACTTTACACAAAATGTATGAAACAGCAAATTCATTTGGCAAGTCCCTCAAATAGTGCACTTTAAGAGTATAGGGCAGCAATTTCAGACACAGCCCTAAAGACCTTGATTGACTGGTTTGGATGCATTTCATTACAGTTGGGTTTAGTTAGGATGATGGCCCTACAAAAGTATACAGAATGTAGATTTATTATTATTTATTATAGGTTTAAGCTCGGGACATACCAAGCCAATTGTCGGCCATCGGGCAATATCAAGTGGTTTTTGAGTGTTAGTTGGCTTTACTTTCCTCAGTGTGTTCTGCACTGTTGACTCTAGTCGGATGAAAAACCAGAGGGTTTAAATTGGTGCCGTGACCCAGATGGGAGTGCGGTTTAAGCTCGAAACACCAAGCTGACAGTTGGCTGTCTAGCAATGTCAGGTGGTTTTTTAATGTCGGTTAGCTTTAGTTTTCTCAGTGTGTTCTGCACCATTGGCTCTAGTCTGACACCAACAGGTTTTTTTTTTCGTTTTTTTTTCGGGTAATTCTGCATGTCGAATCGACAGTGGCGGTCATTGTCAAGAAAGTAAACAACTCCTTGGTGCCGGAAATACTGGCTTGAGGGGAGTAGAACCAGAGGGATTACATTGGTGCCATGACTCCGATGGGAATGAGGTTTAAGCTCGGGACACACCAAGCTGACAGTTGGCCATCGGGCAATGTCAGGTGTTTTTTTTTAATGTCGGTTAGCTTTAGTTTTCTCAGTGTGTTCTGCACCACAGAACACACAGTGTGTTGGGGCAGCCATGGCTTAATGGTGAGAGAGTTGGGCTTGTAACCCAAAGGTTGCCCAAAGGTAACCCAAAGCTTGCAGGTTCGATTCCCACACCGGCAGGAATTGAAGGGTGGGATTGTGAATCCCTCAATACCATGACTGAAGTGCCCTTGAGCAAGGCACTGAACCCCCAGTTTGCTCCCCGGGCACTGGAGCAATGGCTGCCCACTGTTCTGGTGTGTGTGTGTGTGTGTGTGTGTGTGTGTGTGTATGTGTGTGTTTGTTCACTTCTCACTCCTGTGTGTGTGCACTTGGATGTGTTAAATGCAGAGGACAATTTTCGAGTTTTGGTCACCATACTTGACAATACGTCACGACTTTCACTTTCACTATTGGCTCTAGTCTGACACCAACAGGTGTTTTTTTTTTTTTTTTTTGGCTAATTCTGTATGTCGAATCGACAGTGGCGGTCATTGTCAAGAAAGAAAACTCCTTGGTGCCGGAAATACTGGCTTGAGAGGAGTAGAACCAGAGGGATTAAATTGGTGCCGTGACCCCGATGGGAATGACGTTTAAGCTCGGGACACACCAAGCCAATTGTCGGCCATCGGGCAATATCAAGTGGTTTTTGAGTGTTAGTTGGCTTTATTTCCTCAGTGTGTTCCGCACTGTTAGCTCTAGTTGAAAGAAGAACCAGAGGGTTTAAATTGGTGCCGTGACCCAGATGGTAATGCGGTTTAAGCTCGGGACATACCAAGCCAATTGTCGACCATCAGGCAATATCACGTGGTTTTTGAGTGTTAGTTGGCTTTACTTTCCTCAGTTTGTTCCGCACTGTTAGCTCTAGTTGAAAGAAGAACCAGAGGGGTTAAATTGGTGCCGTGACCCAGATGGGAATGCGGTTTAAGCTCGGGACATACTAAGCCAATTGTCGACCATCAGGCAATATCACATGGTTTTTGAGTGTTAGTTGGCTTTACTTTCCTCAGTTTGTTCCGCACTGTTAGCTCTAGTTAAAAGAAGAACCAGAGGGGTTAAATTGGTGCCGTGACCCAGATGGGAGTGAGATTTAATCTCGGGACACACCATGCTGACAGTTGGCCGTTAGCAATGTCAGGTGGTTTTTGAGCGTTGGTTAGCTTTAGTTTTCTCAGTGTTCTCCGCACCATTGGATCTAGTCTGACGCCAACAGGTGTTTTTCGCCTGATTCTGCATCTCGAAACGCAGCAGAGGTTGTCAGTGAGAAAGAGAACTCAGAATGAGTGTATAAGAAAAAAATTTGAACTGAAAAAAGCAAACCCTCAATGGATTGAAAAGGGAACGCAGGTTAATAAAACATAAATCACATTGTTTGCTGAGAATGACAATGTATTACTTTTTTAATTACATTCTACGCCAATCAAACTTCCTGATACTGAACAGATTGAGCATATCTCAGTTCTTCTTAACACTGACTCTATTGTCAAGTGTTGATTATTTCTCATTCAGAAGTCCGTACCCTAGTAAGGCTGCTTATATTGGCTGCTCAAGCAACGTCCAATGCTCCTGGAGGGCCAATGTCCTGCAAAGTTTAGCTCCAGCCTGCCCCAGCACACTTGTCCAGAAGTTTCTAGTCATCCTGAAGACCTTGATTAGTAGGTTTAGGTGTGTTTATTTAGGACTGGAGATAAGCTTCTGCGAGATAGTGGCCCTCCAGAAGCAGGACTGGACATATCCTTGATCAAAGGTTATTCTAATTTGAAGAATCCTTGGAAACCAAAATCAATTTAAAAAGTATTTTTGCACCATAATCTTGGAGGCTGAATCTTTTACGACATAGCAAAGCTGTCTTACCTAAACAAGTGTTCGTATTTCAGTACCTTGATCAAACTTACCAGCCTGTAACCATCTAGTAATCCAAAAGTTTCATTAGCTTTCAAGTGTGTTTGACTAGGTTTGGAGCTAAACTCTGCTGGAAAGTGTACCTCATGTGTTTTGAGTTGAGAACTGCTGTATTAACCTTCCAGTTGAGAAGCACCCACTGTTTGTGCTTTTGTTTTTGCCAGGCACAAGCGACTACTGAGGAAGCATCAGATTATTATGAAGACGCTGTTGGCTTGCTTAAAGCAAGGAATGTAGAAGCATCCATTAACTTTGGTGTGTCATTAAGAGTCGTTGTGGAAGTTGGTCTAGAGTCTAGTTCAGATTTCAAGTTTCTAAGCAACATATCACAATACACTAATAAGGTAATGTAATACATTTTGCTAATATATATCAACTCAAATCCCTTTATTGTCACCGTGTACCAGTTTTGCCACGTCCACTAATTATCCACGGTAACTTATCCATTTGTATGTTTGATTGATTGTCATGAAAAATGTTAACACTCTGGCATTTTTGTTTGATCTATGGTATGCCATGTAATGGTAAAACTATATAGTCTGAAACCACTTGGAAACTGCATGCATCCAGCTTTTCAGTTTCATTTTTTGCATGTTTAGGATGTGGGCTTTGTCAGGCTGTCGTCAAAAGTACAAACAGCTCAGTTTAAGATGAGAAGCAGAGACTTGACTCTGGATGAAGACATGCTGTGGGCTCTGGGTGATCTGCCTGATCAGTATGATTTTGGTGCATATTCCCAGTTTTTCAATAAATATGGCACACACTATATCACAGAGGGAACTATGGGTGGAGTCCTGGAATATGTTGCTGTTGTGAACAAAAATGCCATGGAAAGAAATGGTAAGTAATATGGCTTGGTAACATACAAGCTAAATAAAATGGACAGAGTACTGTATGTAATTGTATTTTATTTTATTTTTTAACCACATTTCTTTCACTAGAAATGACTGGGTATCAGCTGGGATCATGCATTGGTGTATCTTTTGGCATGGAATTGGTGCAAAATGTTGAACTAAAAAAAAAATATAAAGCATGTGGAAAAGTTGGAGGAAAGACTGAGAGTATGTAACTTGGAACACCATGTATTTTGATTTCTTCTTTTGGTTTTATCCTTTTTTAAATGTAACTTTTATTTAAATGTTATTTCATTTTCAACAGCTGGCATTCAGTCCAGCAGTTCTATTGAGGATATCTTTGGCTTCGTGAAGGGTGGACACACCAGCACTGGTGCTGGAAGTTTGCTCATCAAAGATGCCAAAAGTTATCAGGACTGGGGAAAGAGTCTCAAATATAACCCTGCCCTAACTGAGTTTGAGGTACATTTGCCTTTCTAACTTAATACTCTTGTCATGTAGTTGTTTCATACTTTAGTTATTTCATGTACATTTGACTTTTGATAGGGTGATGATTAAAGGGATAGTTCAGCCAAAAACGAAAATGTGATGTTTATCTGCTTACCCCCAGGACATCCAAGATGTAGGTGACTTTGTTTCTTCAGTTGAACACAAACAAAGATTTTTAACTCAAACCGTTGCAGTCTGTCAGTCATATAATGGCAGTGGATGGGCACCAAACCTTTAAAAGTAAAACAAAACATGCACAGACAAATCCAAATTACACCCTGTGGCTCGTGACGATACACTAATGTCCTAAGACACGAAACGGTCGTTTTTTTGCGAGAAACTGAACAGTATTTATATAATTTTTTGCGCAAACGCCGTAAGGGGAAATCGGTAAAAAGTCAACAGTCCCGGGTGAGTTCGCTCAAGCAAATGTAATCTTTTAGCTTTAAATCAGTTTTACAATCAGGATAAGCACAAGTAATTACCGTTTTGAATAGCCGCTATAATATACACATAATTTCTGTGCACTGTGTAAACAATCAGTGTCATATACACTTTACAGATCGCTTCCGGGTGTTTGCGTATACTACGCCAGACAGTTGTTGGACAGTTGTTGGACATGGCTGTATATCAGAGATAAAAAATGATATAAATACTGTTCAATTTGTTGCAAAAAACGATCGTTTTGTGTCTTAGGACATCAATGTATCGTCGAGAGCCGCAGGGTGTAATTTGGATTTGTCTGTGCATGTTTTGTTACTTTCAAAGGTTTGGTGCCCATTATATGACTGACAGACTGCACCGGTTTGAGTTAAAAATCTTCGTTTGTGTTCTGCTGAGGAAACAAAGTCACCTTCATCTTGGATGCCCTGGGGGTAAGCAGATAAACATCAAATTTTCATTTTTGGGTGAACCATCCCTTTAACATTACACAAAGTGTTGTGGTTGGACGCCAGATACAGAAAAAAAAATGACATTCATTGCAATAATTAACAGATAAAATGTAGTTGCAATAAACATGTTAAGAAAATCCACAACTGGAGCAGAGGAGGATTATTATTCTGCTGCACGAAAAAGAGGAAGATGGTTTCATCTATGGCTGACCAATCAGCAGGAAGGGGCATTTAAAGAAGTAGTTTACTTCCAGGAAACCTTGTTGTCATCCAAGATGTTCATGTCTTTCTCTCTTCAGTCATAAAGAAAATATGTTTTTGAGGAAAACATTTCAGGAACTATCTCCATATAGTGGACTTCCGTGGTGCCCCCGAGTTTGAACTAATCAAGACAGGAATTTGAGGTTAAGTATATATATATATATATATATATATATTTTTTTTTTTTAAATGGCCAATCGTTTCCCTAGATTTCCCTTATTCCTCGGCTGGGGTCGTTTAGAGCCCTTTGAAGCTGCATTTAAACTGCATTTGGTAAGTTCAAACTCGTGGGCACCATAGAAGTCCACTAAATGGAGAGATCTTTTCCTCAAAAAACATAATGTCTTTACGAATGAAAAGAAACCGTTTTTTAATTTTTCTACTTTCATTATTAAATAAAAAAATGAGTGAACGAATGATACACAGATTGAAAGGTGTCGTGCATACTTAATTTTCACTTTGGATGGAACCCCAGCTACTGATATTCTATTCATTGTTGTTTCTTTGAGTTTTAATGATCACTGCTGCTCTATCACAGGCTTTACCGATATATGAGCTGGTGCGTTTAAGCACAGTAGCCGAGCAGTTTCGCACAAAGTTGCCTCATCTGAAGATGGCATGGGAAGAGTACATGCAGAACTTCAACCCGTGTCGCTGCGCCGCCTGCATGAATAACGGCATTCCTGCGCTCTCCAGGACAGACTGCAGCTGTATTTGTAAAAATGGTTACAGGGGTCATGCCTGTGAGGAGACTGAAAGAAAAGGTAATGTACTTAATCAAAATATAGCTCTTACTTTAGAAATATATGTGGTTTGAGTATTGTCGTTAAAGGTGCTTCAAAAGGTTCTTTAAAGCATTTCTTGCTTACCTTTTTATAATCTGAAGAACCTTTTTGGCACAAATAACCTTTTTTGAAACAGAAAGGTTCTTCAGATGTTAAAGGTTCTTTATGGAACCATTTAGATAAAGATTCTTCTATGACATTGAAGCACCTTTATTTTTAAGAGTGTAGAGCAAATGCATTGTATGGACTACCTTTTGTACTTTGGCTCTCAAGCTCTATAAAGGACAATTAATTAAATTTCTAATCACGATTATGAATGCCACGATTACGTAATCATCCAAAGCTGCGATTACAAAAAAAAAAAAAAACTGTATTATTCTGCGTGCTTAAGAGGCGTGTTTAGAGCATGTCACATTGTGAGAGGTGAATCGATATTGTTATCATGGGCACATCAAAATACAGAGAATAATCATAACAAATAAACGCTCTGGGGTGCGTTTCCCAAAAGCATCGTTAGCCAACTATGGTCGCAAGTTCCGTCGTTACCAACGTTTCCCAACAGCATAGTTCAAATGAACTTTCGCTAACAGCGTTGCAAACTTGCTTGGTTGGAACTACAGCTCTCGACCTGTGGTTAGAAGCATCGTTTCTTGTTAGTAAGACATGTGGGCTTAATAAATTATGTTCTTGGTCACAATTTGCAAGCTAACACGCAGTACAATCTATATCCTCAATTTAATCTAAATATAAATGCATTTTAATCTATGTATTTTTGTGCGTCCTTTATAAGCACCGTTTTTGATTGGTGCGCATGTGCATAAAAGCCTAACCCCGGAGTATGACGTAAGGGAGAACACGCGATGAATCAAACATCAAATAAAGCGAAATGACAGGGAACAAAAAAATTTTAAATTAGTCATTAGGTGCCATGTTCAATATAGCTGCATTTTTGAGATCTCTAATCAGTTAAATAGCAGAAGTTATTACTCGGTTGAGTCATAAACAGCAGCCCTAAGTTGTTGAACTAATGTGGTTCAAACGACAGAGGTGCGACTGTGTTCGGGAAACAGTCGTGACTACTTAGTTCGTTTCAACAACAATGCATCGTACTATGGAGGTTAACCAGCGAGTTACATCGTTTTACGGGAAACGCACCCCTGGATGAAAGCGCACTTTCATTCTCTGACAGCAGATGGCGCTAATCATAATGCAGCCGTTACCCCGGAAACCCCAAAAACAAAACAGCTCTCAGTTTCGGAAAAGTGTTTAAATTATTTAAATAGACATTCAGATTTGTGTATTTGCTGTGGTGTTCATCACAGCGCCAAATACTTAAATATTTAGACTTAATTGGTTATTTATTTTCAAACTTTTTTACATTTTAATATGGACCACAACATATTGTTTGAAAGTATTTTGATTCTTTATTGTTCGGTTAAACTTTACATTAGGGCTTCGTTAGTTAACATTAACATAAAATGCCATTGAAACATTCTTCTAAACATTCATTAATCTTAGGTAATTCCAATATTTAATAACAAATTGTTCAAATCAAAAGTTGTAACTGTTATTTAATGAGCTAACATGAACTAAGAGTTGTATTTTTTAACAAAGATTAATAACTTCGGTAGCAAATGTAGCTATTGCTGATCGTGACTATTAATGCATTAACTAAGAGATTTTACTGTAAAGTGATGCCTATTGGTCTTTATAAATTTTTGCACTTTAATCTGTGTAAATTTTCTAACTTTATACATTTTTTGTGTATTGCTTTATTGTATTTGAATGTTCAGTTAGAAAATAGTTGTTAAAACTGCTATACTATATGATGACACCCTTTTTTGCAAATAAATTTAAGTATTGTGATAATACTGTATACCATGAGAAAAGCATTGTCAATTAATCACACGTTGAAAATTGATATATCCCTATGCATAATGCATATTTTTACTTTTTTATTTAAAGAAAGCAAACCAATGTATTATTAACATTTGTGACAACGAGAAAAGGAGTATAATTTTATATATATATATATATATATAATACAATTATGGCATGCAGTTGCTTCAAACAATGATATAAAGATATTTAAAACATCAATCAATGTAAATTGTGATAACTGTAATTAATACTCACAATTACAATTTCAAGGAAATAATCGACAAATATGACTTTTGTCATAATCGTGCAGCCCTAGTTACAGGTGATAGTCACTTATAGAATACAGTTGAATATATAGAGTATTCAGTCCTCTCAAACACTAACAGTGTAATGAATCAAGGCCTTTGCAGAGCACAGTTTCTAAGGTTTTTCTCTGTGACAGGTCCTACACATGGAGTCTGGAGCTGCTGGAGCTCCTGGTCCACATGTAAGTTTGGAAAAAAGACACGAGAACGAAAATGCAACAACCCACAGCCAAAGGATGATGGTCTGCCTTGTCAAGGAATCAGCAGTCAGAAGAAAAGTTGCTAAAATGCATCATAATGCAACATAATACCACTTCTGTCTGCTTAAAATATAGATTCTGTCATTGATATTATTTTTTTGTTGTTGCAAAACAAGCACAAATTTAAATTGCTGTTTTAGATTGACCTTTGCCAGCTAATGTTGTTCAGTTTAATCAAAGTATGCAAATTTTGGGGGCTTTTTGACCTTTCCCGGTCATGTTCCCCCTAGTTTCTCTTCAGTTGTTTACTGTCTCTCTCTATATATATATCTTTAAAATAAAAAATAAAAATAATAATTTTAAGGAAATGTTTACCTAAAAATGTCTTGTGGTTGTTTGTAAAACAAGAAAAAGATTTTTATTCAGTAACTGGAAGTACACTTAAAAATAAAGGTGCTTCAAAAGGTTCTTCAAGCGATGCCATAGCATAGAAGAACCATTCAGTCAAAGGTTCTTTATAGAGCCATTTCTTGCTTACCTTTTTACAATCTGATGAACCTTATTTGGCACAAATAACCTTTTTTGAAACAGATACAGTAGGTTCTTTGGATATTAAAGATTCTTTATGGAACCATTTAGATAAATATTCTTCTATGACATTGTGAAGCACCTTTATTTTTAAGAGTGTAAAGCAAATACATTGTATGGACTACCTTTTGTACTTTGGCTCTCAAGCTCTATAAAGGACAAAAAACAGCAAACTTCTTAACCTAGTTGTAGAAAAAAAAAAACATGAAGCACATAAATGGGCTTTTTTTTCAACCTGTAGTTCTGGGCTTCCGTAATGATCAAATTCAAACATTCAAAGAACTCAAATAACTTTAGTTGATTTTTAGTTAAGCATCAATACTGTGTTTAATTTTTCATAAATGTAGGAAGGATAATAAATTTAATCAAGTGTCCAAAAAAATATTTAAAAAATTATAAATTAAACATTTGTGCTTCACAAAATGTAAAGTGTCACTATGTGGGTGAATATCTAGCAGTTAGTGGGCTGCACTACAAAAAATGCTTTTCTTACGTAGATTTGTTTGTCTTGTTTCCAGCCAAAATATCAAAAAAATCTTGAATCAGGAAGGATTTTCTAGACAAGTAAAAATTATCTCAAAATTAAGTCAAAATTAGGTGAGTTTTTGCTTAAAACAAGCAAAATAATCTGCCAATGGGGTAAGAAAAAAAATCTTATTTCAAGCAGACATAGATTATTTTGTTTTACCCCATTGGCAGATTATTTTGCTTGTTTTAAGCAAAAACTCACCTAATTTTGACTTGTTTTTACTAAAAACAAGACACTAATTTTTACTTGTCTAGAAAATCCTTCCTGATTCAAGAATCTTTAGATATTTTGGCTGGAAACAAGTAAGAAAAGCATTTTTTGCAGTGTGTTGAGTAACTTAAAGGTATTTAGGGGATCCTGAAGATCATCATTACCCAATGTAATAGAAAGATTTAGTATATTGGGAGATTCCAGTGTTACCTGTTCCAGTGTAACAAAGATATCTGTCCCAGACCAAAATCAAAGTATTTACAATACAGTCCCTTGCAAAGGTATTCATACCTCTCATACCTCTCTTTTTGCCGTTTTGTTATGTTAAACTGCTTTAAATTACTTTTTTTCCACATCCATCTACACTCCATGCACTATGATGACAAAGCAAAACACAACTTGTCATAACTTCAAAAATGTACTAACAATAAAAAAAAAATAAAAAAAAAAAATAAGTACATTGTAAAAGTATTCATATAGCTCTTTTTTGGGTATTATTCAACACTGCAAAAATGCTTTTCTTACTTAGATTTTTTTTTCTTGTTTCCAGCTAAAATATTTAAAAATGCTTAAATCAGGAAAGATTTTCTAGACGAGTAAAAATTAGTTTCTTGTTTTTAGAAAAAAAAACAAAAAAAGTCAGAAATAAGTGTGGTTTTGCTTGAAACTTGTTTTCCATTTGAAATAATATTTTTTTTTTGCTTACCCCACTGGCAAATTATGTTGCATGTTCTAAGCAAAAACTCACTTAATTTTGATTTGTTTGTTTTTTTCTGAAAACAAGAAAATAATTTTTTCTTGTCTAGAAAAATCCTTCTTGATTTAAGAATTTTTAGATATTTTGGCTGGAAACAAGACAAAAAAAAATCTAAGAAAGAAAAGCATTTTTTGCAGTGAACAAGATTTGCACATCTGCATTTGGCAGTTATACACTGCAAAAAAATGCTTTTCTTACTAAGATTTTTTGTCTTGTTTCCAGCCAAAATATCAAAAAATTCTTAAATCAAGAAGGATTTTCTAGACGAGTAAAAATTAATGTCTTATTTTCAGAAAAAACAGGTCAAAATTAATTGTGTTTTTGCTTGAAACAAGCAAAATAATCTGCCAATGGGGTAAGAAAAAATAATTTTGTTTTCTGTTTGAAATAAGATTTTTTTTTCTTACCCCATTGGCAGATTATTTTGCTTGTTTTAAGAAAAAAATTACTTAATTTTGGCTTGTTTTTTTCTGAAAAAAAAAAAACAGTCCCACAGCATGAGGCTGCCACCAGCACACTTTACTTTTAGGATAGTACTCTGGAGCTGATGAGCAGTGCCTAGGTTCCTTCAAACATGATGCTTAGAATCAAGGTTCATCAGACCACAGAATCTTGTTTCTAACAGTCTGAGGGGCTATTAGATGCTTTTTTTTTTTTTTTTTTTTTTGCAAATAGTGTGTTTTCATGTGTCGCTGGGGTGTTGCAGTGATGTTTGTCCCTCTGTAAGTTTCTAATATCTCCACATATGATCCTGGAGCTCAACTAGAGTGACCATCAGGTTCTTGTTCACCAGTCTAACCAAAGCCCTTCTCCATCAATTGCTCAGTTTGCCCAGGAGGCCAGCTCTAGGAAAAGTCATTGTTGTTTCAAACTTCTTATATTAAGGGTAACAGAGACTACATGTGTGTAAATGTGTGGCTTGATGTAATTCTGCTTCTGAGCTCTACAGGCAGTTATTTTTTTTATTTTTATTTTTTTATTTTTTCACCTCAGGGCTTGGATTTTGCTCTAATATGCATTTTCAGCTGTTAGACATTTTAGTTAGTAATTTGTGCATTTCCAAATCATACCCATTCAATTGAATTTGCCACAGGTTAACTTCACCTGAAGTGTAATAATGTCTACAAGCGATATTAATGCTGCTGAGCTGAATTTAATCAATTTCATCCCAAATAATGTATTTAAGCCTGTATTTTTAATACATTTGCAAAGATGTTAAAAACGTTTTTTTTTTTTTTTCATTATGGTGTCTAGAGTGTAGATTGATATGAGGAAAAAGTAATTTAAAGCAGTTTAACATAAGCAGCAACATAAAATGTGAAAAAATGAAAGGGTATGAATACTTTCGCAAGGCACTGTATACAATATATATTTTTAAAGAAAATGAAGTCTACGAGCGATTATGGTTTTTGTATGGACGTTATTTCCTTCAGCGGTGAGTAAATGTAATTAGTGTAAGGGATTTACAGTTAAGACACCTCAACCAGTTATGATGACTGAAAACCAGAGATGCAATCAATCAAGAAAACATATTTTTACAGCATTTTTTCTTTTATTACAGCTCTAGATAAAGAAAATTATTTATTTGCATGCATTTGCCCACTAAACCTGGCAATATATTTTATCCATGTTACAACAATATTTAATTGTACAATTTTACTTTTTGATACATTTATTTGTTGTTTGTCAGGTGGCAGATAGGTTCAGCAATCGGCTGATTCCTCCTGAGGCCCAGGGCAGGTTACTCCACCGTTCTCTGGTGCTGGATTATTACACTGGCGGCTTCGTTTCTGGCTCTTTTGTGTGCAGGTGGACCATGAAGACCAACAGCTCCAGCTGCCATCTACTGACGATGCTGTGAGTGTTAGGATAAAAAGAAAAAATACATGACAAAATCAGATTTTCACTTAGCACAAGCTTTTGTCCAGAAGGGACTTTCAAGTGAAGAAAATCACATTCAATTTGCATAGTATACATAGTATGCAATGCCAAGTTTATACTCTAAACTACTACATACTACTTTATATACTGAAGTAAAGTAATGTAAACTGATACTGAATAGAATTTTGCAATTGACCATGACAGCATTAACTCATCTAGTGAAGATGAAATGGTATAGAAGAGTGTCATAAGCATGCTTTCTGCATTTTTAAAGAGCTAATTCCGTGTAAATCATAAAATGACCTACAGTACTGTATAGGAAAACTCTTGGGGCCTCATTTATAAAGTGTGCATGTACTTAAATCTAAGCAGACGAAGACACCACTGCAGATTTTTGGAAATAAAAAAAAATTGTTCTAAATTAAAGCATTTGGATGATGACTGGTGATCATTTATGTGTTAATGACATTAATTAGGAGTCGTTTACGAGGCAGAGAGCTGAAACCATTCAATTGCGCGCGAGTTAAAGATAATTTGCGATTCATAGATTTCACATCTGAAAGAGAGGCATGCGTGCGTTTTCTGTGCATACGTTCATTTTATGAATTACACACATATGCATATTTGAGAGATGATCGGAAGATTGAATTTAGGATGGTTTCTGTGCAACATTTATGTATTAACAATGATGATATAATTACTGTTCAGTTTTTTGCATCGTAACCATTGTGGTAACCATTGACTGCCATTATATGACTGACAGACTGCAATGGTTTGAGTTAAAAATCTTCATTTGTGCTCTACTAAAGAAACAAAGTCACCTACATCTTGGATGCCCTGGGAGTAAGCAGATAAACATCCCTTTTAATGGACATGCACAACAAGTGCAGCATTTGGGATCAAAACATCTCTCTTTTATGGATAATAGACCACACAGACAAACCTTTCCGTCGGGTTATCTCACAGCTCAGTCCTTTATAACCAGCTGGACAAATACAAACACACCTTGAGCCTAACAAGAGAAAAAAAACATCTCATAAGAATCAAAGGAACTTCTACTCTTGAGCTATTTAGGTATTTAAAAACAATTTAAAAAGCCAATTAATCAGTTTATGAAAGGTATCACTCTAAGACATTTTTCAGTGTTTTTTCTTGAATAAATGAATAAATTAAATACTACTTTTTAGTCGTTTCTGATTATTCTCACCTCTGAGCACTGCTATGCCGTTATTGTGACAGGGCGAGCAACGACAGGAGCTGATTTCTGTCAGATACTCTGACAAAGCTCTCTTCAAGTTTTTCTTCAGCATGTTAGCATTCGGTTCTCGTGACGGCACCAACTCATAGAGTGGTTCTATCTGTAAAAAACAGTGTAAATGTAACATTACAGGAATTTGCAAAGTAAAATTAATTCATATGATAAAAGAAGTCCTACGACCCTACAGAGGAGGATACACTGATACAAAACAACAGCCACAGAACTTCTGCTGTAAGTATGGAATAAAATATTTTTAAAGTGAGACACTGCAGGTGAATAGAGCAAAAAAAGTAAATAATAGTTATCATCTTACTTACCAAGTTGATTGATTAGACTGATAATTGTAAAATTATTACAAGTGTTTAAATATGCAAATTAGGCATTATTTAATTAAATATTATGTGCTAATTTGCGTACATTTCTAGTATAAAAATCTAAACACTGGATGAAGTCAGTTTCAAAATTCATGTTTATTTATTTTTTTTACATATTAGAGTCAAATGTTTTTACAGATTTTTGGGTATCTCATTTTGTCACTCCATAATTGAACAGGCAAAAATATATTTTTTACATTTTTTTTGGGGGGGGGGGGTACTGAGGTGGAGATTCATGGCTCAGTGTAGGTGAAAAAACTAATTTTGATTAAACGGCCTTTAAAAATATGGATTGCAATCGAAATACATTGACACAAATAGATAAAGTCCTATAAAAGAAACACTTAACAGTATCTTTTGGATGTTTTCTTTCAACTAGTCTGAAAAAAAAACACTTAATGAAAAACCAAAAAGGTCAAAATCTCAAACTTGACAGGTGCATGAAAAAACAGTTTTTGCCTGCAGTGACAAATGTAAGTAAAAACATTAAAGTAGCAAATAATACAGGTCCTTCTCAAAAAATTAGCATATTGTGATAAAGTTCATTATTTTCTGTAATGTACTGATAAACATTAGACTTTCATATATTTTAGATTCATTACACACTAACTGAAGTAGTTCAAGCCTTTTATTGTTTTAATATTGATGATTTTGGCATACAGCTCATGAAAACCCAAAATTCCTATCTCAAAAAATTAGCATATTTCATCCGACCAATAAAAGAAAAGTGTTTTTAATACAAAAAAAGTCAACCTTCAAATAATTATGTTCAGTTATGCACTCAATACTTGGTCGGGAATCCTTTTGCAGAAAGTTTTGGGTGTTATGGAGGCCCAGGATGCTTCGATAGCGGCCTTAAGCTCATCCAGAGTGTTGGGTCTTGCGTCTCTCAACTTTCTCTTCACAATATCCCACAGATTCTCTATGGGGTTCAGGTCAGGAGAGTTGGCAGGCCAATTGAGCACAGTAATACCATGGTCAGTAAACCATTTACCAGTGGTTTTGGCACTGTGAGCAGGTGCCAGGTCGTGCTGAAAAATGAAATCTTCATCTCCATAAAGCTTTTCAGCAGATGGAAGCATGAAGTGCTCCAAAATCTCCTGATAGCTAGCTGCATTGACCCTGCCCTTGATAAAACACAGTGGACCAACACCAGCAGCTGACATGGCACCCCAGACCATCACTGACTGTGGGTACTTGACACTGGACTTCAGGCATTTTGGCATTTCCCTCTCCACAGTCTTCCTCCAGACTCTGGCACCTTGATTTCCGAATGACATGCAAAATTTGCTTTCATCCGAAACAAGTACTTTGGACCACTGAGCAACAGTCCAGTGCTGCTTCTCTGTAGCCCAGGTCAGGCGCTTCTGCCGCTGTTTCTGGTTCAAAAGTGGCTTGACCTGGCGCCTGTACACGGTGGCTCTGGATGTTTCTACTCCAGACTCAGTCCACTGCTTCCGCAGGTCCCTGGAATCGGTCCTTCTCCACAATCTTCCTCAGGGTCCGGTCACCTCTTCTCGTTGTGCAGCGTTTTCTGCCACACTTTTTCCTTCCCACAGACTTCCCACTGAGGTGCCTTGATACAGCACTCTGGGAACAGCCTATACGTTCAGAAATTTCTTTCTGTGTCTTACCCTCTTGCTTGAGGGTGTCAATGATGGCCTTCTGGACAGCAGTCAGGTCGGCAGTCTTACCCATGATTGCGGTTTTGAGTAATGAACCAGGCTGGGAGTTTTTAAAAGCCTCAGGAATCTTTTGCAGGTGTTTAGAGTTAATTAGTTGATTCAGATGATTAGGTTAATAGCTCGTTTAGAGAACCTTTTCATGATATGCTAATTTCAAAACAATAAAAGGCTTGAACTACTTCAGTTGTGTGTAATGAATCTAAAATATATGAAAGTCTAATGTTTATCAGTACATTACAGAAAATAATGAACTTTATCACAATATGCTAATTTTTCGAGAAGGACCTGTACATCTACTAAACCACCTGTTTCTGGAGGTCCAACGTCCTGCAGATTTTAGCTTTAACCAGCTCCAAGACACTTGCCTAATGTAGTTTCTAGTGAGTCTGAAAACCTTGGTTAGTTGGTTCAGGTGTGTTTAATTAGGCTTTGTATAGAAATGCACATACTGAGTGAAAAACTATACCTTCTTGCGAATAAAATCTGGATTGTAGAACACAGCATCGCCCCACAGCTGCATGACATCTGGGGTCGGCAGCTGTTTTGCAGCTAGACGTGAGACCGTTTCACTGTCACCGCCTCTCACTACAATAAACAAGTCTTCCACCATGTCCCTCTCTTTAGTGGAATCTGAATAGCCAGACAACAAAACAATATTTTTTAATGAAAGATCACCGCTCAAAATGAAAGTAAAGGAGATGCTCACTTCCAGAACAAAAATGTACAGATAATGTACTCATCCCGTTGTCATCCAAGATGTTAATATCTTTTTTTTTTTTCAGTTGAAAAGAAATTATGTTTTTTGAAGAAAACGTTTCAGGATGTTTCTCTACATAGTGGACGTCTCTGGTCTAACTTCCAAAATGCAGTTTAAATGCGGCTTCAAAGGATCCTAAATGTGGTTGTAAATGATCCCAGCCGAGGAAGAAGGGTTTTATTTAGCTAAACGATCAGTATATATATTTATTTTTTAATTACAATACTGTCTTGGCATGTTAATGTATTTGGTCTTGGCGGAATAGATCTGCAATGCTACTGCTGTTGGTTATTGCTGTAGTTGTAGATTATTGCTGCTGCAAGCAAGTACAGAACTTGCTACTTCCAAAGCATATGGCGATGCAGTGTTATGAGTATTTAAGACATACTGCTGCTGCACAAATAGCATAAAATAACCCATAGCAGATCTATACAGGAGCTGGGGAAGGTGAAGGATTTCAGAGGAACTACACAAGCCGAGCGTTTTGAGGTTACAAAGTATATAAATAATATATAACAGATTGTTTCGCAAAATAAGACCCTTTTTCTTCTGCTGGGATTGTTTACAACTGTGTTTCAGAATAGTTTGAAGCCGCATTTAAAATGCATTTTGGAAGTTCAAACTCGGGGCACCATAGAAGTCTATATAGAGAAATATCCTGAAATGTTTTCCTCCTAAAAAATCATTTCTTTATGACTGAAGAAAGAAATACATGAACATCTTGGATGGGGTGAATACATTATCTGTAAAGTTTTGTTCTGGAAGTGAACTTTCCAAACACTCTGGTGAGGTCTCTGCACATTAAAGAGGTCATTGGATTCCCATTTTTCCACAAAGTGATATGATCTTTAGGGTCTTAATGAGAAGTCTATAACATACTTTGGTTAAAATTTCTCAATGATAGTGTAAAAAACACTCTTTTTACATTTTAGAGCAAGCTATTCTGTTGTATGTTCCTTTAAATGCTAATGAGCTCTGCTTGCCCCGCCCCTCTCTGCAATGGGATGACGAGCCGTAATGTTTACTTTAGCCGCATTTAGCCACATTTAACATGCTAAATAATGATTAATAAAGGCCCTTTGCTCACTTCTGCTGTGAATGAAGCTACATCACGAATGATTTGCACGAACATAAACGCATTAGTACACTGTAAAAAAAAATCTCGTAAAAAAATGGTCAAATGACTGGCAGCTACGGCTGCCAAACAAAAAACTTAATATTACAGTAAAATATGTTAATTGAAATATAGTGCAAAAACAATAATTTTACAGAAATTTTCATTAAAGGTTTTGCAGAATAAAAAAACATTATATTACAGATTTTTCCTTGTTTCAATTACGAGATTTTACTTTAATTTTACGGTTTGTGTTTGGCAGCCGTAGCTGCCAGTCATTTGACCGTTTTTTTTACGGGACTAAGGTAAAACGCTCATGTCAATCAACTATTGTGGGGAGTGGCCTCTGTCTGTGTGCCATCACAACAACATAAAGCTGAGAATGACCATTTTTTAAAAAGGGGATATTACTTTTAAAGATTAAAAAAATGCCACTGTTTTTTTTTTTTCTTCTTCTTTTTTTTTGCTCACCTCCAAGCTCATTAAGCAGGCCTGCACAGCCACCACCTGAAAGTCCTACGCTCACATACACCGACTCAATTTGGGCCCCAACTTTAAGACCTAACTGCACACATTTCTTCTTGTCTTCAAGCTTGTAGTCTATAATAAAAGACGAAACATTCAGTTTAGGCTCAGCCTTTGAAATGACAGGATTCTCCATGTTTTGATCACATACATTTACCTACCAGATTTCTCTTTTGTCTCATCATTGAGGACAATGGTATATTCAAAATCTCCTCCAAGAGTGGCCTCTCTGATGAAATGTGTCCCATAGTCGCTGTACAGCTGGCGATATTCTCCGTATGTGTATTCCAGTGGCAGGGCTTGCAAGCGGGACAGGAATTCAGGGTGTAGCATCAGGTTTGATGTCTTTAAAGCATAGCGCGCTACCTCAAGCTCAGCGTGAGCTCGGATAAATTTCTTTTTCTGGGGACAACACGGTATAAAATCATGATTGGCTTCACAGTCTGGTCAAAAAGTTATCATTCTCTTGGCCATGCTGCCCTCCAAAGGCAAAGTGCAGTAACTACACGTTAAAATGGACTTTGTGACAATTGTTTTGTCTTGCGGCAAAGTCTCTTTGTTCAATTTTGTCCCGTTTCAGAGAAACAAGATTCTCAACATGTTTGACCAGCTGGCGTAAAAACCTTTAAGGCATTTTTCTCAGATTCAGTGTTGGCGTAGTTACTGCACTTTGCCTTTGGAGGGCAGCATGGGCATCTTCTTTTATTAATTATTAATTATCAAGGTCTCCACACCATTGACATGATTTTGTGACTTTTTTTCGATGTTTTCACTGTTATATGGTAGAGGGCGCTATTATACACCTTCAGAAAGAGTACTGAATCCCAGGACCAAAACAGATGAAGAAGCAGAAACAACCGATAGCATATTGATGTGTCATGTCAGATACATTGTATTTATGAGTTGAAACGCATATGAATTCCTCCACAAAGTCGCAATTATGAGTGCAAACTCAAGTTTCAGAATAAGAAAACTAATATAAGTTACATCGTACAGTAGAGTACGACAGGGCTAATTACGTTTAAACTTCAGTCAAAAACTACTCACCGTCCCTGAAAAGTTGCGCATCTTTGTCACTGACTTCTTGTACTTGTGGTCATTATAATTAAAACTGAGCTCAAAAACATTAGGAAAACCAATTCCAAATGAGACGCTGGTTTTGGACAAAGTTGCCGTGGTTTCACTCCTGAAGTATTCATCGTAAGATTCATATGCCTCCAGTGTGAAATCATAGGAGCCTTTCGTCTGGGAACAACAAAGTAAATTATTTCAAATAAAACAGAAGTTCTGAATCAACCATTAGTTGTCACTGGTAATACTTTTATCAGAGAAGTATGTAAAGATGCAGCATAAAAGATACTCCAGTGTTATTATGAAGCAGTGTTTCAAAAGCTCCAAACGCTAATCTTTTGTACTGCAGCTTTCATTTTAAACATGCGACATACCTCTATTGTGTACTGCTCTATATTATATGGCTTCCTGTAGCGAACATCTTGGATGAAATAAGGCAAGCAGCCGCCAGCGTAGTATCGGTTATCAAGCACCACTGCTTCCAGTTTACCATTCAAAATGTTGATTCTGGGAATGAAGAACAAGTTATCTTCATAGTTGACACAAATATATGAGCAGCTAAAAATATCCTTAAAATCAAACATGAATTTATGAAAAAATGATTAGCATGGCAATGATGGCACTGAAAAATGAGAGTTTTGTAAAAGCACAAAGAACCGTACTGTGAACACTAACATTGAACAAACACTAGGCTAAATATTTTATATGGCTGCAGAAAATGTCATGCTTTCTTAAAACCTGGTTTTCATGCACCTGTCAAGTTTGAGATTTTAGGCTTTTTGCTTTTTCATAAAGTGTTTTTTTTTTTTTTTCAGACTAGTGGAAAGAAAACATCAAAAAAACACTGTTAAGTGTTTCTTTTATAGCACTTCATCTATTTGTGTCAATAGATTTCAATTACAACTTTTTTTTTTTTTACACTGAGCCATAAATCTCCACTTCAGTAGCACTTACACACACCAAACTTGAAATTTTTATTCCTGTCTATATCCTGAAGGTTGAATCCATGAAGAAATGAGATACTCAAAATTCCCTCTTTTGACTTTTGACTCTAATATGACTTCATCCAGTGTATACATTTTTGTACTAGAAATGTATGCAAATTATTGCATATTAAATAATGTCTTATTTGCATATTTAAATCTAACATTTTAGAAAACTTGTAATACAAAAAAATGTTTGCAATTATCAATGTAATCAATCAACTGAGTAGTAAGATGATAACAGCTTCTTTGCCTGCAGTGTCTCCCCTTAAAATGCACTGAAAAGCATTTATGCTAAACTAAATTGTACTTTAATGTTATTTCTATTAATACTTGAATGTCATGTATTTACTGTAAATATACTTGTCATTACATGCTTGCAATGATGAAGTTGCAATTAAATGTTAACTTCAAATGCAATACTAAATAATTCTACAATTATAATTAGAATCAAGTATTTAACATGTGATTCGTTGTGTCAACATATCAAAATAAATGTGACAAAAGATTAAAACATGATTTAAAAGTGTACTTAGATAACTAAGATAAGAACCGTATAAAAATGACTATATGCACTTAAGGTAAAAACATAAATAAACTAACAAGCCATTACCAGGAATGAAGTAGATGCAGACACTTACTGCAAATGTTGCAACAATAAATACATGGAACTTCTGGATCAATCAGTGAGCTGTAGTTGTTTAACCACAAATGCAATATTAATAGGTCAGTACTGGAGTGTATTAAACAAACGCACCCTTTGGCAAGATTCTCGATTCCATAATACTCCTCGGTTGGCTGATTACAGGCTTTGGACACTTTATTACAGTTCAGTTCATCAGAACCATCTCCACAGTCATCATCTCCATTACAGCGCAGACTCTCCAGCACACAGCGACCTGTTACACAAAACACACAGCCTTTAAACCTGTGTTCAAACTTCAATATTACATCTGTTTAATTAAAGGGACAGTTCACTCAAAAAATGTTAAATTGTGTCACTTTAAAACATTCCTAAAGAGATCATGAAATAAACCCATATGAATCGAGCAGCTTATTCCAAGTCTTCTGAAGAAACACTTTGGCTTAAACTGCTCTTATGGATTTATTTTGCTATCTTTCAGGTTTGGAAATACATGATGGTGAAATATGTAATTGATGACAGAATTTTTATTTTGGGGTGACCTTGTTAATACATTAAGGCGAGACACTGCAGGTGAATAGGTAAAAAAAAAAAATATATATATATATATATATATATATATATATATATTTATCACCTTACTTACTCAGTTGATTGATTACATTGATAATTGTACATTTTTGTTGTATTACAAGTTTTCTTAAATGTTAGGTTTAAAATATTCAAATGAGGCATTATTAAATGAAAAATTTCTAGTACAAAAATCTAAACACTGGATGAAATCAGTTTCAAAATTCTTGTTTAATTAGTGTCAAATGTTTTTACAGAGGGGTTTTTGGTAGCTCATTTTGTTGAACTTTATTTTTTTTTACCATTATAAAATCAAGCTAATTATATATGAAAAATCCCTCTGTAAAAACCTTCAAAATTTAGACAGGAATAAAAATGTCAAGTTTGGTGTGTGTAAGTGCGACTGAAGTGGAGATTTATGGCTCAGTGTAGGACAAAAAAACTCATTTTGAGAAAACGGCCTTTAAAAATATGGATTGTAATTGAAATCTATTGACACAAATAGATAAAGTCCTATAAAAGAAACACTTAACAGTATCTTTTGGGTGTGTTTTTTCCACTAGTCTGAAAAAACTCTTTATGAAAAAGCCAAAAGTCACAAATCTCAAATTTGACAGGTGCACGTCCTTAACTGCTTAAGCTGAATTTTTAATGAAATTACACAAAATTCACTCAAAAATGGCTAGTAAGTTTCACAAACATAGCAGGTGATGTTGAATTAAACATTATATTATGAAGTAAAAAGACTTAGTAATAGCATTGTCATGTAAAAATGTACTCCTTTGAAATATTCTGTTTTTAACAGTGTATATTAAAGATGTACTGTTGAAGTCAAAAGTTTACATACACCTTGCAGAATCTACAAAATCTTCATTAGTTTACCAAAATAAGAGGGATCATACAAAATGCATGTTATTTTTTATTTAGTACTGACCTGAATAAGATATTTCACATAAAAGATGTTTACATATAGTCCACAAGAGAAAATATTAGTAGATGCTTAAGAAGAAAAAGCAATGCATTAAGTGGCGGGGGTGTAAACTTTTGAACAGAATGAAGATGTGTGCAATTGTCTTCTTTTGCCTTAATGTCATATTTTTTTCTCATTTGGTACTGACCTTCAGAAGATACTTACATGTTTCCCACAGGACAAAATTAAGTTAAATTTACCCTGATCTTCAAATTCATTGCTCTTAATGCATGCTTTTTCCTTCTGGAGCATCAGTGAGCGTTTGAACCTTCTGTAATAGCTGCATATGAGTCCCTCAGTTGTCCTCAGTGTCAAAAGATCTCAATATCATACAGTCATTGTTGGAAAGGGTTTAAATAAACAAAAATGCTGAAAATCCAAAAAATTTGGACCTGAATGATTTTTCTGAAGAACAGCAGGCAGTTTAACTGTTCAGGACAAACAAGGGACTCATGAACAACTATCACTAAATAAAACAAAAACACAGCTGTGGATCATTCAGGTAACAACACAATATTGAGAATCAATGGGATGTAAATTGATGTGAGGGTCACCTGTGACAGTACAGCGGAAGCCCTGACATGGAGGAATGGGTTTTTGACAGGAGTATCGCGGTGGAGCAGTGCAGGGTTCCTCTTCTCGGCCGTGATCGTGACACGGCTCTCCTCCAAACTCAGATGGCTGGACCACCGTGGCATAGCGATACTGAAGATACAGAGAGAGCAAAAAGATGTGCAGAGACTCAATAAGTGTGTAAGACTCCAAAGTTTCATCTCTCACATTTAGAAAAAAATATTTATGAAGACAGAGATAGAAGATACATGATGTTTAAAGCATGTGCTACTGTATGCATTTAAATTCAATAGGGTCCAATATTTTGAGATCTGGTTCTCAAACTGATTTCACTGCAAAAAAATGCTTTTCTTATTTGTGACCCTGGACCACAAAACCAGTCTTAAGTCGCTGGGGTATATTTGTAGCAATAGCCAAAAATACATTGTATGGGTCAAAATTATCGATTTTTCTTTTATGTCAAAAATCATTAGGAAATTAAGTAAAGATCATGCCAGGAAGATATTTTGTAAAATTCCTACTGTAAACCTATCAAAATGTAAATTTTGATTAGTAATATGCATTGTTAAGAACTTAATTTGGACAACTTTAAAGGTGATTTTCTCAGTATTTTGATTTTTTGCACCCTTAGATTTCAGATTTCCTATCCTAACAAACTATATATCAATAGAAAGCTTTATTTATTGAGCTTTCATGTGATGTATACATCTCAGTTTTGTAAAATTTGACCCTATGACTGGTTTTGTGGTCCATGGTCACATTTAGATTTTTTTGTCTTGTTTCCAGCCGAAATATCTAAAAATGATTAAATCAAGAAAGATTTTCTAGACAAGTAATTTTTTTCAAGTCAAAATTAAGTGCATTTTTGCTTGAAACAAACCAATGTGGAAAGAAAAATAATCCTGTTTGAAATAAGATTTTTTTGCTTACCCTATTGGCAGATTATTTTGCTCATTCTAAGAAAAAACTCACTTATTTTTTACTTGTTTTTCTGACAACAAGAAAATGTTTTTTACTTGTCTAGAATAATTTTTTGATATTTTGGCTGGAAACAAGACAAAAATTCTAAGTAAGAAAGTAATTTTTTTGCAGTGTTTAACCTGAAAATAAACAATTGAAGGGATGGCTCACCCAAAACACTGCAAAAAATGCTTTTCCTACTTGATTTTTTTGTCTTGTTTCCAGCCAAAATATCTAAAAAAAAATCTTAAAACAAGAAGGATTTTCTAGACAAGTACTGTACAAATGATTTTGTTTTCAGAAAAACAAGTCAAAATTGAGTGAGTTTTTGCTTAGAAAGAGCAAAATAATCTGCCAATGGAGTAAGAAAAAAAAATGATTTTGGTTCCAATTGACTTCTACTGTAAGAACAAAAAATATATAATGTAAGTCAAAGGCAACCAAAATGGATTGGTCATTAACCATCTTAATAAACATACTACACAAACATAAATGAGCATTATATAGAACAGTATTCTCACCCTCTTCTTATGGCAGGGGTCACAACGCGTCCATGAGGACCATTCAGACGGAGAACAGTCCACAGGGGGTTTAGGTACGGCGGTCTTGTCTTCTGAACGACAAAGCACTACAGCACAGCTGGAAGCAGATTCATGCTGTTTGTGAACGCAATATATAAGGGAACTTATAACGATTTGCAGAACTCAGATTCAGGCCCTTAGAGTGGTGCAAGTAAAGGTTTTTAGATGGAAGACTTTAAGAAAGTCACACTTGACTTGAAAATATCAAACCTTGTGGCAGCTGATGCTGTAATAAAAACAAACTTCACTTTTCATAGATACTTTTTCATTTGCATTATGTTCTATAGTTGCTTTTATTATTTTTAACCAGTTGGTTTCAAGTTCTCATTATATTAACAATATTTTATATATTACATTGTTTCGTTTTCATTACATTAGCAATAAACATTGTGCAAAAAGTTAAAAGTTTAACAACCAAAGTGTTTGATCAAGTATTCAAGATATTTTTTTTTACAATATATTATTGCTTCATATTTTGAGGCCTGCCATTTTGTGAAATATTTTGATTGAAAAGGATGTTAAATGAATGGCATTTGTATAATTGATGGCTTTAAAAATGCTACAGCATACTGATAAAAACCTTAAGGAGCAATACATGATGTATGTATACTGTATACTATACATATGGTTCAAAGATGAAAAAGGGTTTAAGCATAAAAAACCAATGTGTAACACTTTAAATTGTTGTTTTTGCAAAAATAATACAATAATAATGATTAAAAAAAATCTGTTTAATTTAATTGCATTTTTGTTTTTCTGAGCAAAAAATAAACAGAAGACACCCACTAAAATGTAATTCATTGTAACAATCTTGTCAGGCATAAAAAATTTAGTGTAACAATCTTGTAAGTCATATTTACAAAAAAAATTGTGACATATTAAAAGACTAATTACTTTTACCACCAATACTAATTAGCTGTAATTTTACATTTTTAAAATTTGCCACTAATCCTAGGTTTTGCCCATTTTGTCAGTAAGATTTTTTAGTCATTTAAAACAAAATTTAACATGCTCCCTTATTCTTTTATTTATTTTAATATGTACCTGGCATTTTGTGAAATATTTTGATTGAAATAAATGTTTGTGCTATATTATTTTAAAATGAATGGCATTTGCATTATTTATGTATCTTTAATTATGGGTTTAAAAATGCTACAGCATACTGATAAAAACCTTGAGGAGCAATACTGTATACTATATATATATATATATATATATATATATATATATGGGTCAAAGATGAATAAGGGTTTAAGCATAAAAACAATGTGTGTAATACTGCTTTAAAATGTTGTTTTTGAAAAAAAAAATCTGTTTAATTTAATTGCATTTTTGTTTTTGTTTTTCTGAGCAAAAAAAAAAATCATAAATTTTTCCCCTAATTTACAGAAGACACCCACTAAAATGCAATTTAGTGTAACAATCTTGTAAGTCATATTTACAAAAAAAATTATGATATAATAAAAGACCAATTACTTTTAATTAGCTGTAATTCTACATTTTTAAAATTTGCCACTATAGGTTTTGCCCATTTGTCAGTAAGAATTGTTTTACTAATTTAAAATTATTATTCTTTTTATATTTTTAATATGCACAAGTCAGAATCACAAGTACAAGTTTGAATGTTTACATAAATATTGTGTCACACTGAATGACAATGTAGCATTATTTCAACCAGATTGGGACATTTTATTATATATTTATTACATATTTCTCCAAAAACCTATTTGAAACCTTAAAAGTAGACACTTTACTTACATTTAATGTATGTATGTATGTATATATAGGGTGAGCACTGACAAATTGAAAAGTGTCGCATTCAAAACAGAACATTTATTTTAAACACTGGAAACCAACAAATGCACTGCATAAAGGTCATAAAACACTTACCATATAATGCAGAGACAAAGTATAGCCTCATTGTAAGCTGAATTTGCTCGTGGAAAACTGTGCATTATAATGTTAGGGAAATCTAGACCAGTAGACTGGATAACACAGTAATAGACCTTAAACCCTTAACCTGCCCGACAACCCCTCCCCTCATCTGTGACAACAGCCATATGCAGTACATTCACTTTTAGAAACAACCAACAAAAACAAAAACAAGGTTAGTTGTGGACAAATAAAATACTTGTATTAGAGAACATTTCATTTTTGATAATAGCCTTTTTTATTTTGGCAATAAAAACTACCAACCAAATATTTTGAGACATAAGTAGTTTAGTAACATTTTTTAAAACATAACATCTAATGTATTCTGGTATGTTTGTCTTTCATGAAGCCTAAAGGCATTCGGGTTTTTCCAGAATGTGTTATTTGGAGTCTTTATTTCTCGTAAGTGAGTCGCAACAAAGCGAACAGAAAATCAATGGAAAATGTTTGTTTTGAGTTGCATTCAATGTAACCATTGGACTCTCAGTTAAACATTAATAGTCTTATTTCTATTTACTGACTTGAGTAATGACTTTTTTTTTAAATTTGCATATTTATATTTTTATTTATTTTTTATGATTGGTTACATACCTTACATCTCATATGCAATACTTAATGAACCACTTAATCTTTCTTACCAAATGCATTAAGTGTTTTTTGCCGTTTTAATTCATGTTTCAAAATGTAAATTAAATAAAAATATGGAGTTTATGGTGTTATCAAATCTCAAACTCTTTAATATGCACAACTCTGCAGTAGTCCAGTATGTTATGATATTACAGCATGTTTCTGAATGAATGCATTTTGTCAAATAAAGTGACCTTTAAATTGTGACCGGTAAATTTCTCTTAGGGACCCTGTTAACCAGAACTCAAATAATTCCACTGCAAATATCTAGCAGTTTCATATTTCAACCACAAGAGGGCCAAAAGTTGCACAGTGTAGCTTTAATTTTGTAACTACAGAGATAAAATAAAAATATTTTGCATTCAAAACCATCAAAATTGTACACAGCAGAAGAAAACTACCTCACTATTTCTCACAAAGTAAAAAGACTTCACTCCTTTTTTTCTCAGACAGTGGATGAAATTTATTAAGCATGTGATGAATAAGTGCCATCTCTACTTATGACTGCACATGAATGTAATTTGTTGCAACAGAAAAAACGTCCTATGTTGTAAGAAAAGAAAAACACTTAAAATGATGACAGGATATTCAATCCTAAAGCATATATGGCAGAATCTATTATGTTCGATAAGATGCAAATAATACCTTATTCTTAATAAAAAAAAAATTATATAAAATGGCATAAATGTGAAATTACACTAAAATTATTTGCTTCATTTCAGTTGATTTGCTGTTAGTCGTCTGGATTTCTCTTTCTTTTTTTACTTGATAAAATAAGGCAAAATTAAAATTCTGATTATTACAGAATAGGAAATAATAAAAAAAATTGCACTTTAACTTTTTAAAAATTATAATCACTTGAGAAAATTACTTCAATAAAAAATAAACAAGCAAACAAACAAACAAAAAAACATATTTTTGTAAGAAAATTAACAAAGAGTCATTTTGAACTGCTTTTTTTTTCACAACACTGCTTCATCTCAGTGAACATTGTAGCCCTTGATATGGACCTTCTATTTTGAGAGTTTCACAGAGGATGCAAAATAATGCCAGTAAAACAAACATCAACCCTGAAACGATATGCATGTATACAGTTTACAGTATTGCTTATGAACCACACTGAGCTTGCAACACTGTAAAGCAGATATTATAATAAAAGCTCCAGAGCAGAGACTTAAAAGTCAACAAATACAATATTGCCAGTTAAAAACATAACATTGACAGTATCATAATACACACATCATTTGAAAATTATTTAAAATGTTATTTTTTTTAATAATCATCATATGTCATTTTACAAAATCTAAAAGTGGGTTGCTTTTCAAAAAATGAATAAAAAGCCATGCAGATGGTCATTGAAAGTCTTCCTTTCTTTAAGAAAAGGCTCATCACAATGTCAACATTCAGTACAATTTCTTCCAAGAGAAAAAAAAGCAACATAATTCCAACCAATGTTTTTGGCTTCTCCAAATGTAGAAAGCAACCACACAGTTTCACAGCATTAGAAATGTCAAATCTTCGTATTCATCAAATGTCCATCACCGTTTAACTTTAATTTCACTGTCCCAATTTCTCATATTGTGACAGTTTAGTATTATCTTCCAGAAAAAATATTTAATTTTTTTAAGTAGTTTATATAGTGGCTACTGGTAGACAGCCATTGCAAACTAAAGGTGCACTTCATTTATTAAAATAGATTTTACTTTCTCTGTTATTATTCATTAGAGCTTGTGAAATGTCCCACAGAGCTCAGCACAGCGATTAGTCCCATCTGTATTATGGTGATTTCTGGATTCTCTCAGTGCTCTTCTGTATGTTGAGACTGATTCTTCCTAAGAATTAAAGAAGTAGAGGTGAGAAATACTGCATTTTATGGACATGAGAGACAAAAGTGTGACATTTGTCAAAATCCTTTTTAAATCTGCTAGTTTTTGTGTTTTCCCCCATTTTGCCAGTTTCAGTAAATTACTGTGTACTGAGTTGATTTTGTCAAAAGTTGTTAATTTATGCATAACCATATTAATATAATAAGCTCAGCATTAACCATTTTGTGATATCACAATGTTTCTGAAGACCTCGTTAACTGTAGGTCTTTGAAATCAAACAATGACTGCCATCACGGTCTTACCTGAGCGATGCCATTCTGCTACCTATTGTCAAGACTAAATATAAACAAGGTCAGATTACTGACTTTTCTCTTGCATTGAACACCTCAGCTCTGGGTGACAAGTGAAGCCAAACACAAAGTTGTATTGTGGTTGTGTTCAGATACTAAATCTGGCCTTTCGCCTTTGAGGTCAGCTCTTAGTGGTAATAGCCTTGTTTCAGATGTAAGAAAGAGAATATAAGTCGAAGGCCTGTCTGGAAAGGAGCAAGGAGCAAGCCCAATTCCCAATAGTGTTCTGATCTGCGGAGATGCTGATTTTGTTGTGCCTTGCACCACCTCTGACCTCTCCATCCTACAGCTTAGACCAGGGTTCCTCAAATCTGAACCGGGAGGGCATCTAGGGTTCCTAGAAAATGAGATCCCTGGAGGGAGTTGTGGCCTAATGGTTAGAGATTTAGACCTGACCCATAGGTTGTGGGTTTGAGTCTCAGGTCTGGCAGGGGGAGTGAATGATAAGCACTTTCTTCCACCTTTAATACCATGACTGAGGTGAGACCCTTGAGCAAGGCACCGAACCCCCGGGAGCTGCAGCTATGTGGTTACCCATTGGTCATGGTGTGTGTGTGTGTTCACTACTGTATGTGTGTGCAATTGGATGGGTTAAATGCAGAGCACAATTTCCGAGTATGGGCCACCATACGTGGCCACACAACACATCCTTTACTTTTCCTGAAGACCTTGATGAGCTTGCTAATGTGTGTTTCATTAGGGTTGGACTCTACAGGGCATTGGCCCTCCAGGGCAGGATTTGATGAACCCTGACATAGACCTTGCTACAATGCCGTAACATAAGGGGGATAGGATTACTATGGAATCTTCACCTCTTGCTTAGATGGTTAAGACTGTACCTGGACTCCAACAAACATCAGTTAGCCATTCATAATGGCCTAGCAGCTCGATGATGCCTGCCATTGGGGGTTACTGGCAGAGCCACATGACATCAAGGAAACTATTAATCTGGCAGTCTTGGAGCAGTTCACCGCTCAGATTCTAGAAGGAATAGGACAAATGGCTGGAACCTTTATTATTTAGGGTGCAGAAGGTCCTGCAAGCCTCCAGTGGGGTTTTCCCTTTTGAGCTACTCTATGTACACTGACCATGAGCCCAACAGCTAACCGTACAGTACCTACTGGCTTGAGACAACCTTAAGCGGGCCATCCTGCAGCGGGTCGACCACATCCCAAATGAGCTTTTCCAGTCAGTCAAGCTGGGAGAGAATTTTAGCCATTCATAATGGCCAAGCAGCTTGATGATGCCTGCCATTGGTGGTTACTGGCAGAGCAGTCTGGTAGTCGTGAAGCAGTTCACTGTTTGGCTTCTGAAAAGAATGGGATGAATGGATGTAACCTCTATTATGTAGGGTTCAGAAGGTCCTGCAAACCTTTAGAGGGTTTTCCCTGTTTGAGCTACTCTACGGACAGTGACCATAAGAGCTGTGCAACCTTCTTAGAGAAGTTTTGGAGGATGGACCTTTAATGGATGGAAAATAATTCTAGTATGATGTGTCTAGTGAGAATCAGCGACAACATAGAAACACTAGTGTGCCAAATATGTTGCTAGTGTGTATAGAATTAGTCTATAGATTACTTCCATAACATTCGTGATGCAAATGAGGCTTTGACTATCGAGAAGAAGTCTGCCATGGAGCTGCCATGGAGCAGTGTGGGATCGGCAGAAGTGTGCATTGAGGATGCATAGTGGCCCCAAAAAAGGGGGACCTTGTGAGCACCCTTCTGAAAGCTAAAAAGGGGACACCCTACGGTGTGATACCCTAACAGATATGCATATGTGGCGGCCATTGTAAGCCCACAAGAGTGCAAGTGCACATGAAGTGTACCATTTGGGACAGAGACCTAGTCTTCAGGATTCACCACTTTCCATGGAATGGCCCGGACAATGGCTTCTTCGCTACACTAGATTTTATCAGAGCTCAATTTTTTAGATCCGACACACTTAATTATCAGTCTTTTCACACTCCTTCTGGGGACACCTCAGGTACTCAGACACCTACGGGGGCCCAGGGATGCTAGTGTCAGCATTTCATGCTACCATACCACTGATGTCTGTTTCTGAAGTATATTGTATTTTTGGCAAAACTCCTGAAATCAGAAGTGAACCGAGGCACAACAGAAACAGAGAAGGAATCTTGGATCTGGGAAACCCCAGCCAACACTCCTTGTACTACTGCGACAGATGAAGTCTCAGCATGTGACATACAACATATGCTGTGATGTAGAATAGGTTCCAGTCCTGTTCCTGGGGGGCCAGTGTCCTGCAGAGTTTAGCTTCAACCTGCCGTGACACACTTAATGTATTTAGAAGTGTGTGTAATTAGGATTTAAGCTAAACTCTGCAAGATAGTGACCCTCCAGGAGCAGAATTGGAAACCCCTGACATACAATCTTGAAAAAGGAAGTGAGAAGTAGAGAAAACCAACCCAGAAGCCATCTCTCTTTGGACATCCAGCTGTGAAGAGTCTGGAAGGTTTATCTGAGCATCTGGTGGTATCTCATCAGTGCTGAGATTTTGAGCACAGGCCTCCTGTAAGACATGGAGAATAGGATTATTGGTGAAAAACTGAAACAGACTTCAGTAATACGCAAATCATAGCTGTGCTAATAAACAGCTACAGTGTGACGAACAGCCATTACCGAAGCCTCTGGCACATTGACTAAGATGTCTTTTGAAGTCAGGAGCGATGACTCTATGGAGTGGTCAGCTGCTGGGGACATGGTTTCCTGCTCTGGACCAGGAGTAGCACCTATGCAATGGAAATCAAATGAATGGGAATAATGCCAGTCACATGATAAACCTCAACATTTGGCCGTAGTGGTTTAACTCACAAGAATTAGTTGGGGATGGTGATATTGATGACCCTGAAGTCAACCTCAGCTGTGAAAGATCAAGCTCATCACTGCAGTCCATGTCCTGTTTACTTGTGCTAATATGAAGAGCTATTGCTTCCTCCTGAAGGTCCTTGTTTAGGGCGTCCTTAGATCCACTTTGCTGTAGGGTAGAATCTACAAAGTGCTGAGGGCTCATAATGTTTGACGAAGTCTCGGGAGGTTCACAGGATTGGGGGCGCATGGCAGCTATAGGGACCAGACCTTGAAGCACCGCGGCTGGAATTGGATGCGCCCCCATGCCAACTGTCTGGGCTGGTACAAACGCCCATTGCTGTTGGCCAGTGGCTGGAGAGTGAAAGAGGTTAGCCTGACCCCAGATCACAGGCTGGCCTCCAGGAAGCATCTGGGCCACCTGCAATGGTCCCTGAACCCCAAAAGCCATTGGAGCACCCTGGGTAGCAAACGACTGTTGGGTCCAGTGAGCAGCCTGAATAGCCCCCATGGTCATATAACCTAAGAAACAAAAACAAACCTTCAACCCAAAGAATACATTTTGTACACATATGCTAGCGATGTTGAACGCTTAGCCTTTCAATGTATTTTCCATTTGATGTTGTTATGCACTCTAGAAAACTTCACACATGTTCAGTGTCTGCTCTATTTAACCCCTTAACGCCTACTGTCATAAATATGCGACAAACCGTTTGACTCAATCAACCAGTCGAGATAGCGTCTGCATTCCCCCAATGCCGGTTAGTGCATATTCGCTACGGACCTAGGAACCTTCAACAAGCACTTGTTTCTAGTGGGACCGGAAAGTGACAGACTTATTTCCTGTTTACGCACAAGGATTACTAAAGTCGCGAAATTATGGATATAAGTCGGGAAAGTTTGATCCTTATGGCCTACTGTCGCTAATATGATACAAAGCTAAATATTACAATAACTTCAAAAATACTTGTCACACATATTTCACCTCATTACGTCGAGTGTATAAGCACACAATAAGCAGGTAAATATTTTTATCTTAGCACAACTTGCCTTATATAAATAAATAAGTTAAAAAAGGGTTTTGTTGTGCAAAAGTGAAATTGATAATCTCAACATTATTTACCATCTACTTAAAGGCAAAAACACACATAAAATATTTTTTTATATACAGCTATTTAAATTCAGGTGTTAAGGGATTTAGAGCAGTAAGTTATGACCAATAGCAAATAGTTTTGAACTCTTTTAAACCAAAGCAGAGCTTTCTCATACTCTCTCACTCAAACACGCTTGTCAAAGCGGCCAACTGTTTTTGTTCTTCTGTCTCTTTAGTTTTCTAATATGAAATAACAGCCCGGGACAGTGTTGCCACCTTGTGGAACAACTGATTACTGCAAGAAAGTCAGTGGTCATGGAGCAGTTCATCGCTCAGTTTCCAATAGGAATGGGACAAATGGCTGGAAGCCCTATTATTTAGGGTATGAATGGGCAATCCCGGTCTTGGAGTGCCACTGTCCTGCAGAGTTTAGCTCCAACCTTAATCAAACATGCCTAAACAAGCTAATCAAGGTCTTCAGAATTCCTAGAGCAACAGGAAGGTGAGTTTTTTTCAGGTTTGGAGCTAAACTCTGCAGGATGTTTTCACTGATTTAGGGTGCGGCAGGTCCTGCAAGCCTCCAGTGGGTTTTCTTTAGTTGGGCTACCAGCTGACACCGACCACAGGGGTTGCTCAACATCCTCACAGAGGCTTCTAACAGATGGAACAGAATTCTAGTATGACGTATCTGTAGGTGAATTTTAGCGACGACATAGTTGGAGTGTGTATGAAATTGGTCTGTCCTAAATAGCTCACAAGCACTTGTCAATGTGGCCATCTGTTGTTGTTGATCTGTCTCTTTAGTTTTGTACTATGAAATAACAGCCCGGGACAGTGTTGCCACCTTGTGGAACAACTGATTACTACAAAAAAATTTAAATGCGCATATATGCGACCTGCGCATACAAAGTATGTACGGTTACAAAAATTGGGTGGTGCACATACAATAAGCGCATACTATTCCAGTGACACTGTACACTGACCCTTGTGAACATGTAAAAACCTAAGTATACTTTGGGCTTTAGAGTAAGTTTGACTAATAGCATTCATTTTAAAAACTATGTAAAAAACTGAACTTTGATTAAAAAGCTACTCTCAGGCAATTGCTGTGTGTTACCTGAGGGAACAGCTGGTGGGCTAAAATGGGTGAAGAGTTCTGGGCGATGCTGACGTCGCCTTCTTCCAGGATCCAGTGTGGTAGCAGGCGATGCTGGCATCTGTGACAACATTGATGAAATATATGAATCTATAAACACTGCAAAAAATGCTTTTCTTACTTAGATTTTTTGTCTCGTTTCCAGCCAAAATATCTAAAAATTCTTAAATCAAGAAGGATTTTCTAGACGAGTAAAAATTATTTTCTTGTTTTCAGAAAAAACATGCCAAAATTAAGTTATTTTTTCTTAAAACAAGCAAAATAATCTGCCAATGGGGTAAGAAAAAATTAATTTTTACTCGTCTAGAAAATCCTTCTTGATTTAAGAATTTTTAGATATTTTGGCTGGAAAAATTGGTTTTTCAATTTATTTACTGTCATATAATTATTTTTGTGCAGGTCTGTTTTATGTAGAACAATTTCAGTAATGGTTTGCAATTAAAGTAAGAGCGACCACACTGTTCATCTTGAAGTTTACTTACAGAATGAATGTCTGGGGGGGTTGCCATGTCACCGAAAATATCAAACTGGTTTATATTCTGCAAAACAGGGAGGAGAAAGATAAAGAAGATATAATGCCATACTGGAAGATATTCCCCAACACAGATGATTACTTTTTTCTGCGTTCATTGAGAAAAGCAGCCCACAATGGAATAGTTATGGATCTATCAGTGGGCCTGACAATTAAATAATGCTTCAACAGTGAAAATATAGTAGTTGGCTACTACACATGCTATAGAGGTTACCAGATGAGGACATAATGACACGTCAATTACACTAATAAGTGAAGGGAATAGGGTGACAAACATTAACAAAACAAAAGGTACAAGCATGGAGGTGGATGATAACTTAAATGTATGACCATTTAACCAGAATCCAATGTGTATGCCAAAGGAAAAAACAAAACAAAGCCAACAAAACAGTCATGTTTTATAAAAAAGCTAGAAAATCACACCAGAAGAAAAGCAAAATCAATGTTTGGCACATGTGAGCAAACATTGCAGCTGGGAGACTGATATTAATGTGAGTAAAGCTCCAAGCACTCGATAGGCTCCGACTGAATGAACAGACAAGCAATAACACTCTGTGAAATGGACTGATAAACAATCATTTAACATGGATTCATTCTGGTGAAAGAAATGCTCTGTTCTGGCTTCTATAGATCTGTCTGGGGTTTTGCAATGCATGCTGATCTTTAGTTTTTTTTTAGTAAGGTTGTTATAAATAACAAGCTTTAGGCAGAGCCAATCATTATTATTTTTTGGTTAAAAAAACGTCCTTGTCATTGATGCATTGCAATTGTCACATTAGCTTTTTCTAAACCCATGCTGTACATCCATACTAGAGGTGAACCCCTAAAACAAACCTCTGTTTGATTTTCCCCTCAACCATTTTCCTCATATAAATCACTTCCTTAACTAATACTGAAAGATTTGTAACAAAACAGAAATATTTCGAGTGCATTGATCACTTTCAACTTGCTATGGGACTCCAAAAACGTTTGATTTTCTAATGCAAGAAGGAGGAAGAACCTTGAGAGGTTTGTTTGAGGGAAGGTTGAGCGAATGTTTGAGACATGAGAGAACCTACAGTCATTAGATGTTGTTTTGGAACGTCATAGATCCCATCTTTCTGATGACTTGTGGGGACCTAAAAATTATAGTAAGTTAACACAAGGCTGTGCTTCAGTAATATTTCAATATATGTGCACTGCATAATATGTATTTAAATATGCTTGAGTACCATACACTCTTAAAAATAGAGGTTCCAAAAGAGTGCTTTTGCAGTGATGCCATAGAAGAACCATATTTGGCTCCCCAAAGAACCTTTCAGTGAACAGTTCCTAAAAGAACCATTTTGAAGAACATTTTTCAACTATAAAGGACCTTTTCTGCATTTGAAAGGCAACATGGATGTTCAACGTTCTTCGTAGAAACATTGATGACAATAAAGAACCTTTATTTTAAGTAGTGTACTTTGTAAACTAACTAAATGCTTAATATGGGGAGTCGATACCATAGGAAGACTATTTATAGATTCCCCTTTCTTTCTGATACTAAATGTGGGCGAAAAGGGCAGTGGCTCAAGGAAGTACCTGGTAAACGCTCTCCTCTGATTGGTGGCCACGGAGGGGCTCGTGTCCGGCTTCAAACACAATGTACTACAAGGAGTTGGGAAAGAAAATGAGAAAGGCCCCATATGGAACCAATCAGACAAGTCACTAAGAACAGTCACTGCTGAATATTTTGTATGTTTATGTAATTTTTGTATGTTTTAACAGTAAGAACTCTAGAAAGACCCTTTTTGTTTTCACAGAATAGAAAATCAACAATGTTATGTTATTAATTTCTCAGTTGTTAGTTGATTAAGTGGCCAGCAAATGTTACTCTTAGGTCTGGTGCTTCTTACAAAAGAAAGATCTCAGTAAAAGGCTCACTTTTTCAGAAATACCAAAGTCTGCAATCAGAAGTCTTGATTTAAAAAAAAAATCAAATGATCTAAGATATGATTTTCCTTTTTTTTAATCTCTGTACTCTTAATGTATTAATCATATCGGTAACACTTTACAATAAGGTTCATTAGTTAACATTAGTTAACCATATTAGTTAACATGAACTAATGATGAACTGGACTTATACAGCATTTATTAATCTTTGTTAATGTTAATTTCAACATTTACTAATGCATTATTAAAATTTTGTTAACATTAGTTAATGCAGTGTGAACTAACATGAACAAACAATGAACAACTGTATTTCCGTTAACTAACGTTAATAAAGATTAGTAAATACATTAACAAATGTATTGCTCATGGTTAGTTCATGTTAGTTAATACATTAACTAATGTTTAACTAATGAACCTTATTGTAAAGTGTTTTATGTATATTTTATCTGGAGTTTAAAAGTTTGGGATCAGTAAGATTGTTTTTAAAAGAAGTGTCCTCTGCTCATCAAAGCTGTATTTGTTCAAAAACACAGTAAAAACTGTAATAATGTGAAATATTACAATTTAAAATAATTTTCTATTCTAGTATGCTTATAAATAAAATGTTAAAAGGAACAGATTTTTTTTGTTTTGATTTCTGAAGGATCACTGACACCGAAGACTGGAATAATGCTCAAAACGTAGCTTTGATAACAGCAATAGATTACATTTTACTACTTATTCACATAGAAAATGGGTATAAACTGTAATAATATTTTACAATATTACTGTTCTTGCTGTATTTTTTGATTAAATACTTGAAGCCTTGGTGAGCAGAAGACACTAAAACTTAAAAAAAATATTATGATCCTTTTGAACAGTAGTGTACATGAGAAGTTAATACATACTGTAACTAAAAACTCCATTAATGCTGATCACACACAATCTAAGCCATAATCACTGATAGTTAATTGAGACAAAAGCCTGAAACCGAAGGCAAATAATGCCCGGTTTCACGAATGACCTTTGCTAAGATCTGTGAGAAGCACCAATGCATCGCTTATGCCCAAGAGACATGTCGCAGGTTAAATATCTAGATCTGTCTGTGATACAAGTCCTGCAGTGTGAAATGTGTTTTGGCTATAAATGACATTGCAATGACAGACTGTTGTCTAAGTGTGAAATGGACAGCAATCCAACAGCTCTCAAAGTGTTATGTTGTCTCCAAGGTATGAATGAGCAATAAAACCAAGGTATTTTGAGTGCTTCCATCTTAGGGATTCTAATTGGAGATAAATCTGAATGTAAAACTGATGGTTAAAGTTGTCTGTATTCAGTGTGAGCGAGAGAGCACTGGGTTCAACATATCAGAGTAGATCCAGAAGGGCTGTTTAGGACTCTCCATTGAACATACAGACAGAACCACAAAACATGACTGCAGATCAATGAACTGAATGGTCAACAGAAGTTCTGTGAGCATCAACTGCAAAAAATATCAACAACACTTAAATGGAGGAGTTAAATGATAATAAAATCATAAAAAGGTCAGTTCTTAGTAAAATCAGGTTACGTTTATGGTAAATGAGATTGACAAACTCTCACCTGATACACTGGATCATCAATCTCATCTTCCAGGATCGTCTGTGTCAGCCATTAAGAAAAAACAGACATTATTAGCAGTGTATTTTTGAAGACGAAATTAGAGCAAACCAAAAGAAACATGAAACCGAGAATCATCAGAAATGAAGCATTCTTATGTTCAAAACAGAAAACTCTTTACTAAAGCTATAGCCCTATTTGGATGGTAATTGTTTCTCATGTGAAATGTTTGTAAAAATAAATGTACATGGCTCCTCTGATAAAACTCATGGGTTTGGATGCCGATTTATTCACAGTTCTGTGATCCTACAATCCCGGAAACCTGCTGTGGCCAGTCATTATGAATGTTATTTATGAGTGTTAAATTTATGAAAAACATTTTAAGATTGTATTGCATATCTGCTTCTGCCATGCTAAAGATTACCTGCCTTTTCTTCTCTTTTTGCTCCCACTTGCTGTAGTGGAGCAGTTAAGAAATATTGTTCTTGTAAATACTTTCCAGCATTTCAGAAATAGATGCACATGCAAATTACAGCGAAGTACAACAATTACTGTACGTTGTTCAGCAGAGGTCATAAAGAATTTAAACACTGAATTTGAATAAATTTCTTCTTGTAAACTCAAAAGCTTGGATTTTTACAACACCGACATTCTGGATTCGGACAGCAATAAAATCACCGACTGCCCCCTGTAAATGGTAAAAATGTCCCCATGAGAAACAATTACCGAAAAGAGTTTTTGAAACTAAAACCTCCAGAGCAACAGATGACAGAGCGTTGAATAATATTACTATAGAAATCTAAAAGAAAAGTAGTTTTTAGGCTAACATGCAGTTAAATTTTCCCAAAACTGGCTAACTTATTAAAAAAAACTGACTAAGTGTACATCATATAAACACGTTTTAGGCCACCAATTATAAATATCTTAGATACACAATTTTACCATGAATACAGATAAGTTACTGTTATACCACCACCAAAAAAGCACACAATCATTGCTACTGCTTCACGAACTATGCATTTTTATGGTAAGTTATTTATAACTTATGGTAAGTTAGAACAGCCATAATACATAAATGACAAGCAATAACAATAAAGTGAAATAATCATCTAAATGACCGATTATATAGCCCCCAAATGTGAACAAATGTAAAAATTTCATCACACTTTTAGCACAGGAAGTTCAAAGCAATTTAGGCTAATTTGTCAACTTTGCCAGTCAAAATGTTAAATAAATGTCCTTAGCAGAAAAAGCTGCTATACTAACCTAATATTAATGCTGGAAAGCCAATGTACTTGGCAATTGTGATTTTTTTAACTCTTTCCCACCAGCATTTATAAAAAAGCTGCTAGCCACCACCAGCATTTTTGATTGTTTTCACAAATTTTTCATGGCCCCCAGAATATGTTGTTGTATCTGAACGTTCAATGTCGAAAGACTGTTTTGTTCTAGTTTCATGCATTCTTTTTTTATTAACAGTTGAATACTACTACTAGTACTTCCGAATCAGATACAGATTGATTATCAAAAGATAGATGCAGTTGATTGCTTCAGTCAACATATTCAAAGCTTCACAGTCATTCGGTAATGTTAGGCAGTTTAATATGCTGTTTAATGTTTAATGATCATGTTATTTTGCATATGTGATCCCTCGTTTTATTTATTTTTTTCACCTGTATTTCTGTCAAAGAATTTTCCGGCAATTGGGTTATTTGTCTATTCCATTTCATCATTAAAATCCCCTTTCACATTTATCTTGGGGGCAGGATTATCCATTTGAGAGGGGCTCAATAAGTTGAGAGGAAATAGTTGTTTAAAACACCTGCTTGCATTATCAGAGCTTTCTATTTTCTATGAGAGATTTCTGGCAGTCCTGTCTGGTATGTTGCATCTGGACAGTAGAAACGCATGCACAATGTGACCATTTTGCCAGTTTATTTTTTTTGAAGAAACTCTTGTTTGGCTCTTACCTGATAGACGGCTTGTTCACAGTGCTTGTCCTTCTGAGCTTTTTTCTCAGACTCCTCCCTCTGTTTGATGTCGTAGACGAGGGTGAAAAGGTCACGCAGGTCCAGTATCACTGGCTCTGCCTACAAGAGGATAACTGATGTTAAAGGAAAATTGTGGCAGCTTTTAACCGGCATGAGAACAGTTTAAAGTTAGGAATATTAAGAAGTGTGAACACTAACCGAATGGCTGGTCTTGATCGCCACAAATTTGTGGTTGCCTTTTTTCCCGCACACGTAGCCGAAGGCGCGATGGTCCCTGGTGTCTTTGGCAATGTAGGAGATTTCATGTACAGAGTGATGGTGTTGTAAAACCTGAGGATCACATCATTATATATGTCAAAATGAGTCATATTGTACCATTTTTGCATGCTGTTTGCTTATATTTTAATTTTAGCAAATAGCCATTCTTGTTAGCGTAGTCTGTTTTCATGAACTCACCAACCATTGCCTTTTCTCATAGTACAAATGAGTCTGTTCTATGCACATGTTGTGTGAATAGCATAAACAGTGCATTCAGAAAGTATTTTGACCCTGTCATTTTTTTTCACATTTTGTTATGTTGCAGCCTCATGCATTCAAAAATCTAAAGGGAAATCGATCTTTGCCAACAATGCAACCCATGTGTTTGAAATGCCATTGTCTGTGTCAATGCCAAGCATCATTCTGTATGTAACACAACAGTATATGCTTGGGTTTTGTATAAAGCAAGAATAGGCAAACATTGCAGTTGCCAAACCACATGAGCATAATTAAAATGAAAAATAATGTAACACAGAGGTGTGTTGCATGCATAACACTAAAACAATTAAATTCACCAGGTCAGTGAAAACAGTGGAGATCTTTTCTTTGTAATTTTGTCAGTTAACTAACGGTTAAAGGGATTTAACAATTATAGATTCTTGTTTTTGTAGCATTTTCCGAAATGTCCCAACCTATCTAGAAATAAGGTTTGTGTAATTAATTTAACAGATTTTCTACTGAAAATGTACATTTCAACTTTTCAAGTAGTTATAATAAGGGGGTGTTTACATGACAGCGTTTTTTAATAAAAACTGAAAAATGTGATGCATTTTGGTGGTTCATTTTAAATGACAACGGCGCCAACTACTTGCATTTTTAGCACAATTGTTGTCATGTAAACAGTACCGCCGCTCCCTATACGCAGAGTACGCAGTCTGCGTAGGGCACCAACTCCCAGGGGGCCACCATCCAATTATTTTTATTTTTATTTATTTTAGTTTTTATATAGCCTATTATAATAATAAATTAATATTAATAATATACATATACAAATAAACAAAAATATAAACATAGGCTATATATTGCTTTTTCTGTGAACGCAGAGTAGGCTAGTAAGCACACGTGATGACGCGCAGCGACGCGCCTTTACCTCTGTTTACGGCTGCCTATTTGGCCAAAAATGATGATAATAATTGATGAACAATATGCCTGGTCCTGGAAAGAGACATCAACAGTCCGGCGCCAAGAAACGAAAGAAAAAAAAAGCCCGAGATGAAGCCCGTGCATCACTTAGGTGCGTTCATAATCCTGTGAAACTTTATTTTATTCTGTCGACGTTGATAGTGTTTTAATGTCGGTAATAATTTCACGACTAAGGCATCTTTCTTAATATGAATATAAGCAGATCTAAGTAAACAAAATGACTTAAATGCATTATATTAAAACACAGAGGCAATTATGATTATTGATTAATAATGACCATATGGTGTCATTAAATAACAGTGTTAAAATACATAATCTAATACAAAATTAACAGTTTACATTACAATTTTAATAGAAATGCCTGAAAAGGGCACCAAAGGCCTGGTAAATGCAGTTGTTACACTTACATGATGATCGAATTCCTTGTTTAATATTGACCAAACATTTAATTAAAATGTCCACATGATCTTTCCTATCATTTCCTCAACAAAAATATGTGGACATCATAACCCTTGTCTGCTTTATTGTCAAAGTCTGCTTTATTGTCAAAACTTCCACATGTACAGTGTAAAAACACAGAATAAAAATATATTTTAAAAAATACAGACAAATACAAATATTATATATTCTATAAAACACAATTTACAAGCATGGATATGATAGAAAGATAGATAAAAAGGCAGATAACCATGGTTTTTATCATAGTAAAACTGCTTAATTTCCTTTTGTATGATTCTGAGATTATTAAATCAATCAGACAACTGTATTAATAAAATCATAGCCATTGGAGGTAACTATTTTTTGTCGATAAAACTCTTGCTCTTGATCTTTCTATTTAGCTCTTTATTTACCTTTTTGACCAAAAATAACTTCCGTAATATTTGGGGGAGGGGGCACAAAAGTAAATTTCTGCTTAGGGCACCCATTTGGCCAGCAGCGGCCCAGCATGTAAACATACTCTAACATCTGTGTTGATGCTGTTAGGTCTTTAAAAAAAATTAATAAATGTTAGGACAAAACATTTTTAAAGTAATTTTATATACATTCACATGATGTTGAGAGAAAATACTCTTAGAGCAACATTCTTTGTCCTCAGAACGTTATTTTTACTTGATGAATGTTCTTATAATTTTGAGAGAAAACATAAGATTTTACACATTAATTAAATCTACACTCTGGGTAGAATGTTGTAAGAAACCTTTTAGTAAACTAAGAAAAATGGACATTTTAAAGTTTAAAGAATATTAAAATTTAGTGTTCAAATAAAATTTTATTTTATTATCATATTATATATATTATATTTAAATAATATTATATTTTAGGTGAAAATTAAGTTAACTTAAAGACAAGAACATTTTAGCAATTTAACATTTTTGTGACATTCAAACATTTCACAATCAAAGTAGTGTTTAACACAACACAACAAGGAGGATCACAGTTAAACAGATCCAGGATTTACACTAATAAAACTAGAAAACGCATGTAAAATACTCTTACCCCTGATCTCTCATCATAAACCTTGATTCCACCAAAAGACACAGTCAAGAAAATTCTCTGTTTGTGGTTCCCTTTCGACCTCGCTGAAGCAGCAATTCCCTGCACAACAAACAGAGAAAAAAATGAGGATAAGAAGAATTAAAAGCAAGCACAAATGGAAACATCAGCAGTAAAGATAAATTCCCATTTTGTTAGCAATATGTCTGCATAGTTTGGAAAGAAGATGTTTGCTCAACTATTCTCTCCTTGAAACCACCAACTTTCAGCTTTAATTCACGTAGTTGAACAAAATTATAATGTAAAATACTTAGGAGTGACAAACGTTTTATATACAGTCCCTCTATTTTCAGACTCAAGTGTGGATGGTTGGACAAATAAATATGTAACCCTGGACCCCAAAACCATTGTCCAATGTCTTAAGTAGCACGTATTTGTAGCAATAGCCACAAATACATTGTATGGGTCAATATTATTGCCAAAATTCATTAGGATTTTAAGTAAAGGTGTTCCATGAATTTTGTAAATTTCCCACCATAAATATATCAAAACGTTTTTTTTTTATTAGTAATATGCATTGCTAAGAACTTAATTTGGACAACCTTAAAGGCGATTTTCTCTATATAATTAGATTTTTTAGCACCCTCAGATTCCAGATTTTCAAATAGCTGCATCTCAGCCAAATATTGTCCTAACTTAACAACCTAACAAACCACATCAATTGAAGGCTTATTCTGCTTTCAGATTATGTATAAATCAAAATTTCAAGAAATTGACCTTTATGACTGGTTTTGTGGTCCAGGGTCACATATGATCATAAATAAAATGTAAAATTTTGATATTTTGTTGAGAATCCTTTGCAGGGATGCCTGCCTGAAGTCTGGAACGCATAGACATCACCAAATACTGGGTTTTCTCCTTTGTAATGCTTGGCTGAGGCCTTTACTGCAGCTGACTTAAATAGCTGTTTTGTTTGTTTGTTGCTGTTTTGTTAAAGACTGAATTTAGACTGAATTATAGTGCAGAGACTGCTCTCATTAGAGTTACAAATGACCTGCTCTTATCATCCGATCAGGGTTATAACTCTATTAGGGCTGCTGGATCTTAGCGCTGCGTTTGACACACTGCAAAAAATGCTTTTCTAGCTTAGATTTTTTGTCTTGTTTCTAGCCAAAATATCTAAAAATTCTTAAATCAAGAAGCATTTTGTAGACCAATAAAAATTATTGTCTTGAATTTAAAAAAAAAAAGTCAAAATGAAGAGCATTTTTGCTTAAAACAAGGTGTTTTTTTCTTACCCCATTGGCATTTTGCTTGTTCTAAGCAAAAACTCACTTAATTTTGACTTGTTTTTTTCTGAAAACAAGAGAAGGATTTTTACTCATCTAGAAAATCCTTCTTGATTTAAGAATTTGTAGATATTTTGTCTGGAAATAAGACAAAAAATCTAAGCTAGAAAAACATTTTTTGCAGTGCAGTATTGACCACAACATTCTTTTGAATAGACTTGAAAACTATGTTGGCATTAGTGGAAGTGCATTGGCATGGTTCAAATCATACTTATCTGACTATCAGTTGGTGGCAGTGAATGATGAGGTATCAAATCAATCACAAGTGCAGTATGGAGCACCCCAAGGCTCAGTACTAGGGCCATCACTTTTTATGCTTTACATGTTACCCTTGGGTGATATCATCAGGAAACATGGTCTTAGCTTTCACTGTAATGCTGTTGATACTCAGCTCAATGTTTCTTCACGGCCCGGCGAAACATACCAATTTGAAAAATGGAATGTATAGTTGAAATAAAAAATCGGATGACGAGTAACTTCTTACTGCTAAATTCTGAAAAAACAGAGGTGTTAATTATTGGACCTAAAACCTCTGCATGTAATAACCTAAAACACTGTCTAATACTCGATGGCTGCTCTGTCAATTCTTTCTCACCAGTTAGGAACCTAGGTGTGCTATTCGATAGCAATCTTTAGTTCGGAAGGCATATTTCTACCATTTGCAAAACCATATTTTTTGATTTGAAAAATATATCGAATTTACGCAGAAATGCTGAAACATTAATTCATGCATTCATGACCTCAAGGATAGATTATTGTAATGCTTTATTTGTTGCTCTGCATGCTTAATAAACTCCAGCTGGTCCAAAATGCAGCAGCTAGAGTTCTTACTAGAACAAGAAAGTATGACCATATTAGCCCGGTTCTGTCAACACTGCACTGGCCCCCTATTAAAGATTTAAAAATCTTGCTAATTACTTAATAAGCCCTCAATGGTTCAGGTCCTCTGTACCTGAGCTCTTCTCACATTATAGTCCCTCACGTTCGCTGCATTCTCAAAAACCTGGCAATTTGATAAAACATAGAATATCAGAATCAAATTCTGGAACAATCTACCTAACACTGTTCGGGAGGCGGACACACTCCTGTCAGTTTAAATCTAGATTAAAGACACATCTCTTTAACCTGGCCTACACTTAACACTTAATCCAAATCCGTTAAAGGATTGTTAGGCTGCATTAATTGGGTCAACCGGAACCAGGAACACTTCCCATAGCACCTGCATCGTAAGAAGAATGTCATCCACGCTAATATTAGTCTGTTTTGTTCTTATTTCAAGGTCACTGTAGCCACCAGACCCAGGCCAGATGGTGGATCAACACCTAGAGACGACCTCTACAGCCCTGAATGTCAGCGGAGACCACATCAACTAGATGAGCCCCAGAGACAGAGCATCAGTGAAGAACTCCTCACCTAGACGGCCATTGGGAACCAGATGAGTCCTTTGCAAATCTGACTTTGCTGTAACATGGAACTTTTGCACTATTAACATTATTGTCACTATTTAATACTGTAAAGTTGCTTTGACACCATCCGTATTGTTAAAAGTGCTGTATCGATAAAGGTGTTTGATTGATTGATTAAAGTCAAACCCTTCACTAGCAAGTGATCTCAAAGACACCAAAAGAAAAACCTTCATTTCATGCTATTAAGAGCATTACACTGCAAAAAATGCTTTTCTTACTTAGATTTGTTGTCTTGTTTCCAGCCAAAATATCTAAAAAATCTTAAATTAAGAAGGATTTTCTAGACAAGTAAAAATTATTTTCTTATTTTCAGTAAAAACAAGTCAAAATTAAGTGCGTTTTTGCTTGAAACAAGCAAAATAATCTGCCAATGGGGTAAGAAAAATAATCTTGTTTTCTGTTTGAAATAAGATTATTTTTCTTACCCCATTGGCAGATTATTTTGCTTGTTCTAAGAAAAAACTCACTTCATTTTGACTTGTTTTTACTGAAAATAAGAAAATAATTTTTACTTGTCTAGAAAATCCTTCTTAATTTAAGATTTTTTAGATATTTTGGCTGGAAACAAGACAAAAAATCTAAGTAAGAAAAGCATTTAATGTTTCATCCATGAGATGTCTTTCCTTTGTTTGCATTTGCATTTTTTCATTCACCAGATTTTTTTTTCTATCCAAAGCAATTTACAAAGGCAGAATGTCACACGCTTTGTATTTAGCTCATGCAAAACAAAGCATCGTCCCGCTGTCTTTCATAACCTAACACAGCTTGTGTAAAGCAATCACACTTCCTGCTCTTTGAGGACTTGTTATTATACCTTCAGCTTCATCATGGAGTCCTGACACAGCTTGTCTCCGCGGGTGGCCGTCACATCATCAATCCCAATCAGCTTGGCCTTGTAACTGACGCCTTCGCCCCTGAAGCGCTGAATCAGAGCCTGCTCGCTGCGATCGCGACCTGCACAAACAACACAGAGAGATTGAGTGAGACTGCAATTCAGTCAAGATGAAAAATCATGTAGAGCATGGAGTATTTGTGCAAGTGTGCAATGTCATTGTATGGCAAGCGTTTCTTCGCCGCAATTGCAGTTCATAAATATAAGTTAAGTGAAAAATGATCAAAACAATCAGAGATGACCTGGGGGGTGTTCCATAAAACAATTCTACCAAATAAACCAGGCTTATTTCAGTTAAGTCTGACTTATTGTCACTTGATTTGGCTCAAAGTAAGTCAGACTAACTGAAATAAGCCTGACTTATTTGGTAAACTTGTTTAATGGAATACCCCCTTGATTGACTTTAAAGTACATATGTGACCCTGGACCACAAAACGAGAAAGAGTCATTTTTTGTAAATTTAGCTTTATACATCATCTGAAAACTGAATAAATAAGCTTGCAATTCATGTATGGTTTGTTAGGATGGGACAATATTTGCTCGAGATACCTTTAAAGTTGTCCAAATAAAGTTCTTAGCAATGCATATTACGCATATTTAAAAAATACGTTTTGACATATTTATGGAAGTAAATGTAAAAAATATCTTCATGGAACATGATCTTTACTTAATATCCTAATGATTTTTGGCATAAAACAAAACTGTATCATTTTTAACTACAGTATACAATGTATTTTTGGCTATTGCCACTAATATACCTGTGCTACTTAAGACTGGTTTTGTGGTCCAGGAAAACATATGTGTTTATGTCCTCTAAACTGCCATAGTTTCAGTACATATCGGCAAAAAAATTCTGAAATATGTCTTATATTTTTATTTTTTTAAGTCTAATTTGTCTGAAAAGTCTGATATGGCCTCAGAATTGTGGCAATTCTAAGTTTATATCTTGCAATTGCTACGTTTTTCTCTGAATTCTGAGTTTACAATTTTCTATTCTGTTTTGCTTCCACCGCAAAATAAAAAGTAACAGGTTGTTACAGTCTAACTACACATAGATAAACATTGATTTTATACATTTAACAAGTTAACAAGTTGTTAATAAGTTACAGTGTAATTGTACATTTAAGCACTGAGTAGTATTAATGTAAACTACATCAACTTACTATATGGTTAAGGTTACAATGAGGGTTGGATTAGAGTTACTTGCATGTAATTTTGCTTAATTTTCTCTTACTACATGCAGAATATATTTGAAGGAAAATGAAGTGTTACCAACTGCAGCTTTCATTGAAATAATTACTGCAATATCTTCAGATCCAAATGTATTTTTTTAAATAATGCAATTCTGAGAAAAAAAGTCAAAATTGTGAGATTGTATCATGCAATTCTGAGTAAAGAGTCAGAATTGTGAGTTTGTTTGTTGTTAGTTTTTGAAGCACATTATCTCTGCATTTTAAAGAGCATTTTGTTAATATATATGTGACCCTGGACCACAAAACCAGTCTTAAGTCGCTGGGGTATATTTGTAGCAATAGCCAAAAATACATTGCATGGGTCAAAATTATTGTTTTTTCTTTTATGCCAAAAATCATTAGGAAATTAAGTAAAGATCATGTTCCAGGAAGATTTTTTGTAAAATTCCTACTATAAATATATCAAAATGTAATTTTTGATTAGTAAAATGCAATGTAAGAACTTAATTTGGACAACTTTAAAGGTGATTTTCTCAGTATGTTGATTTTTTTGCACCCTCAGATTCCAGATTTTCAAATAGATGTATCTCGGACAAATATTGTCCTATCCTAACAAACCACATATCAATAGAAAGCTTATTTATTGAGCTTTCATATCTCAGTTTTGTAAAGTTTAACCTTATGACTGGTTTTGTGGACCAAAGGTCACATACTGTATATAGTCCTTCTAAGAAAATCCATAGTTGAGATGCAATAATTTTGGTTGATCTGCAAAAATTATTTTCACAAAAGTTAAAAATGAATATTTACTAAACTGTAAGACGGATTCCTCCAGCCACCCATAAGCAAAAACAAAGCTTCCAAAATCTAACTTTTTTTTGTGACAAAAAGTAATCAAACAATTATGCATTACTTTACATAAAAATTACTTAGTAACATAATTGTATACTAATGCATTACTTTTAAAAGTAACTTTCCCAACACTGTCCACAGTTACATACAAACAAACTTAATGCAACAAGCTCTACAAATAATTTACCAAATTGCTAGAGTACAGTTGTTAATCATGTATAGCACAGTCTGTTAGCATATAATCAAATGATAATTTAACTGAAATGACTCTAGAGAAAAGGTAGAATGGAAAACAGCATGAATTAATTACCTCTTAAATGGTGACCTGATTCATAAAGACAATAGCTTGCAAAAAGGTCTTTGTAAAATTAGGGTTGGTATTAAAATGCACTCATCTGAAGTTTATATTAATGCAGCCATAAAAATGTCAAGCGTAGTACTTCCAGGAAAATGCACAGATTTTCTTGCATTAATATTTATACAATGCCAAGGGTTGAACGTACTTCTGCTTTTCTGTTTTAAGATGCAAAGATAATGGTGTTGGGAGATAAACAGAAAGGAAGGTGCAGCCAGAAAAAGACAAGAATGTCTTATTTATTTTTCTATTTAATATTTCTATGTTATTTCCTACGTTTGTGCAGCAATGAATCTAAAACCCAGTTAAACGTGAGATAAAACAGACCAGGGCATGGACTCTGCCGTATATAAAAACAGACATTTAGAAACCTTAGACCCATTGAGAACATTGTTTTTGAACTAGAGCATTTTATTGGCATGATATTTGTTCTAAAGCCTTAACTGTGTGTTCTGGAAGCTGAAACTGCTTTCCTGTAAGCCACTTCTTTGCTCAATATTTTTTTGTTTTGGATGTGTTGAAATGAAAGTAGATCAGTGGATCTCCTAGAGGAGCGTGTGTCAAATGTTGAGCCGTTCTGTGAGAGCAGGACAGATGGCAGCATATGGGGAGGAGGACCAGAGTCTCCAGACGCACCGATCTGTCAAGAGGCTGTTTAGATTTTGGAGTCCTGACACAGAAACTCATTGACCTTTCAACCCCTGAGAGACAAATTACCAGATACGCCTCATATTTAATGCAGAATATTCAATATGGCTTATTATGAATCAGCCAACAGTGTTCCGAAGAGAAATAAAAAAGTTACAATGTACAGATTGTACAATTATGTTTCATCAAACCTTATTAAAACCAGTTTTAGTCTTTAAGAAATTCTTTTTTTTCTTCTTGTAACTGAAACACTGAAAAGTGACTAAACTTTGAGCTGGCTTGAGAGAGCCTAGCTAACCTGATACAACCTGACGTTGTAAAAGGTTGCTAAAATGTTGCTAACACATTGTTAGCATGTTTCTAGAATGATTAGCATGTTGTTAGCATGTTTTAATACACTTAACATATTGTTAGCATGTTGCTAGCAAGTTTCTAGCATGATTAGCATGTTGCTAACATGTTGCTAGCATGATTAGCATGTTGTTAGCCTGTTGCTAGCATGATTAGCATGTTGTTAGCATTTGTTTCTAGCATGATTAGCATGTTGTTAACATGTTTCTAGCATGATTAGCATGTTGTTAACATTTGTTGTTAGCATGTTTAGCATTTTGCTAACATGTTTCTAGCTTGATTAGCATGTTGCTAACATGTTGCTAGCATGATTAGCATGTTCCTAGCATGATTAGAATGTTGCTAACATAGTTCTAGCATGATTAGCATTTTGCTAACATGTTGCAAGCATGATTAGCATGTTGTTAGCATGTTGCTAGCATGATTAGCATGTTGTTAGCATGTTTCTAGCATGATTAGCATGTTGCTAACATTATTAGCATGTTGTTAGCATTTTGCTAGCATGATTAGCATGTTGCTAGCATGATTACCGTGTTGCTAACATGTTGCTAGCCTGATTAGCATGTTGTTAACATGTTTTAATACACTTAACATATTGTAAGCATGTTGCTAGCAAGTTTCTAGCATGATTAGCATGTTTGCTAGCATGATTAGCATGTTGTTAGCATTTTGTTAGCATGATTAGCATGTTGTTAGCATTTGTTTCTAGCATGATTAGCTTGTTGCTAACATGTTGCTAGCATGATTAGCATGTTGTTAGCATGCTGCTAGCATGATTAGAATGTTGTTAGCATTTTTCTAGCATGATTAGCATGTTGCTAACATGTTGCTAGCATGATTAGCATGTTGTTAGCATGGTTCTAGCATGATTAGCATTTTTCTAACATTTTGCTAGCATGATTAGCATGTTGCTTACATGTTACTAGCATGATTGTCATGTTGTTAGCATGTTTTAATACACTTAACATATTGTTAACATTTTGCTAACATGTTTATAGCCTGATTCACATGTGGCTAACATGCTGTTAGCATTATTAACATGTTGTTAGCATGGTTGTAGCTTATTTGAAAACAATTAGCATGTTGCTAACATGTTGCTAATATGTTTCTAGCATGGTTAGCATTATTAACATGTTGTGAACATGCTTTAATGCATTTAGTCTGTTGTTAGTATGTTTTTAGTAAGGAATAAATGACGACAGGCTGTAGAATTAATTACGTTGCTAGCATGTTATAAAACAATTAACATATTGATAGCATGTTGCTAACGTTGTTTTAAGATAATTAACACGTTGCTAATATGTTTCTAGCATGGTTAGCATGCCTAGCACATTGTTAGCATGTTTCAACACAATAAGTATATTTCACCATGTTTTTAACATGTCTATTACGTTGCTAGCATGTTATAAAACAATTAACATATTGATAGCATGTTGTTAACATGTTTTTAACATAATTAGCATGTTGTTAGCTTGTTAACATGTTTTAACACGATAAGCATGTTTTTACCATGATTATCATGTTATTAGCATGTTTAATAAAATTGGTATATTGTTAACATGCTGCTAACACGTTTTTAGCATGATTACCATGCTATTAGCATGTTTTAACACAATTTTCTAAATTTTCACAATTTTCTAAATGTTTTCTAACATGATTAGTATGTTGTTACCATTTTAAGCATGATTATTGTGTTGATAAAATGTTACTAGCATGTTTCCAACATCATTAGCATCTTGCTAGCATGATTATCAACATGTTTTAACACAATTCCCTGCTGAAAAAACCAGCATATGCTGGTTTTTTCAGCAGGGTTAACAGGTTTAACATGATTATCATGTGGCTAGCATGTTTTTTTTTGTTTTTTGTTTTTTGCTAACATGTTTTAGCATGATTAACACACTAGCATGTTTTTCATTGGATCTAAGTACAAGGGATTTATTAAAAGTCCAAATGAAACAGCGAGCAACAAAGAGAACAAGACTGCACATGAAACTAACGGCAAACATTGACTGACAAACTCGGGGGAACTAATCAAGGGGGAGCCAATGAAAAATTAGACTACAAACTGACTACAGAATACACAGGAAACAGGAAATGACATTATTTCAACACATGTAACACTAATGCAGTCAAAAGAGGCAAAGAAATCAATCAGGCAAAGATCAAGCAATCAATCAAATCAATCAATGGGAGATTGATGTCACTAAGTACTTAGATATTCTGATTTGATCAAAGGACCGTCAAAGGAGGTTTGAGAGCCTCTGCTCAGGATGAAGAGGTCACCAACTGACCACGCTCTACATCTGGACTGTTTGCATAAATGAATATTAACTAGTTTGATAAATGCATATTCATGCATGATCACTGATTCACAGTCTAATATAAAATAAAAGACTAGAATGACTGGATGAAACGAAAACAGAAAAAAGATGCAAAAAAGAAAAAACTGAACAGAAAAATGGAAAGGAAAAGCAATAAGATGGGAAAGACCAGATTAAATGAACAAAAAGATGCAGAAAAAATACAAAACAAGAAAGAATAAATGTTGGGAAAGACTGGATAAAATGAAAAGTTAGAAAAAGAAAAATGTATGATAAAAAATGAAAAGAAAAAAAGATTAGAAAGACTAGAGAAAATTAAGAACAAAAAAATGACAAAAGAAAAATAACAGAAAGTAGATTAAATGTAGATTAAATGAAAATGAAAGTGAGAAAAAAAGACAAAAGATTAGAAAGACTAGAGGAAATGAAAAGAAAAAAGAAAAAGATAAATAAATAAATAAGCGAAAAGGACAGAAAAAAAGGCAAAAAGTTGGGAACAACCGGATGCAATGAAAAGTTAAAAAATAACAAATGATGCTAAAAAACTAAAAAATAAAAGAAAAAAGATTAGAAAGACTAGAGGAAATGAAATCAGAAAAAGAACAAAAAAGATGACAAAAGAAAAATAACAGAAAAGGGCTAAAAATTGGGAAAGACTAGATGAAATGAAAAAAAGTCAGAAAAATAAAAAAAAATAAAAATAAAAGACAAAATATTAGAAAGACTTGAGGAAATGAAAACAAAAATGAAAAAATAAATAAATAAATAAATAAATAAAATAAGCGAAAAGGACAGAAAAAAGGCAAAAAGTTGTGAATGACTGGATGAAATGAAAAGTTAGAAAAATAACAAATTATGCAAAAAACAAAAAAAGAAAAGAAAAAAGATTAGAAAGACTAGAGGAAATGAAAACAGAAAAAGAACTTAAAAGATGACAAAAGAAAAATAACAGAAAAGGATAGAAAAAAGCTTAAAGTTGGGAAAGACTAGATTAAATTAAAAGTCGGAAAAAAAATGAAAAGATGCTGAAATAAAACTGAAAAATAAAAGAAAAAAGATTAGAAAGACCTAGAGAAAATGAAAACAAAATTTTTTTTTACAAAAAATAATAAACGAAAAGGACAGAAAAATGGCAAGAGTTGGGAACGACTGGATGAAATGAAAGGTTAGAAAAAGAACAAATGATGCTAAAAAAACTAAAAAATAAAAGAAAAAAGATTAGAAAGACTAGAGGAAATGAAATCAGAAAAAGAACAAAAAAGATGACAAAAGAAAAATAACAGAAAAGGACAGAAAAAAGCTAAAAGTTGGGAAAGAGTAGATGAAATGAAAATAAAAGTCAGAAAAAGAAAAGATGCCGCAAAAAAAAAACTGAAGAATAAAAGAAAAATGAGAAAATGGCTTTTAAAGTTGTCAAAATTAAGTTCTTAATGCATATTATTAATCAAAAATTACTTTTTGATATATTTATGGTAGGAAATTTACAAAATACCTTAATGGAACATAATCTTTACGTAATATCCTAAAAAATTTTGGCATTAAAAGAAAAATGATCATTTTGACCCATACAATGTAGCCTATTTTTGGCTATTGCTAAAAATAAACCCGTGCCACTTAAGACTGGTTTTGTGAAAATGATCTGCTTTTTAATAAGGTGCTTCTCATTTTATAATAATACCAAAAAAGGACCTTTTTTCCAAGTAGACATTTTTCACTCATTTTAAATTGCAGTCAACAAGCTTTTTTGATCCATTATCACACGTTTAGTGTTTCATCAAGTGTGAATATGTTAAAAGTGTCTCAACCCAGAGTGATATTTCTGTTGCTGTTATTTCAGAGGCTGTGGCTCATTGACTACGAGTTTGAGGTTCAGCCAGAATTGCCATAGGTTACTATGCATGCATGTGTGTGTGTGTGTGTGTGTGTGTGTGTGTGTGTGTGTGTGTGTGTGTGTGTGTGTGTGTGTGTTTGTGTGTGTGTGTGTGTGTGTGTCGCTTGCAAGACAGCTGTGTGTTTGAATCACTTTTCACATGGATTTCTGTCGGTAAGCAGCAGTTGCTATGGAGATGGAAAAAATTCAAGGTTGAGGCAATTTCATTTATCATTTATGGGCAGTGAGAGCAGAACACAGGTAGACAGAATCTCTTATCAGAGACAACATCACAACACAACAGCATCTAACACAATTATGCTATATTTCTCACAGTTCTGATCCTGAGGTGAAGATTTCATTAGCTTTCCAGACTATAACTGACAACTATGCATGCATGTATTTTCAATTCGAACACAAAATGCAGTACCTGGAGAAAAACCCATCATAATACATTTAATAAACTCTTTAACTCTTTCAAAAGATTTTAAATATTTCTGTCTTATCTGGTGTAAAGCAGTTCTATTTGTGGAGTACAGTAATATATATTTGCCAGAACAAAGTAAAGCATTGTAAAATAGTAAATTAAAATGCACATTCATCTTTGACATGCAGCCATGGCAAACCTCGGTTTTTTGTCATACAAGAAAAAGATTTTGAAGAACATAAAGATAAAGTCTTACCTCAGCATTTATCACTATTTATAGCTGTTTTTGCATTTACAATATAATCTGCATGAACAAACACACAAGCCACCTATATGAGGAAATGACATTATGTATAGCCATTCTGACACTTTTCATCTCCCTATTCTCCTCTGTTGAGTTTTTATCCTAAAAGTTCATTAGCTCCATTCAGATAGACACACAATAACATACACAATCATATAATCACTGTCAAACATTTTAGACTTCATATCTTTGACAGTTTTCCAAGCACCTCATCACATGATATCACCTAAATATTGAGCTAGATTTTTACTTTTTCCAAACTAAATGTGTGTATAGGTTCCATGAGGGCATTTTTGCATTGATGCCACAGAACCATTTTTGGTTCCCCAAAGAACATTTCAGTGAACAGTTCTTAAAAGAACCATTTTGAAGAACATAAACAAATCTAAAGAACCTTTTTTGACTATGTAGAACCTTTTCTGCATTTGAAAGGTTCCATGGATGTTCAAGGTTCTCCATGGAACCATCAATACCAATAAAGAACCTTTATTTTTAAGAGTGTAGTGCATTTTTCAAATGCAAAATGTGTCAGTTCACAAGTATCAATTTTTAGTTTCAAATTTTCATTTGGTGTATTTAAAAAAGGAGACATACTTTCACTTATGCATGACAATCGAGTAATAATTTTAGTTAAATGGCTGAGCCTAAGTGTTAGTTGTGAATAATGAAGAAAAGCCTTGCTCAAACTAAATCATAAACAGTTTTAATTTTTGCATATGCATCAGTGAGTATTATATTGGTATTGTGGGCAAATTACCTATTAGTTTATGTCAATACTAATAAAATATATGTAACGACATAACCTAGAAATGTATTCTGATTTGTGAAAAAAAAAAAAAAAAATTAATGAAAATACTAAAAGTAATACTAAAAACAACAGCAACAACAAAAAATACAAATATAGACAAATACATACATACCAAAAGTTAATTTTCACAAACTACTCTTACAAAAATGTACGTCAAGTTAATTTTATTAAAGCTACATGGTTTGCTTTTTTATTCAAAGTCATCAAAATTAAAATAATGAGCAAGTGTATCATAAATCCATCTTCCAAATCATGCCTTACCGTGAAGCAGTATAAGCCTATAATATTAATTTACAAGAAATTTGTTTTAAAAGTGCATGTTGTGATCATTTACAAGCTGATCTAATTTCTGTAGTTACATGTCATGGCAGAACCAGTGCTGATGTGTTTTTTCATTTGCCAAGTTTGACCATGAATAAGATATCAGCACTGAGGTGGAGCCTCGTGCCAAGATGATTATCAATAAATAACTAATTTAATGTCAGTCTGTGCATCGCCCAAAGCTATAATGTGAATTCAGAAGATCTGGAAGATAAGTCATTAGATTTATGTTACTGTTATGAAGATTGTTTGTCTCTTTTTGGAATATGGAAAAGTACAGTGTTAATATTTCACAGATTTTTTTGTTTGTTTGTTTGTTCACAGGTTTTGAACACCATGAATGACCACATAAGAGTGAGTAAATATTGCCTCTACTTCCGAGTCTCTTTAAAATGAAAATTTTTGAAAAATCGGTAAACAGTAATCATGAAGAGCAAGAAAGTTTTTAAAAATTGTTGACAAATATGGTCCAGAAACTACACAATGAGTCTAATAAATAATTGCCTTAATTGATTGTGAAATGAAAGACAGTAGAGGCTCACTGTTTGCACAATGATATTAAAGAAATTTCTTAATCAAGTATTAAACTCTGATTTGCACAATTTTCTTGTTACTTGGTTCTATTTGAAAAGTGAGAGATAGAAACACAACCAAACACATTTTTAAAAAAAGTTATAAATTGATTTGCATTATAATGAGTGAAAAAACTATTTGACCCCTTCACAAAACATGACTTAGTACTTGCTGCCAAAACCCCTTGTTGGCAATCACAGAGGTCAGAGGTTTCTTATAGTTGGCCACCAGGTTTGCACACATCTCAGGAGGGATTTTGTCCCACTCCTCTTTGCAGATCCTCTACAAGTCATTAAGATTTCAAAGCTGATGTTTGGCAACTCAAACCTTCATCTACCTTCTTCTATGGGATTAAGGTCTGAAGACTGGCTAGGCCACTCCAGGACCTTAATGTGCTTCTTCTTGAGTCACTCCTTTGTTGCCTTGGCCATGTGTTTTGGGTCACTGTCATGCTGGACTATCCAATTTTCAGTGGTTCTTACCCAAAATTTGATGGTACATGGCCAGTCCATCGTCCCTTTGGTGCGGTGCAGCTGTCCTGTCCCCTTAGCAGAAAAACACCCCCAAAGCGTGTTTCCACCTCCATGTTTGACGGTGGGGATGGTGTTCTTGGGGTCACAGGCACCATTCCTCCTCCTCCAAACACGGCGAGTTGATTTGATGCCAAAAAGCTTGATTTTGGTCTCATCGGACCACAAAATCTTTCACCCAGTTCTCCTTTAAATCAATCAGATGTGCATTGGCAAATTTCAGACAGGCCTGTACATGTGCTTTCTTGAGCAGGGGGACTTTGCGGGCGCTGCAGGATTTCAGTCCTTCATGGCGTAGTGTGTTACCAATTGTTTTCTTTGTGACTATGGTTCCAGTTGCCTTGAGATTATTGATAAGATCCTCCCGTGTAGTTCTGGGCTGATTCCTCACCGTTCTCATGATCACTGAAACTCCACGAGGTGAGATCTTGCATGGAGCCCCAGACTAAGAGAGATTGACAGTTTTCTTCCATTTGCAAAGAATCGCACAAACTGTTGTCTCCTTCTCACCAAGCTGCTTGGCAATGGTCTTGTAGCCTGTGGACAGGTGTCTTTTATACAGGTTTAACAGGTTTATACATGCCTTTAAGAGAGTGCTCCAAATCTCAGCTCATTACCTGTATAAAAGACACCTGGGAGCCAGAAATCTTGCTGATTGATAGGGGATCTAATACTTATATCACTCATTAAAATGCAAATCAATTTATAATTTTTTCTAAAATGCGTTGTTATTCTGTCTCTCACTGTTCAAATAAGCCTACCATTAAAATTATTGACTGATCATTCCTTTGTCAGTGAGCAAACATATAAAACAATATAAATTCAGCAAGGGGATCAAATATTTTTTTCTCACTGTAAGCACAGTACACATAATGCAAAATAAAATGCAACTGAAAAATCAGTGTCAGTGTGGTTTACTGTGCTATATCTGAACTACACTAGTTATGTAGTGACATTCAGACTGGTTTGATGTCTAAGGCCATCAGCACCCTCCCAGCACTTTCAGCAAAACAATGAAGAAATAAACTTCTAAAACTGACCTCGTCTTCTGGACTCCTTCTTGACAGTGAGTTTGACATCTGCTTGAAGTTCTGCCTCTGTTGACATCCTCCCGTGTCTCTGTTCCTCTCAGTAGCATGTGGATGCTTATCCTGTAGGATCCTCTAGTCTTCTGAGGCTAATTCACAATGCGGCCATATTGCCCCAGTCATCTGAGACTTACATCCAGTACTCAAACAGAATAAACTGGTCCAGTTAGTGAGATCGTCTGTGTTTGTTCTTTATATTCCCGTATTGAAGTTTAACAGTGTTCCTCTGATAGTTTCGCAGCTGATTCAGTGGCATTATTTTCGATCTGCATCCAAAGCACTCGGTTGAGACACTGTGGAGAGAGACAGAAATAAAAGAGGTGTTTATCAAAGACAGTACAGATGCTGCTGTTACACATGTACTGAAATTAAAGTCTTTTCCCAGTCAACTTATGAAAGGGTAAGGACTTTTAATAAATATTAAATTAATAAAATAAAATAAAAATTAATACTACTTTTTAATAAATAATTTTCCTTTAAAGAAATCTAACAACTCTGTCCAGTAAAATGAAGAGCATTGCTTACTCTTCAAAGACTTGAGCGCTTCTGCTGGTGAAGTCATGCATCATTAATAAACAAGTGTTCATTTGAAAGAACCGATTGATGAGGTTAGAAAAGACACTGTTAGTGATCAGACTCCTAAAAACGCAGCAGATCAGAACACGTGTAATCAAATAAAACCAAAAGGCCTGCACTGTCACTCTGAAAAAATGTGGTTTTATTGTGACCATGCCTGTGTCTGACAAAAGACTGATTTAATGTGATGAATGACTGCTCTTTAAACCGCTGTTTAACTAGGTCACCGCACCGCTCAATCTGCTGCTCAAGCACTGCCTCTCATCTGGGTCAGAGCTGACAAGCATTGCTATTGGTCTCTAAACTACCAAAGAAACACTTCAAATGTGCCTGCTACATTTTTCATTAGGACAATATTTACAGGATTGTAATCTGCTTTCCGACTCTCAAGTGGGTTCAGGTTTTGTTATTGTTTCATCTTGAATGTCATGTGCTTTTATTTTGATATTTTCTTTTTTAATCTTCATCAGTTTATTGTCTTCTCCAGTCTTGATTGTCTCCTGTTGTAGCATTAATTTCCCTTATATTTAAAACCAACATGTGCCCTTTATCACTCACTGCTCATCTTTTTATAATATTACGACATTCATTTGGAGTTTCTTGTTTTGATTCTTGATCAATTTTATCTATTTGACGTCTTTGTTTTCTGTCTAGTTTAAGTCAAGTCTTCTGTTTTGTTTTGATTCTGCATGTTTTTTATTGTATACTGCACTTGGGTTTATCAGCTCTCCTGAGTAGAAGCATTAGCCTGAGAGTCTCAAAAACACCAAAAACTGTGCAAATTTAGCCCTGCTCTCTTTTTCCTTTCAGACAAAATCACTGATGTTGTAATGGTTGCAGATTGCACCTCTTTGCATGATTTATTTTGCCGCAAATACATGTTTTTAACCTTTCAAAATAATAATAATAATAATAAAGATAAGTCAGCAGCATCAGACCAGCTGCATAAATGAGCAATTAAAGACGTATTTAAGATTTTAAGCAAAAAAGGCAAAAAAACAAACAAAAACAAATACAGTCACCATTAATAAGATTGAAAGATTTATCACTGTTGACCAGTAGGTGTTGCTGTTATGAGATTGATGTGGTGTATTCTGTGTCAGATGACAAAGGTGCACACAAAGTTTGGTGTCATTATGTCAAAGCTTTACAGAGCTAAAGCCTCAGAGTATTGTTCAACTCGGCATGCCCCTCTTAATCTAAAATAGCAATTTTTGTATCTCCTGACCACTAGGTGGCACTGTGCCAAAACAAAGCAGGCTGACTTACGTCATGCTTCTTATAACACACACCAAGTTTGGTCTCAATACGCCTAACCATTGTGGAGATATAGTCTCACATCCATTTTTGCGTGCTTTACGTAGAATTTGCGCAATCCGAGACCGGTTTGACTAATCAACTTGAATTCCATAAATTTTGCCACCATGATCTGAAGATGATCTGAGCCAATTTTGGGAAAAATCAGACAAACCGTCTAGGATAAGTAAAAAAAAAAAATGCTAAAGAATTCCCTTCTGTGACTTACGTTTCAAACGTTATTAGCATAAACATGAGTGAAAGTTTGGACAAGTGGTGGCGCTAGAGAGTTTGAGTTAGAGACTCCAAACTTGCTATGGTTAATGTTGGGACTGTCCTCGATCAATGTGCCAAATTTCACAACATTCCTGCAAGTGGTTCTATAAGTTGCCATAGACTCAAGAGCGGAAAAAGAAGAAGAAGAAAAAGAAAGCCAGCAGATACAATAGGTGCTTTGCCCCTAATAAAAATTACACCTTACTAATGTGGCATTGGATGCTTCTGCAGGTAAGTTTTATAAGCACTCTGCATTCAACACAAACAACTTCTCATCCTCACAGCCTTGGATTTTCCCACGTCTACCAACCACAATTATATTACACCTACAGTAAACACCCATAACATACAAATAACTTCTCACAAATGCTCACCATAAATCAAAAACAACCCAGCACTGGGTGAAATATGGACAAAAAAACCTAGTGATTGGGTTGTTTTGACCCAGCAGTTGGGTTAAATGTTTAACCCTACCTTCTGGGTAGCTATTTAAAAATGTTTATTATTTAATTTATTCATCTTAATAAATATTAATTTATTGAACATACTAATACATTTTAATTTTCGACTTATTTTGGATTCATTTTAAGCATGAAATGCAGTAATTTTTTTGCAATATTTGAATATTTAAATCAAAAGGTTTGGTTAAACATGTAAGCCAATTGCTGGGATTGTCCATATTTCACCCAGCATTTAGATTTTTTTAACCTTTTTTTTTTGAGTGTATAGTTGCTAGATATCAAATGAAAATATTGGTGTTACCCTGAAGCAATAGTGTGTTTACCATGTATGAAACCTGAAAAGCTCTAGTTTTGACAAGTGATATACATGCTGATATCTCTGAACACAGCTGACAGGTTGTTGGTGACACATTCTTTGGGAAACACATCAAAACCCAAAGCACATCGCTTTATCCTAAAATGTTCTTGCTTTTTCACGTTGTTGCATTACAACAAATGTGTTTATTGACAGAAACTGAAAGTGTATCTGACATGACATGATTTTTTCACAGACTCATGTATGCTTCATTCTTTAAAGTTACTAATGAGAATATTTATAAGAAATTTACAATTGATTGCAATTGTGTTTTTAGATTTTAAAAGAGTTTTTTATTATATAACTGGCCCTTGCAATGTGAATTGTCCAGATCTAACAATGGGGTGGGTTAACAGATTTTATGTCTTACATATGAACATTACATTTCTATAAGAAAAGCTGATCCCCCAGCATTACTAATCATAAATCAATTCAGTAATTCAATTTTCAGTTTAGTTTTGACATGTCATAATTACATTTTATTAGTAATAACTAGTAAAACATTTAGTCCCAGATATCTTTAATATATTTAACGTCATTATCAATCTAATCTTACTATTGTACTTATAACTAGAAAAATCTCAATGATGGATTATATTATATTATATTATATTATACCTCAATAAGGATTTACAATTCATATCCAAATTGCTTGACTATTAAAAACTGTATTTTATTAAAATTCTTATTATTTACATCACATATACCTGCAATTGATACCAGTCATTTTATAAATCATATGCATTAATTTTTGCTGGATTTTTCCGAATCCAGTCTGAAGTAGGAAGTTATTATAGTGACAAAGTGAGAAACCTATTCAGCAAATATATCCAGTGCAATTGGCTTCAATTGTGTTTAGAAGGGTACATTTACAGTACTGTAATTAAACATGTGAAGAGTTAAAACTTTACCTAAAAAATTATGCAGAAATCTAAATTGAAGTAAAAAAAAAAATCAATTTATTAGCTAGTAGTCCATACATAGCAGGCAGGATCATTGCTATTGACAAAATCACAGGCAAAGCTCAAAGTGTTATCAATAATGTATAATTTGTTATGTTACTGTTATTCAGTTAGTGTTTATTGCATCATTTTAGTGTTGTGAATCATCCTGATGGTATTTAGTCTTTGTGTGTATGACCCTATCCATCATGTTTTCTGGACAGGCCACTTACAATAAACTGATTAATTAAACTCTGTACCATCTGAATCATCATGGTCGTTTGTGGTTATATGGTTCAGAGTGTGCACTTTGATAAATTCTGTGAAAGTCCTTGTAGTTTCATATCTGATGTCTGTGTTTGGTTTTCTAAAGCATCTTGCCTATTTGCTGATATTATAGAGTCACATACACTGTAAAAACACAAAAAAACACAATTTGTTGATTAAACTTAAAATAATGTGTTACTATGCTGTCTTAGATATTTGAGTTGATTCAACATAAAATTTAAAGTTGTCACTTTGTACAACTTAACATTTTAAGCTGACTAAACTTTTTTGAGTTAACTAAACTTAAAATTTTAAGGCAGCCAGGTTACAAATTATTTTAATTTGACTCAACAAATTGTTTTTTAAGGTGTATTATACACTTTAAAAAGTGAACAGTTGGATCAACTTAAAAAAAAATACTTCAATTGGTAGCACCTAAACATTTTACGTTCTTTCAACTTAATTCATAATTAATTTATGTAATAACTTAGGTTGAAAGAACTTAAAATGTTTAGGTGTTACCAATTGAAGTATTTTTTTAAGTTGATCCAACTGTTCACTTTTTACAGTGTAAAAAGCAAAAAGGATTTGCCATAAAGCAGATAATGTTCTACTACAAAAACACTTCAAAACTCGTCATCATGAAAACTGCATCATGCACTGATCTCACCACTGGACGTAAGTGGAAATGCATTTGAAAGATACTAAAAGATAAAATAAATGGCTTTCATGAAAAGCTCCTGAACTCAATTAGTCTCACTTGAATGAACTTTGCTGATTAAAATCATCATATTTCAAGTGATTACGAAGCATGCATTTCTGCATTAACTTGGTGTTATGTAATAATAAAGAGCTTGATATGTAGCGCTTTACTCAATGTTGAAATGCCAGAATCAGTCAGGAAGAGCGATTGTAAGCTAAGGTCATGTGGTGCGCTCCAGTAGTAATGAAATCAAGCCACTGTGTTTCTACATCATGCTGTCGTTCCCCTGCGGGATCCTCTGTTCACTGTGCATCATGTCTGTGCTTCTTTTTAACTTTCCTTTGGTGGACAAACTGTGTGAATGAGTAACTCACAATATATGAAACAGACAAACCTACAGCTGTTGTTTAAAAAAAGTCTTTTTTTTTTCTCCACTCATAATTTGTACAACTTTCCTGTCTTCTTAAAAGGCCTGCTTCACAACTCAAAGAAAGTCAGTTCGGACTCGTCCAAACATCACAGAACATCAACATAAAACAGCTTCCATTTGGGAAACTATTACACTACTAGACAGAGTGTTCCTATGAATGTATCATATTTTCTTCATAATTTGGCCAATTTAATGTTACACTGTAATTCCGGATTGAGAACATGTGCCTTGAAGGCAGCTGCTGCTGCTGGAATCCCCAAATGGCAAATGTTGGACTGGGATTGGGTTTAGAAATCCACTGAGATTAGACAAATTTCTCAGACTAATGAGTCTAAAACAGTGTTTCCCGAACCTGTTCCTGGAGGCATCTACAGTACATGTTCCTGATGTCTCGCTTATTCAGTGTTGTAATGAAAATTTGCTTCCCTTGACAAAAAAGTCAAATTGATGAGGAAAAAAGCTATGCATTTTGAATGTTCACTGTGACGAAAAAGACATTATTAGCATGCATATAGGCTGTTTATTAGTACTTATAAAGCACATACTAATGACTTATTCCGCATGACCATATTCTATATTCCTTAACCATGCCTAATACCTACACTGTAAAAACACTAAAAACACAATTTGTTGAGTCAACTTAAAATAATGTGTTACTATGCTGCCTTAGATATTTGAGTTGATTCAACTTAAAATTTGAAGTTGTCACTTTGTACAACTTAACATTTTAAGTTGACTAAACTTTTTTGAGTTAACTAAACTTAAAATATTAAGGCAGCAACTATACCTTACTCACTATTAATAAACAGTTTTTTAAAGAGTTTTTTGATGGAAAATTAATGTTACTTTCCCAGTCTTAAATGTAAAAGTGTAAATAAATTTACTTGAAAAACAGATTACTTAAAAGTGAATTAACACATGTTACAAAGACAGTCTCCCTGAAGCATGTGATGATGTTAAGTGCCATGCTCAGATGGTGATGCTGTAGGTCTTGACTTGCATCTCAAACTTGTTAAAATGTAATGCATTTTTTAAACCATATGGTGACATTAACACTGGTTTTTGTCCAGTGCCTTCATATAGTGATGCTTTTCTCCTCTCTAGGAATTATGCACAGTTGGCTAGCAACATCTGCCATGTACTGTAAGGTAGGATGATCATGTCATCTGTTTTCCCAGACATGTCCTGTTTTTCAAACCTTAAAAATGTCAACTGGGAATTCTAAATTCCATAAACTTTTATAAATACAGGTTCTTTATTGGCATTGATGGTTCCATGAATATCCTTGAACATCCTTGGTTCTTTATAGCCGAAAAAGATTTTTAAAATGTTCTTCAAAATGGTTCTTTTAGGAACTGTTCACTGAAAGGTTTCTCAGAGAACCAAAATGGTTCTATGGAATCACTGAAAAAACACCTTTTGGAACATTTATTTTTAAGAGTGTAAAATGTTCAGAATTTAGCTCAATAAGGTCATCACACATACATTTTAATGTGTAAAATAAGCATCAGACGTTATAGTAAGACATAAAAAAAAATTACTTAAATTAAAAGTTATTCTAATATGTTCGGTAATCAGTAATTGTTGCTAAATGATAACAAAAAATAACAAAAACAGTTGTTGATCATTTACAGAATTACATGTTAATAAATAGACATTTGAAATTGCATTTGGAATACTGTTGCATATATAGATAATTATTCATTATTTAAAAAAAAAATATATATATATATATATATATATATATATATATATATATATATACTGTATGTATGTATATTATAAAGCAGGAAAACATTGATAAATGTTTCTTGAGCAACAAATCATCATGTTAGAATGATTTCTGAAGGATCATGTGACAATGAAGACTGGAGTAATGATGCTGAAAATGCAACTGATTGCAGAAATAAGTTTTGAAATTTTATTACGTTTTAAAATCTACAAAAAGAATGTAAGAATATTCCACAATAGTAATATTTTGACTGAGTTTGATCAAATTCAGTGAAGTTCATAGTCAAATTGCAAACCTTAGGAAGTGAAAAGGTGAGTCTACAAAATAAATACATACAGTAAATAGATAAAAAACAATTAAGCACTAACAAGAATGTTAAACCATTAGAAGAGCAAATATGTGCATGTAGGACAAAATAGTATTATAATGTGTTTTGTGGATTTTCATGGTCTGACAAATAAAACTTTGTCTTAAACTGATTTGTTCAAAAGATCACATTCAGTTTTGACACACTGCACAACTAAAGCTCAGATGCAACTGTCCTGCTTTCAGCAGTATTAGGCAGTGCTGTCTCTACAGATGCTGAATCTATTTGTTTAACTGCTTTAGAAGAAAGTGCTGTATTTACATTAATGTCATGTAGCTTTTCAATAGCCAGCTTGTAAATCACCATGTCTCATTGAAAAATGAATAATGTCTGTTCACTTAGCTGCAGCAAATCACTGTCATAGTCAGCCCCCTTATTCGACTGAAAATAATTGAAATCATTTGTCAAAGTGATATTTAATTAGAATGTGGTCGAAGACCTGGAACAAGCCAAGCATAATCAACACGACATTATTGCTTTATTATTTCATTTCACAAGCATCACTATATCTACTGTAGTATTTGTATACAACATTCTTAAGTTAAAAATAAAGGAGCTTTAAACGGTTCTTCACAGCAATGCCACAGAAGAACCATTCAGTCAAAGGTACTTTAAGGAACCATCTCTTTCTTACCTTTTTATAATCTGATGAACCAATTCTTTCGTCACCTTTTGTGAAACAGAATGTTAAAGGTTCATTTAGGGAACCATTTAGACATAAGTTCTTCTATGGCATAGTGAAGCACCTTTATTTTTAAGAGTGTATTTTGTCTATTGAATCTTACTCTTATTATTTATGCATCAGTTGGACCAATGCACTTTGAAAGCATCCACAACTAAAATCTAGTCTATTTAAAGAGGGTTTTTTTTAACTGAGTTGGCACTTGGCAGCAAGTTTTCACATAATTAATTATTTGCATGAACATTTAGGTTTTAAACAGAGTGATTGACTGGTTTATAAGCATCACTTAGTCACATCTACTGTAATGTTTGCATACTACACTCTTAAAAACAAAGCTGCTTTAAAAGGTTCTTCACAGCGATGCCACAGAAGAACCATTTTTGGTTCCACAAAGAACCATTCAGTTAAAGGTTCTTCAAAGAATCATCTCTTTCTTACCTTTTTATAATCTGAAGAACCTTCTTTCGCCACAAAGAACCTTTTGTGAAACAGAAAGGTTCTCCAGATGTTAAAGGTTCATTAGGGAACCATTTAGACAAAAAAAGGTTCTTCTATGGCATCGTGAAGCACCTTTATTTTTAAGAGTGTATTTTGTCTATTCAATATTCTCTTATTTAAGCAGCAGTTGGACCAATGCACTTTAAAATCTTGTTTAGATGAAGCTCATCTATTATCATGCAAGTCTGATAAGATCCCAACCCCCATTTCCAAAAACCACAGTTTGACAGCATACAAGCCAACATTCACAATCAAGCCACATCCACATCCACAACTAAATCTAGCCTATGGATATATATTTAAAGGTAAAGTATGTTTTTTTTTTTTTTTAACTGAGTTGGCACAATTGGCAGCACGTTTTCACATGATCAATTATTTGCATGAGCATTTAGGTCTTAAACAAAGTGATTGACTGATTTATAAGATGCCAATCAGGAGATCACACATCATCTTAAGTTACCTGACAAAATTATTCATTAAATTTACAAAAAAAAAAAAAAATTAAAAATTAAAAAATAAATAAATAAATAAATAAATAAAAAATCAAGGTAAGTGGTTGGAATAGAATCCTCAGGACTGTATTGGTTTTATTGATTTATTAATATAGCCGAATGGGAACTGTACACTCACTGAGAAAAAAAAAAAAAGATTTATTGAATTTACAATTGTTTTTTTTTTAAGGTAAGTGTTTGCAATCAATTTGTTTTAGCTACATTTAAATAAACCAATTTAGCTTACTAACTTTAAACTTTTTATTTAAATGCAGCTAAAATAAATTGATTGCAAACACTTACCTTAATTTACAAAAAATTGTAAATTCAATAAATAATTTTTTTTCAGTGAGTGTACAGTTCCCATTCGGCTATATTCACAAATTAATAAAACCAATAGTCCTGAGGATTCTGTGCCACGTAAGTTATACAGAATGTAATGTTTAGGTTGGCTGACAAAATAACAAAAAATACATTTTGAACGAACAGTTACTTAATACACAACACATCAACATCATCAAACCATTATTCAACCATGAAAAATGACTCGCTTAAAACGGAATCGTAAACCGAACGAGAATGAAGCAAAAATACGTATAACTGAAGTTCACTCAAATAAAAAGCTACATTTTTAAGAGAAAGACGTTCAACTTCATGCATTTTTATTTACAGGCTACAAACGCTGCGCACCTGTAACAGCAAACACCGCGTTGCAGCTACTCACCTCCTGCCAAACGGCGCGCTTACTTCCAATGCATTGCTTTTTTTATTCCAACCGTTATCGGTGTCCAGCAGCTCTCATGGTCAAATGATGAGTTCAATCCAGTTCAGAGCATCTGCATGCGAAATGCAGGCTGAACAAGTGCCAGCACGTTAAGTTACTCAGTTTCAGCCTCTCCGATCAAAATCCGTCCCCAAAATACTCGATCGCAATGGCGCTAGACAGAAATCAAATGTCTCTTCTCCAGCAGAATAATCAGCTATGAAGAGAAATGAGGCGATGGGGCGGGAGGAGAGAGACCCCCGTGACAAAATAATTCAAATGCACGGAGGATAATGCGGAGATGAGTGAAGGGGGATGGGAGAGGATTAAGTGGAAATGGGGAATCAAAAGCCCACCCCTACATACATAAAACACATACCCAAGTCATTTTATTGGTAGAATTATGTATTTTTTTCGTGTGTTGTAATTTTGTGATATAGTTGCACATTGTATAACTGTTAGGATAATGTTTAGTTTGCTGGCTGTCCATCCTAAAATTGGCAGGAGTGATGCAGACAGTGGTCAGTGAAGCATCTTTTGCTCTCCGGCTGGCTTGGCACTGGTTCTGAAAACTGGATCTGATGCCTAATCTTATATGCATACAGTACATTAGTGAGTCATTCACATATATGTTTCTCTATATGTATAGTGTACTCATTATAGTCTGTATTTAAGGTGTCACGGAGTTCACAATGATTGGTCATCATCACGGCTGTAATATTTGCAATGGCTCTTGCAATGTTTGTCTGATCTGGTTTTTCACAGCAGGCACACATGACTGACATGTGGCATCTAACATATAAACACTACGCCTAATCCAAACATTAACAGATGGTGGCAATCCCAGTTGTCTGTTTTGTCTCCAACAGTGATGTCAGTGTGCTAAGCACATGATTTTTTTGTTTTTATTAAATCTATCATTTAAATCTGTTTTTGTTTGTTTGTTTGTTTGTTTTTTTGATCATCATTTTGAAAAAATAAATTTCAAATGCACTCTCAATGACTGCATGAACCAACACAATTTTTTATAACTTGTATAATATTTCTAATTTTATTCTATTTTTCATCTTGATTTTTTTCATACAATCTCAATCTCAATCTCACAAAATATTATGAAATACAGACAATCAATGCCGCAAACAAACCATGCAATGATTGCGATTGATTGTGAATGAAGAAAATTTAGAGAGCAATTTCCATAAATAATTAAATAAAAAGCTGACAAAGTCATATACACCCTTAAAAATAAAGGTGGTTCACGATGCCATAGAAGAACCTTTTTTGTCTAAATGGTTCCATAAAGTACCTTTAACATCTGAAGAACCTTTCTGTTTCACAAAAGGTTCTTTGTGGTGAAAGAAGGTTCTTTAGATTATAAAAACATAAGAAAGAGGTGGCTCTTTGAAGAACCTTTGACTAAATGGTTCTTTGTGGAACCAAAAATGGTTCTTCTATGGCATCGCTGTGCTTTCAAAGCACCTTTATTTTTAGGAGTGTAGCTTGGAAAATCCCACATTGTTCCTGTACATTTATTAAAAGCCCATTGAGGACTATTTCAGGCAATAATCGCATCTTATGAGAAATAAATGAGCAATTTCCTCTTTCTGACAGTTGTGCCACCCATGTGAATAATCAGAGTCTATTCAAGTTCATCTGCACTGTGAAATTGTCATTGATGGATAGGAACTGACCCTTGACTCTGCCTCTTTGCAAATGTTGCTGCTCTTTTGTTCCAATTCAGAGTGGCTGTGTTTTACAAAAACATGGTGTATGGAACATTTTAGCCATATTAACACAAGCTAAATAACCTAGAAAAAAAACTTTGCTGCTCTTTACTTAATCCCCAGTCCAGCCTCTACTCATTTGAACAATGCCTGAAACTTGGTATTATTTGCACGTCCTTGCCTTTTTAAGATTAATCGCTTGATGGATTCTCCAACTGTAAGGATAAAAAGCTTCTGCTAAATGAATAAATATAAATGTAAATGTAAAGCAGCTTACATTAAGAGGAATTATGAGCCGAGAACCTTACGAGCTCCTGATCATTTTTAAACATGTTCAAGGGATTAACCTGAATTTGTCCATTTAAGTGAACTGAATTTATATGTTTAGTCCTTTAAACTAAATCTAACTCATTTGGATATTTTTAACATATGTATCAAGAGAAAGATTAGAGTCAGTTTTTTATTTAATCTTGCCCAGATAACATAATATCAGTCTCTCAAATTCTACACGACCATTTGGAGAAAAAACATCCCAATGATTTTACTCACATTTATCATAAGGCATGATTAATATAGGCATTTAATAATATGGCTCATTGCTCTAGTGCGTTTGAAGTAAAACCACCTCACCAGAACAACCATGCGCATAAATTAGAGCATCATCTGCATATAGCTGACATTCTGCATCAGGACAAATAGAAAGTAACAGCGGTCCAAATACAGATCCCTGTGGAACACCCCGTAGTAGTATTAAAAATAGAGGAATTGTGACTATAAACTTTCACATATTGTGTTCTTCTTTTTAAATATGACTCTATCCATTGGTTATAAATGTGAAGTATCAATTTTGTACTGAATGATTTGCAGTAGTTGATGCTGTTGTAGATCATTAAAGCAGTAGGAAGTACATTTGGAACCAAACACTGCTAGAGAAGTTATTATCTTATAGGGCAGCCTTCATATGTCTCCCTCATCTAACACACCTGAGTGAACTCAACAACTCATCAACAGAGACTTGAATTGGTATAAAGGATACATCTAAAATGTGCGGTTGCAAGGCCCCTTTAGGACAGGTTTGGGAAACACTGACCTAGAGTGACATTTCACTTCAAGCCCAGCAGCCTCATCTGACCCTTCTTTGTGGGCAGCAGCAGCTGCACCCAAAACAATCATCTTGGCTCATAGTGCAGTTGTAGTTTTTTGAATTTGGAGGAGTAGTGACTCAATCTGAGAAAAAAGGAACTATAATTTCATTCTACATACACAACCATACTTTTCAATTAATTTGTTATGGATTTCTCAAGTTTTGACTGACTCTGATGGTTAGATCAGATATTAATATATTAGTACAATAACAGCTAAATAAGTGTTTGATATGCAAACTGATATTTCCTGCTGGCACACAAAAGCAACACTAAAGCACCAATTCAAAACTAGCCGATGGTCGGTCATTAGCCAATGTTGGGCCTTCACTGAGTGTCTGTAAGCTCAGTTTTAGAGGTGCGTTCCACACTATTGGCACAAATTAGACCACATCTGTTGCCTTAGTGCTTAGTGCCTTAGTGAATCTACATTTGACCCATCAATGCAAACATGCAAATATTTTCATAATGATATACACTCTTAAAAATAAAGATTCTTCAGGCCATAGAAGAACCTTTTTTTGTCTAAATGGTTCAATAAAGAACCTTAAACATCTGAAGAACCTTTCTGTTTCACAAAAGGTTCTTTGTGGCAAAAGAAGGTTCTTCAGATTATAAAAAAGGTAAGAAAGAGATGGTTCTTTGTGGAACCAAAAATGGTTCTTCTTTTAGAGCACCTTTATAGTCACCTAAATGAAGAAACCGATTCATATTCAAAATAGCAAGGAAGTGCTGCTTTGTTTACTCTGAATATCTGCAGTTCTAGATTCAGTTTCCCATTTTGAATGACAAATTCAGACTACTGCAACCTACTGGTATGGAAAGTTATTTTCTCTCATGCAGGCACAAATTGTATGTGCTAGTTGGCCGTTGGCTGTAGTCTGTGCAGTGTGCAACTTTTTGACCCAGACACAGGTGAAATGAGGCAACAACACAGTCAGCTTTGGTCACCACTAGTTCTTTGATGTTGACTTGATGTCTTACTTTATAATTCAGTGTGATCTCCCTAAGGGCCTCAGGTTATTCTGTCAGCTTCTTATTTAAGAAATTTAAGAAAGATTTACAGCACTCCAAACTTCGTTTTCAGATTTTCCCATATTTTTGAGAGAACTGAATGCAGCATCCACATGCATACTGGTAGACTGCTTCCACATGGTCACATGTCGGATCTGACTCAAGATGACTTACCATACCACCGCTCTGATTTTGAATTAATTTGATCGAACCTCTTCTGAAAAGGACTGGCCTTCAGTCTTTATCGCAGGGTCTTTGGTTTGATCTCTTAGCTCAATCAGTACCTCTCATGCCATTGCTGCTTGATAACTCAGTTGCTCAACATGCTTAACTTCACTCTCCTATACCTTGTCTTAGTACCAGCCTTAGTCCATTTGACCCTGGACCACAAAACCAGCCTTAAAGGGATAGTTCACCCAAAAACGAAAATGTGATGTTTATCTGCTTACCCCCAGGGCATCCAAGATGTAGGTGACTTTGTTTCTTCAGTAGAACACAAACGAAGATTTTTAATGAAAACCGGTGCCGTCTGCCAGCCAAATAATGGCAGTGGATGGGCACCAGACCTTTAAAAGTGAACAAAAACATGCACAGACAAATCCAAATTACACCCTGTGACTTGTGACGATGCATTGATGTCCTTTTACTTTTAAAGGTCTGGTGCCCATCCACTGCCATTATATGGCTGGCAGACTGCACCGGTTTTAGTTAAAAATCTTCGTTTGTGTTCTTCTGAAGACACAAAGTCACCTACATCTTTGCCCTGGGGGTAAGCAGATAAACATCACATTTTCATTTTTGGGGGAACTCTCCCTTTAAGTAACACGGATATATTTGTAGCAATAGCCAAAAATACATTGTATGGGTCAAAATAATTGATTTTTTCTTTTATGCCAAAAATCATTAGGTTATTAGCTAAAGATCATGTAACATGAAGTATTATTTTTTGTACACTTACACTGTAAATATATGAAGACTTAATTTTTGATCAGTAATATGCATTGCCAAGAATGCATATTTAAATGCAACTTTTCTCAATATTTAGATTTTTTTTTTTAACCCTCAGATTCCAGATTTTCAAATAGTTGTATCTTGGCCAAATATTATCCTATTCTAATAAACCATCCATCAATGGAAAACTTATATATTCAGATTTTATATGATGTATAAATCTAAATTTTGAAAAACTGACCCTTGTGATTGGTTTTGTAGTCCAGGGTCACATGTCTTTTCAGGATGGTTCAATCATGCATGCAGAACATTTAGCATCATCAGCCATTTCATTGGCATAAATCCGGCATGGATACCTTTGCTTTTGCCTCTCTTGTTTGCTCCATTATCAGAAGACTATTTACTTCAGTCCTAAAAGGAATGTGAAGAAGCAACAGGATTTGATGCTACATTATTAAATAAAGGAGTCCAGTTATGTACATCCTGTCACTGTTATTGACCTGTCAATCATCTTGTCACAGTTTTCACATTTCTCATTCACGCATCTTCCACATTTCATTTCATTTAACATCCTACCTTATTGGAGAGAAAAGAGGTAACTGTGGGTCTTTCTGTTGAGAAATCTATTTATTGCAAAATGATTAATTCAAAAGTTAATGGCCAAACAAATGTTTATAAAAGTCCACATTGTGGTTGCAGATGAAAAATAACACAAATAACATTAAAGAAATATTTTTAGTTGATTATTTGTAACACCTTAATCTAAACCTTTCTATTTAACCGTCAGTAGCGCATATCTGCCACCACACACTTTTATTAGTGTTTGTAATTCTGAACTAAATCCTTTGCCAAAGTACAAAATTAGCCATTATAGTGTACACAGATTGGAAACAGTAGATCATGAGGGGAGTTTTGGAATACTCTTTTTTTTTAACATACTATGCTTTGGGACACACTTATTTTAATCTTACATACTATTATGATGAAAGGGGAAATTATGTTTCTTAAAACCATTTCTTACACTTCACACCTCCCTGTCCATAAACCCTCTCACCTCCTGGCATTGAATGACAAGGGTGTTTATCCTGTGATCCATGTTATGGCTTTTAGTAGTGGATTTGTAAGAGAAACACTAGTAAGCCTCTTTCCTGCCAGTGTTAATGGCAGATTAAAGTGCCAGTTAATGCTGAAATGTCATAGTGAAAGGTTAGGGCACAATTTACATTTTATCAGTGACATACTATGCAAGCAAGTACATGATAGATAATGATATTGCTGGAAAATAGCATGTATTTGGACATGTTGCAGTCTAATGGAACTCGAATGAACTCAATTTCAGGACTGAGTGAGTACATAAAGCCTATAGTAACAATTTATATGAAATATCAGTCAGATTTATGACATTGTATGCTTTCTTCTTTCTTTTAGTTAGCTGCATAGAAAGAAAGAAAGCAATGCATGTTCTGTATTTTTCATTTTATTTTATAATATCTTGCGAAAGTATTCATACCCCTTCATTTTTTTCCACATTTTGTTATGTTGCAGCATTATGTTAAACTACTTTAAATTACTTTTTTTCCCCACATCAATCTACACTCCCTACTCCATAATGGCAAAGCAAAAAATAGGTTTTTAACATTTGTGCAAATTTATTAAAAATAAAAAACTGGAAAGATCCTGTTGTATAAGTATTCATACCCTTTTCTGGGACACTCGAAATTTAGCTCAGGAGCATTCATATTGCTTCTAGATGTTCCTACACTTGGAGTGGAGTTAAACTGTGGCAAATTCATTTGAATGAGGAGTCTGATTTAGAAAGACACACACCTCTCAGAAAAGGTCTAACAGCTGAAAATGAATATCAGAGCAAAAACCAAGTCCTGAGGTCAAGATAACTGCCTGTAGAGCTCAGTGACAGACTTGTGTTAAGGCGATGATCTAGGGAAGAGTTCAGAAACAAATCTGCTGCATTGAAGGTTGACAGAAGCATTCTCCATAATGGAAGACGATAGGAACAACTAGGTCTCTAGAAAATGTCTGCCAGCCCCCATCCAAGCTGACAGAGATGGAGAGGTGAAAAGGTGAGACAAAGAATGGCAGATAATTGCCAAATGCAGATGTGCAAAGCTTGTCACATCAGACCCAAAAAGACTTGAGGCTGTAAAGGTGCTTCAACTGTGTACTGAGTTAAGGGTATGAATACTTATGCAATGTACTTATTTCAGTGTTTTATTTTTAATAAATGTGTAAAATTTGCAAATCCGTTTTTTACTTTGTCATTATTATGGTGTATGGAATGTAAATCAATGTGGGGTAAAACTAATTTAAAGCAGTTTAACATAATGCTGCAACAAAACAAAATGTGAAAAAAATGAAAGGGTATGAATATTTTTGCAAAGCACTGTATATTGTTTATCACACATTGTATTGAGTATATCTTCAGAGATTGATATTTTAAAATACCCATAAAATAATTTTACAGCGGAGATGTAATTAAGTGCATACACCTCAATCATCCATATGAATGAACACCTTTTAATCAGTGATCAGGAAGTTAAGTGTTTGGGAAAAAAATAATCAACCAGGAGCATAAACAAACCAAAAGGGATCCAAAAAGGTCCTGTTCCTTATATGTTGTCCTGGTTGTCATTGTGCACACTGCAAAAAATGCTTTTCTTACGTAGATTTTTTGTCTTGTTTCCAGCCAAAATATCTAAAAAATCGTGAATCAAGAAGGATTTTCTAGACAAGTAAAAATTATTATCTTGTTTTTAGTAAAAACAAGTCAAAATTAAGTGAATTTTTGCTTAAAACAAGCTAAATAATCTGCCAATGGGGTAAGAAAAAAAATCTTATTTCAAGCAGACAACTAGATTATTTTTCTTACCCCATTGGCAGATTATTTTGCTTGTTTTAAGCAAAAATTCAACCTAATTTTGACTTGTTTTTACTAAAAACAAGACACAAATTTTTACTTGTCTAGAAAATCCTTCCTGATTCAAGAATTTTTAGATATTTTGGCTGGAAACAAGACAAAAAATCTAAGTAAGAAAAGCATTTTTTGCAGTGCATGTGACACACAGCAACACTTTGAAGAAGAATTGAGGAAAACAAGGAAGAACCTCACAAGAGTTTCCACAAAAAACATATTTTGTTATTTGGATGCATTTTATTATTAGAAATTAACGGATGCAGGAATTTGTCATCTATTGAACATGTGGAAAGTGTAAAAAAAAAAAAGCATGCATAACACTGCCTCTGAATTGTGTAATCAAAGTTTCTAATGTGGTGCTACATAGTCATGAACCCACTGCATGACGCTCTGACCTACATTCCACAGCCGTGATGATATTCAGAGCAGCTCCGCTTCACCGCGTCCAAAACATCCATCAAATCCCAGATGCACCTTCTAATTGAGCTGTGACCCTGGGACCAGTTAATTATCTATTTCACTTAAAATCAACACTTAACAAATACTGAATTAGCATGTCAATTTAATGGAAAAGTCAAATATTACTTGTTTTCGCTCATCGATTCAATGTGTTTACTTTGATGTAGTCTCTTCTGCAAAAGCACAAAAACACTAACAGTCTGTCCCTTCACTAAAACCACATATTAAATAACACTTAATTTCATAATTTATTCTCCTAATCCATTCCTATGCAAAGCATAGAAACTAGAAGGGGAAAAATCAAGTAACACAGACATTTTCAACTCAAATTAAAACCATTATTTTATATTGCAGTAACACTTTGCAGTATTATAGTTTTTTTCTGTATTCAAATAAATGCAGTCTTGATGAGTGTGTAGACATTACAAGTCTTACTAATCCCAAACTTTTGAGTGGTCCTTTATATGTAAATGTATGTTGAATTTTTGTTTTTGGTATTGGCTTATGCTTTTTTTTATGTATAGTTTGTATCAGTGGTTTTGTACGGGCCCCCCAATCATTATGGGCTCTAACCCGGTTAACTTGTTGATTGTTCTTAAGTACATAATGTTACATGAGTATTCACAAGCTGTTTTATTTATGGCATAAATGCTTTAAAATGATATTTAATGTTTTCAAGTCTGTTTATTGTTTTTAGCACACAAGTCTCAGTCTATAAATTCTGTCAATTTTATGATAAAATACAAACAATAATTATGTTTATACACTCTTTAATTTGTAGTGAGATAACTATATTGCTATCTGATTTCTGGGGCATGGCCTAATGGTAAGAGAATTGGGCTTATAACCCGAAGGTCACTGGTTCAATTCCCCCACCACAATATATCCCCTTCACTTTTGTGAATAAGTCATTTTAAGTCAAATTTAGCCTACCTCAGAAAAGCCAACAAGCCCATATATAACTTTGCCAACATTGTTTTATTTTTCTCATAGACCAGCCAGTTAACTGAGTTGAAGCCTTGTTCATGATGTTTTCATTGTTGTTTTTTCATGTTAACTGTGAAGACATTTTTTCCCCTATTTTTTTGGCGGAGTATGTAAAGTTTACGCAATATGATATGACTTTATTTGACGAATTATTTCATTTTATTCCATGGAATGTCTGGATACTGTATTCTGATTGGCTGGCAGGTGTGCAGTAAAACCGTTTAATGCACAGGTAGTTCCAAGTCGGTTTAATCACCATTCTATATTAATGCGCTGCTTTAATTGATGCACGCAAAAGCACACACAGAGAGAGAGAGAGAGAGAGAGAGAGAGAGAGAGAGAGAGAGAGAGAGAGAGAGAGAGAGAGAGAGAGATCGCATTGTGCTGCCCACATACATAAACTTCTTGTCAGCGCTTGCCTGCGATCCTTATTAAAATAGCCTAGATACTAAATCGCTACATTATATTCCTCAGCAACGGGGTGGTAAAACTGCTGTTTTTGAATGAATTGTTGTTTAGAGAGAGACGCACAGCATGCAGGTACGCACGCACATTCTCACACACACACACACACACACACACACACACACACACACACACACACACACATACACATCTCTCTTGCCTTCACACTCTCTCTTGGTCGATCAATAATCTACTGAAACAAATGCTATATTTCATTCAAATAATCTTGTGATCTTACCGGACTATTTAATCTCTGAGTCTGATTTGAAGCGGCCAGAATGCTAGTGCTGCGAGTCATAACTGACGAAAATAACCGTCTTTTTTATCCATTCAGTCAAATTTTGCGCTGCAAATATCAATCCTAGTTTTGATTTGTCTATAACCATGGAATAAGCGGGATAATCAACGGCTTGCCGTGCGTTAAAGGATTTAAAATGCACTTCGCGGAGGCAACCACCCTCCGCTTCGCGTCAGGCGGTTATTAGCCTCCACGTCGTGCATTTAAAATCCTTTAACGCACGGCAAACCGTTGATTATCCCTTACTTAAAGTAGTCATTTAAAGCATTCTATAGATATATTTCTCATGTCTGTAAGGTAAATATTCACTGCATTTCGGCTCATTTTTGTTTAGCGCTCTTACTCAAGAATCAAGTACTTTCTAAGTAAAAATGATGGCGTATTTTAGGTTTCAACTTTTATTAAGAAAAAAAATGCAAGTGATCGTGCTGGTGCTTCCATGTTCTGCAAAGTGTGCTTTAGCTTCCACTCTCCACTCAGTTGACTGGATATGCGTCTAACAGCACACATTTAAATGTTTATATTATATTGTGAAATGCGTCAAGTGATCAAACATTCTCAACTCATTGACAGTTGTCGCTTGGCCGTTACTTTAAAAAAAAAAAAAAAAAAAAGCTTGAATTTAACAAACATAAAATATTCCAAACATATTTCTAAATTAACTTAATAAAGAAACTGAATCCAAATCTAGCCACTTTGCCATCAAAATCCAAAACTGAACTATTTTAATGGCTGCAACATTGGTTCTGTTCTGATAAGCTGTTGGATAAGGGCAGGGCTCGGGCCAGGGCTGGGCCCCTAAAAGTTCCCCCTCGGCTCGGCGGGCCCTCAATCTGCCTGGGCCCATATGCACCTGCATACCTTGCATAGCCAAACGCTACACCCTTGGGCCCTTGGTTTGTATGGTTCTGCATTGGAAAATGAAAGAAATGTTCTAACAAGCAACCCCCAATACTACACACATGCATTTGAAGCAAACACACTGCGTTATTTTGAGTAACAATCATGCAAAATCTACATAATTATCAAATACATTGCATAGTCATCTAAAATATTGCAACCTGTAAGGCAACAATTTATAATAACGTTAAGTTTGATATTGATGAACCAAACCAAAATGGTCACATTTTATTTTAAGGTCCAGTTTTCACTATTAACTCCAACCTTTGCTGCTTATTAATAGTTAGGTAGTTGTTACTTTTAGGTATAGTGTAGAATTAAAGGTATCAAACATATGGTCATGTAGAATAAGGCATTAATGTGTGCTTTAAAAGTAGCCTATGTACACTCTTAAAAATAAAGGTGCTTCATGATGCCATAGAAGGTTCCATAAAGAAACTTTAACATCTGAAGAACCTTTCTGTTTCACAAAAGGAAGCTACAAAATTATAAAAAGGTAAGCAAGAAATGGTTCTTTGTGGAACCAAAAAAGGTTTTTCTATGGCATCGCTTGAAGAACCTTTTGAAGCACCTTTATTTTTAAGAGTGTACTACTAATATGCATGCTAATTAACAATTACTACTAGTGAGAATTTGTCTCTAAACTAAAGTATTACCAATAATTGTAAGCCACACATTATGGAGTATCAATCATGTCACACCAATTATGGGATGAATTATAGGAGTCTGTTTAAAGACGAGAGAGTGTCAGTAATCTAAGTCCAAGGAATTAATTAGGTAAATGTGTGGGAAAAACACTAGAGAGTAACATTTAGCTTTAGTGTAGTGATTCCTCCTCATCAAACACACTCGATTCAGCTCAGCAGCTCATTAGCAGAGGCCTGAAATGTGAGCGTCAGATTCCAGGAACAGAGTTGAGCAGCAGCGCTTTGAAACACAAACACATACAGTGTCAGTCTGCTATCATCTTACATGCCTGACCAACTCTCGGCAGAATCACAATCACGCTCCATTTACTTTAAAGTAATTGGTTTAGATGTTCATCCTCCGCCTGAACTAGACGCTCCAAACAGAGGCAGATGTGCAGACATGTGTGCTGCTGTAGGAAGAGGGAATTCCTTCATGAAAGTGGAGCACACAGAAAAGAGGGATTTGTAAGAGAGAGAGAGAGAGAGATGGGCAGAGCAAACGCTTTGATCTGCTGTAGCTGCAAGCTGAATAACTGAGGGTTAAAATAGCTCAGGCAGCTTAGTTTTTTCTACTACTCTATTCTTTTTGGGAATGCTAATTAGCATTGCAAATAGTGCAAGAACAGTTTTTTTTTTCAGTGCAACACCAGTACCAGCTCTACTCCAGCTCCCAAATGTCTTTTTGAAAAGAACGAAAGTGCTTAGGGACTTAAAATAAGATTTGGTAGTGGTTTCTTGATGAAGCAAAAATGATAAAGCAAATACTGTGTATACTTAGGATTTTTAAGGCATTCATTTGACATTTTATACACTACATTTTGTTAATCAGTTATTGAAGAGGACAAAACTGGCGTCTAAAAATATTTACATTATTTAGTTCTTATCTTCTGGCTCCCTCTGCTGCACATTGTTAGTACAAGTGTACATGCATCACCGTGATTGCTTACCTCAGCTATCAGGTCAGAAAATCCCATGAAAAGTGTCAAATTTACTGTCATGCATATAAACAGCTGTGTTATCTAGTGTGTTTTTAATGCCAAGATAATATAATAGAAGGTGTTATGAACACAATAATTATAGATGGATTAAAGTTAATTACTGGACAGATTTATAGCTTCCTAAATAAAATAAAAAAAGCTATGCATTTTTTAATTATTTAAAGAGTGGAGACTTGGACAAGTGTGCACATTTCTGCTTATTAATGTAAAATTTAGCTGACAAGATACAAAGTTAACAAACTCAATTTTTATTTTTATTTTAATAATAATATAAAAACATCTTCTAAACCAATAAGCCTTTATTTTGGTTATTTTTCTTTTTTGCTGTGCACTGTGCACATTCCAGCTCAGTTTTTCATTGCAAGCATAAACAAGAACAACAACATTTGGTGACAGTATAAATAAGGAAATAATGCAGGTAGACAATAAAGGAAATATTTATAAAAAAAAATCTAAAACAAAAGGTACAAAGGTATAGTAACTCAGATTATGTAACATTCAACAAATTATTACAGCCTACATTTTCATAAATTTGACACTTTTTTGTGTTAAGTCACAAAGAAAATTTTGTAATTTGGGTATTGTTGAAGAGAATTTGCATTTATAAGTTTAATATTCTGCCAATAAAATAAATACATTTCCTATATTCTGTTATGTTTACAATGAGAAAAATACTATATATGATACTGGAGCACAAAACCAGTCTTAAGTAGCACAGGTATATTTCTTGCAATAGCCAAAAATACATTGTATGGGTAAAAATGATTGATTATTATTTTATGCCAAAAATCATTAGGATATTACATAAATACTATGTTTCATGAAGATTTTTTCTACATTTCTTACACTAAATATATCAAAACTTAATTTTTAATTAGTTATATGCATTGCTAAGAACTTCGTTTGAACAACTTTAAAGGTGATTTTCTCAATACTTTGATTTTTCCACACCCTCAGACTCCAGATTTTCAAATTGTATCTTAACAAACCATACATCAATGGAAAGCTTATTTATTTGACTTCCAGGTGAAAGTGACTGGTTTTGTGGACCAGGGTCACAAATCTGTATACTTCATCTATAATTTATGTATGTTTTAAAACCCAGTCAGGAAGAGCATTATTAATTCCCTACTTGCTGTTTTCTCAGCTCTTCTTCTATCCACATTTACTCTTGTTTTGTAACCAAACACACAAACGTGCAATTAATCTGCAACGGCAAACTCAATGAACCTGCCTTAAAATACCTTAAAAGTAACCTCAAGTTTCTCTCTCTCACTTTAGGTTGCCAGGTATTCATTCCCAGGATCAATACACATCAGTAAAAGGATCCATTTTCATTTTTCTTTGTCTACAAAAATACCATTTGGCAGCTGAGGTAAAATATAAAAAGTAGCCTCCCAAAAAAACAATAATTCAAATTAGCCCAATTGTGCGGAAAAACCCTGGCAACACAAAGCGAGGTCAATGAGTCTGTAATAAAAGCCACCCTTGCGATTATCCTTCATTTTCTCTTCAGCTCTGCTTGCACTGCATTTCTGCCTGACTGTAAAATATGTTACACCGACCTGGATTCACTCAACATTTTGTATAAATGTGAGATGATAATGCATTATATTATATAGCCAAGCTGTCATAAACTGTAAAAAACGACTGTGAATTTAATGGTAAAAAACCGTAAAAATGCTACGGTAAAAACCTGTGAAACGGTAAGTTCCCCTTCTATATACAGTGAAAAACTGTGTTGGACATTGCATGTAATTTTACGGTAGTATACCATTTTTTTGAATGAAAAAGAACGTAAAATGTACAGTGAATAACCGTAAATTGACATTCCCAGAATTCCCTGTGTTTAATTTTTTTAATTGAATGTTTTTTTTTTTGTTGAAATAACTTTTTCTTCTTAGAGTTTTCTTGGCAGTTTTGTACATTAGGGTTGTATGTTACATCTAATGTTGTTAAATTAATGTTTTTTGCATTATTTCAGTTTTATGTGTGTTACCATGATGGTGTTTACTGTTGGTGTGAATGACACTGTGCACCTTCTATATATATTATTATTTAAAACCTCCTTGTGATGGGCTTTGGTTCATCATGTGATGTTGTCATCACCACCTGCTTTTGGTGGTTATCAGTGTATTACAAAGGTACAAAACAGATTACAGTAGGCTACTTAAAAATGTTGGTACATAGCAGTTAAAAAATTCAGAAACTACGGTATTTACCTATACATTGAAGTGTAAACCGTTTAGAATAACCGTAATAAACTGTAATTATAGGATCAGAAATTACCATTTTTTTTCTGTTTTTTTTTTTCCTGACAGTATTTTTCCGTTTTTTAACAGACATTTTTAAATTACCGTTTTTTTTTTTTTGTTTTTTGTTTTTTTACAGTATAGCTAAGCTTTACCACATCTTGTACTTAAATGTACTTTCTTTTTATATGAAATCATGAATTAAAATGTTTATTCACCAAACTGTCCCCAAACATGCCTTAAGGATAAAGTTTGCTCTCTTGACACTCGTTACCATTTGTAAACAGTTAAACAATTCCATCACCCTGTGCATTACTGTAATTAATTTTTAACATAGCAGCTGTTAACCAATGCTATATATAAAACATAAATGCTATTTTGTTATTTTGACAGGTCTGGGCCTGTAGTTCTTCATGTCAGCCAGTTATATTACAGTGAAGCCACTCCAACAGCAATCCCATCATCTTACAAGTGAACTTACTACTGTAAAGATGGAGATTGTTAAAGAGGTCATCGGATGTAAAACTAAATTTTCCATGTTGTTTGAACATTAATGTGTGTTGGCAGTTTGTGTACACAACCCCTCTACAATGATAAAAAAATACACTCAGTGGTATTTAAAATAATATCCCTTTTTAAAATCAGGTCATTCTCAGCTTCTTGTCATTGTGATGAAACACAGTTGATTGACATGAGAGCCTTACTTTAGCCCCGCCCCCACCGAGCTCAAACAGTCCGAATACGACCGCCATTGTGCGACTCAGGTGCAGAGGAAGACTCTAATTGAGCGATTGAGGTGTTCTGTTACTTACGGTTTTAAAAGGAAAGCGCCGATCCCGATCTACATATGTGTCTATGCTCTCGTGAATCATTTGTGATGTAGCTTCAAGTGAGTAGAAGGCCTTAATAATGTGCTTGTTGACAAGTTTCACTGACAAACGCAGCTAAACATGGCTAAATGCGGCTAAAGTAAACATTACGGCTCGTAATCCCTCAGCAGAGAGGGGCGGGGCGAGCAGAGCTCATTTGCATTTAAAGGGCCCATGTGATAAAATGAGCTGATATTTTGCAGAGCTGATTTTGACAAGGTAAAAGGGTGTCTTTTACACTAATATTTTGAATATTTTGAATTTTTAACCAAAGTGTATTACAGACCCTAAAGAATCATATGAACTTGTTGGACAATGGGCATCCGCTGACCCCTTTAAAGCAGAGAGCGAAGATGTAAGTGATCCAGATCTGTTTGCTTGTAAAGAAGATGATATTGAGAAACAAACAGGTTAATGCACAGTCTTTATTTTTCATCAAGATTGCTAGGTAGCAAAACTTCAGGTTGTTAACAATATCTCATGGCTATAGTTATGAAACCAGCAGAGCTGTGAAAAAAACAGCTAATGTAGGGTTATTAATATTAATATTATGTATTGCTAAGGAAATTAAAAATCTCTCATAGTTTTCTTAACCTGTTTGACTTTCTTCTAAACTATACTAGTTTTGTGTGAAGAGCAACAGATATGATTTAAGCTGTTATTGCCTGAAAACCTTGATGTCCACCGTAGTTCTTCTTGAACTTGAATTTTTTTAGTTGGCATGATTTGATCAGAAATCTGACTGAGCTGATTTATGAGTTTCTATGACTCAATCTGGAGGAGAAGACCGTCAAAAAAAGAAACTGAATCAAGCAATAAATTAATTAATTAGGTCTGCATGAATCATGCTGCAGGGTGTCTTTTTTTTTTTACATATGTATACAAAAGTGGTTGAACATCTAACATAACATCTAAGTGATTTAATAGCAATTTCATGTCATATTTTGGGAATTAATACAAAACCTTAAACATAGATCTTAAATGTATTCTTCATTAGAACAGTAAAAAAGACTTTTAGCTAAAACCATGGTCCTAGGTGATTTATAAAAGGCAAGTCAGCAGCGGCTGGCTTTTTGAGTAAATAAAAAAGCATATCAGGCAACACAAAATTAATACCAGTGTCTCCTGATAATAATAATTGACAAAATAGAAAATACATACAAGGTTCCATATTTATAACGCCTTAATAAAATCTCACAAAAACTAGTATCAACTTCAAACATAACTGATTGATTTTATAGCAAAAAAAATATTTTGTAAAAAAATATATTTTATATAAAATTATTTTTTTTTGTAAAGTAGTTATTTTTATTCATTTTTGAAATAGCACAGCAATAATCTGCTGATTTTAAGTGAAAAATGGTGTCCTGTAATCACCCAATAAGACTTCAGTGGAAGTGATGATTTCAAACAATAAAACTTTGAGCAATTGTTGAAGAATTAACCATTTTTATCAATGATTACTGTAATTATGAACACAAGACTCACTATTAAAATAATACGACTAATTATATATTAATATAATTATATGTAGAGCTGAACTTTGCAGGGAACCTTTTTCCCCTCCAGCAACATTCCTGGTCATAATTTTAGAAAAAGCTGTTCAAACTCTGTATGTAACAGTATTATAACATTCAACCGATAAACATCGCTGTCGTCATGTAAATAGCAGACCAAAAGGTTCACTTGGTTGATTAACCCAAACATTGCTTACTTTTGGTTAATAGTTCCAGAAATTGAGTTTAAACTGCAGTTAAAGTTCATGCAGAAAGACATTAGTCCATATCGCCACCTTCTGGACAGTTGTGCAATGACTTTTCCCTGTGCCATGTACATGATTCAGTGCTGAGAACTTTGTTTTATCCTGAATGATTATTATTTATTTTTTTTAAAAAGGTGTTCTTGATAAATTATACAGCTGTATGAGATTATTTGGTCATTTTGCTTTCACATTTGTGACCCTGGACCACAAAACCAGTCTTAAGTCGCTGGGGTATATTTGTAGCAATAGCCAAAAATACATTGTATGGGTCAAAATTATTGATTTTTCTTTTATGCCAAAAATCATTAGGAAATTAAGTAAAGATCATGTTCCATGTAAAATTCCTACTATAAATATATCAAAAAGTAATTTTTGATTAGTAATATGCATTGTTAAGAACTTAATTTGGAGATCTTTAAAGGTGATTTTCTCAGTATTTTGATTTTTTTGCACCCTCAGATTCCAGATTTTCAAATAGATGTATCTCGGCCAAATATTGTCCTATCCTTACAAATCATATATCAATAGAAAGCTTATTTATTGATATCGTATACATCTCCAGGGTCACATTTGTAAGATGATTAAGAATGATTAATGCATGACAAGAAACCTTATTGGTCTGAGCTTCAGTTTTATCTTGTGTGACTCTGGACCACAAAACAAGTCTTAAGTAGCACAGGTATATTTGTAGCAATCGCTAAAAATACATTGTATGGGTCAAAATTATAAATTTTGTTTTTTACGCCAAAAATCATTAGGATATTTAAGATCATGTTTCATGAAGATATTTTCTAAATTTCCCACCGTAAATATCTCAAAACTTATTTTCTGATAAGTAATACATTTGTTTCCAGTCAAAATATCTAAAAATTCTTAAATCATGGATTTTCTAAATTAAATATTTTCTTGTTTTCAGGAAAAAGCAAGTCAGAAATTCAGTGAGTTTTTGCTTAGAACAAGCAAATTAATCTGCCAGTGGGGCAAGCAAAAAATAAATAAATAAAATAAATAAATAAATCTTCTTTCAAACAGAAAACAAGATTATTTTTCTGACCCCATTGGCAGACTATTTTGCTTGTTTCAAGCAAAAACACACTTAATTTTGACTTGGTTTTTCTGAAAACAAAACTATTTTTACTTGTCTAAATTAGAAAATCCTGATTTAAGAAGATTTGTAGATATTTTGGCTGGAAATGAGACAAAAAAAATCAAAAAAAGAAAAGCTTTTTTTTTGCAGTGTATGCAAAACTTAATTTGGACAACTTTAAATGCGATTTTCTCAATATTAATATTTGATTTGCACCCTCAGATATAGCCAAATATTTCCCTATCCAAACATCAAAGCTTATTCATTTAATCGGCTTTCAGATGATGCATAAATCTCAATTTCAAAAAAATTGTCCCTTATGACTGATTTTGTGGACCAGTGTCACATATTTGATTTGGTTTAATAAAAGTGATCATGGCTCTTTAGAAAATGTGGATTTAAAAGTTTAATTCAAATAGATTACTTTATGAACTTTAATCATTTATGTTTTGGGTAATGGACTTTTAGTGGAGGGACAGAAATGTCAAAAAATGAGGTGAATAGATGACAATTTTTATTTTTGTGCAAATTAACCCTTTAACTTTTCAATGTATAAAATCACACTTGCAGTCGTGATTTATATTTGCATCAGCAGCAGTCTTGCTTGTGTGATTTAGTTTTATATGCATGAAAATTAGCAGGCTTATATATATATATATATATATATATATATTAAATAAATGCATTAATTTAGCTAACAGAATGTTTACAGTCTTCCATTTTGCAAAGGTAGTTTTAAAGGCATTCATTGCAATGACAAAGAAAACAATCATTCATAACCATTCAAAAGAACAACCAGTCTTAAAAATAAAATTTATTAGCATCTCTCTAATGTGTGTATAAATAAAAACATTTATAAGAAATAATGCATATACGCATTATGAGCTGAACAATAACTGGGTTATATGTGATACAAAGGAGAAGAGGCTTACTAACCTCGGTTTTTTTCTCTCGCTTTCTTTGTAACATATTCAGTTTCTTAGTATATGTCTGTGAGAATGTACCTCAAAACTCAAACTTGTCAAACAATATGCATATCTAGAAGTTTCAACACTACATTCGGACATAAGAATAAAAGGAGGACAAAAGGGTTCAACAGCAACGATGGAGGAGACAACATGGGAGTTTTGGCAGTTTTACAATTTTCAGTTAAGAGAGAACTTTGCAAAACAGCTTCAACATAGACAAATTAAAAACGGTGAGCCGATATGTAACTGGTAAGTGCCTCACTGTGATAATCTAATTCATCCTACAGCAGTCGCATTCGCTGTTTCTCCGACGATAAACAGCAATGATCAAAGTGAACCCAATTTGAAAGGTTTTACCTTATAAACTCAGCATAAAACCTTTGTATAATGAATAAAAATGCACAAAAGTGGTAAAATAAGATATATTTTATATTGCTAACAACATCTGTCAGTATATGCATGAGACTGGACCTTCACTGTAACATCGTGATATAAAGATCACTAGAACATCTGTAATGCAATCATTCTGCGGGCTCTGCGATATCGAGTTTCTAAGGCAAATCCGAAGAGTTAAGACCTCCTCCTCAGCCTTTTACGATGCTTTTGGTCATGCTTTCATCACACAAGGTGGTGCAAATAAAATTAAAAAAACACTCTGAATTCGACAGGTATGCACACGTAACAAAAAACAGACCCGTCGTTTTGGTCTAAAGGTGAAACGAAAAAGAAAGTCTTGGACGCGTAACACCAAAAATGCCAATAGGTACCTTTAAATAACAACACTGTATGATGCCGCCATCAACAAACAAAATAATGCAATAATTCAATGCTGAATTGGCCTTTAGGTTTGTGTTTTTGCCCCCCATCTGCTAAAAAGGGAAACACGATGTCAAACGGGTGGTTCGACAAAGCGGAAACGGAGTGAACTGAAGGAGGATGTGCCAGTGTGTGATGGTTAAGAGCACGAGAGGTGCCCGGTGACCTCTAAAGCCCAAAGGAATGAAGGAAGTACACAAGAACTCTGACGGGTGATGTGCTCTCTGCTCATCCCATGTCTTTAGAGTGCAAAGATACCATTATTTGATGTGTTGTGTGATGCACACACACACACACAAACACACATATATACATATATAGATAAGTAAATATATGTATATATGCATATATGTCTAGCTCTGATGTGTCCGTAACTAAAACTCTGAGAACTCCTTTGCGCATTTTTCTGTAACAGATACACGAATGTCTTCCTCTTCGTAGTCGTCAAAGTTGCTTGTGTCTCCAGGACCTCGGCACTTTGGTATGAACGGCGCCTCCACCTGGTGGGCCAGAGGAGAAACTCATTTAATCAGACTAATATATGTTCACATAAACAACCTGTATAAAACTAAATTAAAATCCCTTTCCTGCAACTAGGGACGCAGATTTTAGCGATGAATTTAAATGTAATGTTTTGGTACTATTGTAGTACTGAATAAAAATCTCAAAATCAGCTTCTCTCAATTACATCTCACAATTCTGATTTTTTTCAGAAATAAGAGAAAATCTCACAATTATGACTTTTCTCACTACTGTGAGTTTACATCTCACAATTCTGACTTTTTTTCTCAGAAATGAGAAAAATCTCACAATTCTGACTTTTTTCAGAAATGAGAGAAAATCTCACAATTCTGACTTTTTTCAGAAATAAGAAAAAAAAAATCTCACAATTATGACTTTTTTCAGAAATAAGAAAAAAAAAAAATCTCACAATTCTGACTTTCTCACTACTGTGAGTTTACATTTTACAATTCAGATTTTTTTTTATCAGAAATGAGATAAAAATCTCACAATTATGACCCTTTTCTCAGAAATAAGAGAAATCTCACAATTTTGACTTTTTTCAGAAATAAGAGAAAATCTCACAATTCTGACTTTTTCTCACTACTGTGAGTTTACATTTTACAATTCAGATTTTTTTTTATCAGAAATGAGAGATAAAAATCTCACAATTATGACCCTTTTCTCAGAAATAAGAGAAAAATCTCAATTCTGACTTTTTTCAGAAATAAGAAAAAAATCTCACAATTCTGACTTTTTCTCACTACTGTGAGTTTACATTTTACAATTCAGATTTTTTTTTATCAGAAATGAGAGATAAAAATCTCACAATTATGACCCTTTTCTCAGAAATAAGAGAAAAATCTCACAATTTTGACTTTTTTCAGAAATAAGAGAAAATCTCACAATTATGACTTTTTCTCACTACTGTGAGTTTACATTTTACAATTCAGATTTTTTTTTTATCAGAAATGAGAGACAAAAATCTCACAATTATGACCCTTTTCTCAGAAATAAGAGAAAAATCTCACAATTTTGACTTTTTTCAGAAATAAGAGAAAATCTCACAATTATGACTTTTTCTCACTACTGTGAGTTTACATTTTACAATTCAGATTTTTTTTTTATCAGAAATGAGAGACAAAAATCTCACAATTATGACCCTTTTCTCAGAAATAAGAGAAAAATCTCACAATTTTGACTTTTTTCAGAAATAAGAGAAAATCTCACAATTATGACTTTTTCTCACTACTGTGAGTTTACATTTTACAATTCAGATTTTTTTTTATCAGAAATGAGAGATAAAAATCTCACAATTATGACCCTTTTCTCAGAAATAAGAGAAAATCTCACAATTATGACTTTTTTCAGAAATAAGAAAAAAATCTCACAATTCTGACTTTTTCTCACTACTGTGAGTTTACATTTTACAATTCAGATTTTTTTTTTATCAGAAATGAGAGACAAATTTCACAATTATGACCCTTTTCTCAGAAATAAGAGAAAAATCTCACAATTTTGACTTTTTTCAGAAATAAGAGAAAATCTCACAATTATGACTTTCTTCAGAAATAAGAAAAAAATCTCACAATTCTGACTTTTTCTCACTACTGTGAGTTTACATTTTACAATTCAGATTTTTTTTTTATCAGAAATGAGAGACAAAAATCTCACAATTATGACCCTTTTCTCAGAAATAAGAGAAAAATCTCACAATTCTGACTTTTTTCAGAAATAAGAGAAAATCTCACAATTATGACTTTCTTCAGAAATAAGAAAAAAATCTCACAATTCTGACTTTTTCTCACTACTGTGAGTTTACATTTTACAATTCAGATTTTTTTTATCAGAAATGAGAGATAAAAATCTCACAATTATGACCCTTTTCTCAGAAATAAGAGAAAAATCTCACAATTTTGACTTTTTTCAGAAATAAGAGAAAATCTCACAATTATGACTTTTTTCTCAGAATTAAGAAATAAAATCTTACAACAACAACAACAAAAAAAAAAGAGTCAGAAATGTAAGTTTATATCCAGGCGTGCAAGTTTTTTAGCCTGGTTCTCAAAAGAGTACCTGGAGATTTGGTTTGGTCCTCGCGCTTCACATAGTGTGACCCATTAAATATAACTTAAATCAAGTGATATTTTAATCACTATTATAAATTAATTGCTTTAATTTACTTATTTTTTAATAAAATAAACAATAATAAAGTATGGTAATACTATTACTAGTTTTTAAAACAAATAGCATGCATTAAATAAAAATATTTTATAGTAAACCTAATGATAAAACGTTTTTTATATGAATTTAAAACTAAATTAGCAAGCTTTTATTTTGCCATGCTGCCAGCAAGTAAGTATATGCGTCAGTATAGAGTATTTAAAAAAAAAAAAAAAAAAAAAAAAAAACCTTTCATTTCATTTCGTTATCATATAATTTTCATCTGTGAAAAAAAATGTCGAAATTAATTGACAAAATTAACACTGGGGTTAATAGACAGGCAAATAGTTGTCATTTAAAAACAGGATTGGATGGGTGTTTGAATTGAGACTGTGATCAAAATCCTGCATTTTAGGTAGATTAAGGCTAAAATGACATAACCCAGGGACTGAATTTCATACCTTTCTCTCATAGATGGCTATCCAATCCGTTGTGGCAAACCATTTGTGGTTTTTGATATCATTGACGCCATTCCTCAGGTTGCCGTAGCGTTTGGTCAGGTCCACCTGGAGCAGATTCCTCAACAGATCTTTCAGATCGGAGCTGAAGTGCGAGGGGAATCGTACCTACAAAGCACATTCACGTTGACATTTTAATCATGCATTCATTGCATATCCAAATCAAACTAACTGCTTGACTGCACACACATTAAAAACAATCTCAGTACCTTTCCAGACACGATCTTCTCATAGATCTGAATAGGCTGGTCCGCGAAAAACGGCGGATATCCAGCTGCCATTTCATAAATGAGAACACCAAGGGCCCACCAGTCCACAGCCTTGTTGTACCCCTACATTTGAGAAACAAATAAGTGATCTGCCCCGCTTAGAAACTTGGATTCGGCTGAATTTAAAACATCTGAGGCTTACCTTGCTGAGGATGATCTCTGGTGCCAAGTACTCTGGAGTTCCACATAATGTCCAGGTTCTGCCTTTTACTCTTTTCGCAAAACCAAAGTCTGTTACCTGTGTGGGAAACCATAGGCCATTTATATGTCCTGTATCATCCTTTATAACATTAGAATACAGCAAACTCAGAACTGTATTTATTATACAGCAATCTTACAACAGAGAACCTGTCAAAATCAAATACGACTGCTGATGCAAAAGAAGTTGTGTTAAGATAGTCACAATTACTACATTTCACAAATATTATAATATACGATATACTATAATATATGAATATTCAGTGAATAAACAGAATCCAGTGAATTATTCTTCACTCTTTATATTAAACTGATTATCTTTTGTAGATTAAAATGAAGGTAAAGACTCATGTTCTGTATTTTCCCCATTTAAAAACATTAAACATTCCACATTTATTTTGCTTGTTAGTGTTGCAGCTTATGTTTTTTGTTATTAAAATGTTTTTGTTGTAATATAAAGATTAAATTTAACATGAAAGACTGCTGATTTTCTTTAGAAAATTAAAAATATTACATTAAAATACTTTAGAACAGTAAATATCGGTTCTGCATATCGGTTTATGGAAATTAATTATATATTAGTTCCGCAAGCGATCGCAGTTTGAGTATAGTTCTGTGTAAATGCATAGATAAACAGTGCTTTGTCAGAATCTACAACAACAAAAAACATTAGTAATTTTGATAAAACATACCAGTTAAGAAATGCAATAAAATACAATGTTTTGTTTGTTATACTCTAAACATTACGCATTCTGCAATTATTTTGCTTGTTAGTGTTGCAGCTGAAGCTTTATAGAAATAAAATGTTTTTATTGTTGTAAAATAAAGATTAAATTTAACATGAAAGAATGATTTTCTTTAGAAAATTAAAAATATTACATTAAAATACTTTATAACAGTAAATATCGGTTCTGCATATCGGTTTATGGAAATTACTTATATATTAGTTCCGCAAGCGATCGCAGTTTGAGTACAGTTCTGTGTAAATGCATAGATAAACAGTGCTTTGTCAGAATCTACAACAACAAAAAACATTAGTAATTTTGATGTAACATACCATTTAAGAAATGCAATAAAATACGTTTTGTTTGTTATACTCTAAACATTACGCATTCTACAATTATTTTGCTTGTTAGTGTTGCAGCTGAAGCTTTTTAGAAATAAAATGTTTTTATTGTTGTAAAATAAAGATTAAATTTAACATGAAAGAATGATTTTCTTTAGAAAATTAAAAATATTACATTAAAATACTTTATAACAGTAAATATCGGTTCTGCATATCGGTTTATGGAAATTACTTATATATTAGTTCCGCAAGCGATCGCAGTTTGAGTACAGTTCTGTGTAAATGCATAGATAAACAGTGCTTTGTCAGAATCTACAACAACAAAAAACATTAGTAATTTTGATATAACATGCCAGTTAAGAAATGCAAAATACAATGTTTTGTTTGTTATACTCTAAACATTACGCATTCTACAATTATTTTGCTTGTTAGTGTTGCAGCTGAAGCTTTTTAGAAATAAAATGTTTTTATTGTTGTAATATGAAGATTAAATTTGATGAGAAACACTGCTAATTATCAACACTTTTTTTAAGACGACTAAAAGGAGGAAAAATCTAAGTGTAGTATGAACTTACTTCACTCTGTTATTTATTTATTTTAGAACAGTAAATAAATATCGGTTTTAAATATCGGTTTTATGGAAATTAATGATTCATTATTTCCACGAGCAATTGCAGTTTGAGTATAGTTCTGTGTAAATGCATAGATAAACAGTGCTTTGTCAGAATCTATAACAACAAAAAACATTAGTAATTTTGATATAACATACCAGTTTGAGAAATGCAATAAAATACATTTTGTTTATTATATTCCAATGTTCCAGATATTAATAATCAATGAATTAACATTATCCAGTGAATTATTCTTTACTTTTTATATTAAGTTGACAGGACTCCATTTGAAAACATTCCACATTTATTTTGCTTGTTAGTGTTACAGCTGATGCTCTTTATATCTAAAAATGTTTTTACTTTTTTCAAGATGACTGAAAGTAGGAATAATCTAAGTATGGACTTCACTCTGTTTTTTTATTTTCTTTAGAACAGTAAATAAATATCGGTTCTGCACATCGGTTATCAGCCACTTAAACACGCAAATAGTCGGTTTTGATATCGGTCCTAAAAAAAAAAAAAAAAAAAAAAATCAATATCGGTGAACAGACCCAAAATCTGTACTCAAGTAAAAGGTCAAGTACTTATGGAAATATTTACTCAAGTATGAGTAAAAGTTACAATCTTAATAGTTACTTGAGATATATATATATATATATATATATATATATATATATATAGAGCTCACAAAATTTCTTGTAGCCCTTCGGGCAGGTACTCTTCAGATTTTGGTAGCCCCAAAATGTATTTAACTAGCCCAAACTAAAAAAGACCTTTCTTAAAATATAGAAAATCAGATAGGAGTCTAATCAAAAATGTTTTAATACACAAATATAAACAAACAAATTTTATTTCATTATATTTATTTCATTTAATGTATTTGCAGAATGTTTAAATATTAATTTAAAGCAATTCATAACCATTTTTAAGATCTGCAAAAGTAAAATAAACAGTAATGGGATTGGACAATGTAAAGTAGAATATTAAGCCATAAAATGGCATGATTTAAAATTCAGATACAGTTTCACACAAAAACAAAATATATGTTACACTATGGCATTTCATCCTTTATAAAATTAAAAGGGATACATTGAGTATATAATTTATTATATTTACTTAAAACATAAATATTACTGAACTTGTTTAGATTTTTAGAAGGCACGTTAACTTTTTACATTTACAGTGTTTGCTGCATAAAAACATAGGTCGATAATTGCAATCATGAGACCATAAACAGCTGAAAAAAAAAATGTATTGGAAATGAAAAATTAACTCTGTCACGAGGGGGCGCTTTAGGAGCGCTGAAATAGTAACAGCTGTACACAAAGCAGCAGTAACACAGTTTTTTCAGGCATGAAATGAAAATTCCAACGTTTCTGAGGACAGTAACGGAGGAACGCCATCAAATGTAGCGAAGTAAAAGTAAATTGTTTTCACTATAAATGCACTTGAGTAAGAGTACCCATCTTTAAATATACTCTAAAAGTACTAGTTACCCCAAAAATTTACTCAAGTAAATGTAACGAAGTAAATGTAATTCGTTACTACCCACCTCCATCGGTGGATCACTAGCTGCAACTGGTAAAATCATAAAGGGGAACAAAACAATTTCCAGAACCTTCACTGCCACTCTTTGAACCAGAAGAGTTTTGGCAAACCATCAGGTGGCTCAGGCAGGGCATTGCTCACACTGTTTTAAGCCAGGATGGGGAACTTGCCCGGCAATATATTCAGGAGTGTGTATTACTCATTTGAGCAGTACTGGAAAGCCTCAAGTTGCTTAAGCATTAATGCTGAGCATGGGCATCTTTCATGGCCAAACATTTGCAAATGACACCTAGAGCGGGATAATATGCCACACTCATTAGCATGGCCTGACTTGTTAGACTGATTTTCACCCACAAATTCAGGGTGTGCTGGAGAGCAATAACAGTAAGAGAGTCAATAACTCTTTTACTAATAGTGGACCTAATAAAGAGGACTTTAATGAGGTTATGCCCATTATAATCAATGACACAGCCTTTACTTACTACAGACAAATATGGTATACATTATGTTTAATATGCTCAAGCTACTCCTGACAACAGGACCAATGGAGGAAAAGATGACATTTTAAAAACATTTGCTTTCATGCACATGTTTGTATTTCTGCAAAGCCTATTAGTGTTAGAAAAAAGGGGATGGTTTATTATTATTATTAGGGATGCACCGAATGCTCGGCAACCAAGATTATGACTAAAATATACCAAACAATGACGTGACGCAATCAAATAGAGGCGCACACTAATGCAGCAAACATGCTGGCAGCATGGAAGCATTTAAAACTGTTTGAGAAAGATGCAAAAATCATTACAAGCACCAACAGCGAGAGACTGTTTAGTATCGCATTGCATGTCTTCCATGAGCAGAGAAAAGGCTGGTAGTTGCTGGTTACTGTATGATGACTGAAATCACCAAATAGCCTTAAACAATTAGTAAATAAACTACAGAATGTTATGTTGTCTAATACACGCACACATTGTATGTATTCTGACAGAGTTGCATTAGGGTTCAAAGTCCAAAGCTCGAGTGCTGAAACAGCGTAATGAGAATCATTCATAAATCTGCTGCTGTCAGCAAAAAGTAGTACTGAGGTCTTCTTTGGGCTTCCGCCAAAATAAGTCAACATTCATAAATGTTAGTTTTGTAATTTTACTGTTGTTCTGTAAAATAAAATGAAAAAGTAACACAAATAATGATAATCATTACAACAGCTCTATTAATACATTTATTATAACATTCTCCTTTGCTCAGCATGGCTGCATTTATTTGTACAAAAATAGCCAAAGAATATTATTAACTTATTTTAAGTTAAATTTTGCTTTGTTGGTAGGCTATAATGTCTACTAGAATACTTAAAATGTTTAGTGTTAAATATTTTTAAATTGTTGTTTTGTAATTGTTTTTTTTTTTCTTTGAAAAGCAAGACAAAACTGTAAAAAGCAAATATTTGCTATTTAATTTATGCAATGGTAAAAAAAAAAAAAAAAAAAAAAAAGGCAAAATACATGGGGGGAAAAACACGATTGGTAATCGGCCTTCGTCCCAGTGTGTAATTTTGTTTTGCTTCTGCCAAGAACTTTCATTTGGTGCATCCCTAATTAATTATTATTTAAAAAGAAAATGTTCACAGAAAATGTTTAACCATATTGAATCTGAAAGCTGCCACATGGTAAAGTATAACAGATGTAAAGAAACTTTCAATCAGCATAAAAAATGTTTTTGAAACAAATCACCTGACCACTTTCTGCATAATTAAAGAGTTCACAAACTTTTTTTTTTTTTTTTTTAGATACTGTTTATATGTGTTTCTTTCTCATTTTTTTCTAGTTACCTGTATATATCCATGCTGGTCAATGAGTAGGTTTTCAGGTTTCAGGTCTCTGTAGATGAGGTCTAGTGAGTGGAGGTACTCAAAGGTCAAGACAATCTGTGCAGCATAAAACCGTGCATGTGGTTCACTGTGGATCAAGGAAATCAAATCTAAGAGTTAGAGACAAAACCAGAGACCTGCAAGAAGCACTGAAGCAAGGGTTTCCTCTGTCAAAAATGGCCTTAGCATGTAGAGAGGAAATCAGCTTAATATTAAAAACTAAACAATTCAAAGTAGTTACACAGGTTCAATAGCATTGTGATGAGTTATTACATTTCACTGCTATTGGTACTATTTTTTATGCACACTGGTGAATATAGTAATTCTGAGATATTCCATAACATTTTATAATCCCATAGTTATATACAAATATGATTGCACATGCACTGTGACTTATGTGCTGTCAGTATGAATCATTTTGCAAAAAGGATGGATTGTTGTGAATTACTCACATTTGCATAGAAGAACATAAAAACATTTCTAAAGCACATTAAAGAGCACTAACACCTGAAACAATCACTCCATAAACTTGTCAGCCAAGAAACACTTTGGATGCATGAGGTGAGGAAGAAAGCTGAGGGGAAAATCAGCTAAATCGTGTAAAATGACTTTCATAAAACAGGACGTGCTTGATTTATTAATGTTTCTTTGATGTGCTGTTTTTAAAAGCGCAAAAGAAATTTTGCACCATTCTGTGTATGCGCTTAGAGACGGAGCAGAACACGGACATGTAACGTAAAGTTATCTTTTAGCTCAGGGTGTGCGCCTAAACGGTCAAATGCACACAAAAATATTTCAAAATGAGGTGCTTGGTGATTATTCATGTAAACCCTTGTCAGTTATGTATTAAATGATCAAACAGTTGAGAATGAAAACCTGTGTGTAACAGTATATTGGATCCATGTGGACTTCTAAAGCGGCAACAAATAATATTCCTTCTGCCGTCTCTGTGCTTAATATTAAGTAACGTAAAAATACAAAGAGAAAAATCACTCACTGCTCTTGAATAAGGGCTTTTTTAGTTTTAATAAGAAACAAAGCATGCTTAATTCTTACAGTAAAGATGCAGTTTTATTTTACATTCAAATAATTACATTCAATTTCTGTAGTAGGCTGTTAGTCTACTTTATTTTTTTTATTTGTATCTTTTTCTGTTGTACTGCTATCTTTAATCACTAATATACAGTTTTGGACCCAGTCATAATCGTGATTACAGTATTGACCAAAATAATCGTGATTATGATTTTTGCCCTAATCGAGCAGCCCTGCTTTGTAAGATAATATTTTAATCAGAAACAAGCAAGCTTTGTATGAACCTGTGCTGGAGTTGAATGTTAGATTTAGCATCAAATGAATAAACGGTTATGTTTGCTCAAACATGTCTTCACTCACCTAAACCTTCCGATTCTTCTAAGATGTGAGAACATCTCCCCTCCTGGTACATACTCCATCACCATATACAAATTAGAGTTGTCCTGTGAGAAATAAAGTCAGAATTAAAACTGAGAGACACACAAGAATAGCGGCCAGCAGATATGGATGTTTAAAAGGCCATTACTGAAGTCTAGACTAGTAAGCCAATTGCAACTTGACTATTTTTTTCATTTAACTTTTTAAGTATCTAATTTACATATTTATGTTTGGCTTTATCAAGATATTTATTATTATTTTATGAAAGCTATGCTTACAGTACTGCCATATCACATACATATAAAAACAACAACAATAGCAATAACTTAAAATAATTATGTTGCTTACTTGGCATTTTGTTTGCAATTCAGTGAGGAGAGAAAACCTAATTCTCTGATGCTTAAAGCACTCATATGTGACCCTGGACCACAAAACCAGTCGTAAGGTTAAATTTTACAAAACTGAGATATATACATCATATGAAAGCTCAATAAATAAGCTTTCTATTGATGTACGGTTTGTTAGGATAGGATAACATTTGGCCGAGATACAAGTGTTTGAAAATCTGGAATCTAAGGGTGCAAAAAAATCAAAATACTGAGAAAATCACCTTTAAATTTGTCCAAATTAAGTTCTTAACAATGCATATTACTAATCAAAAATTACATTTTGATAGGTTTACAGTAGGAATTTTACAAAAAATCTTCATGGAACATGATCTTTACTTAATTTCCTAATGATTTTTGACATAAAGGAAAAAACAATAATTTTGACTCATGCAATGTATTTTTGGCTATTGCTACAAATATACCCCAGCGACTTAAGACTGGTTTTGTGGTCCAGGGTCACATATCTTAAAATGCTTTCATGATGCAAAATGAATGTAAACAGTAAACACAGTGAGTTACTTTTTAAGGGACTATAAATGGAGGGGAATATCTGATGTCTAAACCGAATGCTGCTGTCTCATCATTGCTTTTGCAAAAATCATTGCTTTAGTCTGGAAAAAGCAATTGTTTTGAAGCTATATTAAGATTGTTAAAAACTGCTTGACTATACCAAAGTGTTCTGATTTTAACTTGTAATTGTTTTAAATGAATTCAAGGAACTCAATGTACACTGTGTCACTGTTATCCTGCAATAAACTTCATTTCAACTACATGATTGATGTTCCATGCTGTTTTTTTTTCTTCCAAAATGCATTCTCTGATTTGTATTTGTAAACAATGTTGCTTCTTTTTTTTGTTTCATATTTTGAAAGTTAAAACAAATTTAAGAACATTACTGACAAGAGATTAGAAAATGTGACCCTGGACCAGAAAAATAGTCAAAAGGGTCCATTTAAATTTGAAATGGAGTTGAAAGCTGAATTAGTAAACTTTCCATTCATGTACTGTTTGTTAGGTTAGGACAATATTTGGCCGAGATACAACTTTTTGAATATTTGGAATCTGAGGGTGCAAAAAAAATAAATAAAAAATAAATAAAAAAAAAAATAAAAATAAAAATATCTAGATATCGAGAAAATCACCTTTAATGTTGTCCAAAAGAAGTTCTAAGCAATGCGTATTACTATTCAACAACTACGTTTTTATACGTTTATGGTAGGAACTTTACAAAATATCTTCATGGAACATGACCTTTACTTAATATCCTAATGATTTTTGGCATAAAAGAAAAAACGATAATTTTGACCCATACAATGTATTTTTGTGGTCCAGGGTTTGTTTATATGTGTACAACATGGTTAAAATTAAATTTACACTTATTTTGCACAGTATTTATCAAAAATAAATAAATAAAATCTCAAAATAAAAGAAATTGTGTTATTATTATAACTAAAAATTGTTTTCAATAATCCTTTTCCTTTCTTGGCCAAACATGGGCTTATTATTTGCACTGGGCTGATGCATCTGTTCATCTAATCCTAACACTAATCATAAGAAATAGCAATAGTAAGGTGGAGTACAGTACCTTGAAGGCATATTCCAATCTGACGAGGAACGGGAAGGATACTGCTTGTAATATTCTCTTCTCATTTAGTGTATGCTCCACTTGTTTCAACTTCACCACCTACCAAAGAATAAATACAAATTAAATAAGAATTCTTGAGCAGATGATCATACACCATCATAAATACTGTATTTATTTATACCAAGGTCTGACTCGCAGTTAGCTGAAAATTATACCTTACAAAAATAATTGAGACTTAGAAAGCATCGTTGATGGTTTCTCTATAATAACTTAAATTACATTTTCATGGTGTGAAATACTCACAAATGCAAGGTAATCGTGGTTAACTGCATAATACAACCAACCTTTTGTTTATCCAGAATTTTCATGGCATAGAACTGATCTGTAGCCTTGTGTTTAACCAGCATGACTCTCCCGAAAGAGCCCGTGCCCAACGTCTTCAGTCTGTCAAAGTCATCTAAACCAGTTGTGCTCTATGGGACAAAACACACAGTTAAATAAACTGTCCTACAATATCATAATAATAAGTGATACAATATTAAAGAAAATACAAGTATACATACACACTGCTAAACGTAAACATTTTCTTTAAAATGATTTTAGTCTACATATATAACTTCAGTATTGACAGTATATTAAAATCTGATTATGATTCACAAACTCTTGATTCGATTCGATATTTGTTCAGTTGGATATATGTGACACTGGACCACAAAACTTATGGGTCCAAATTATGTAAAAAAAAAAATTAAGATATTTTGTAAATGTCCTACCTTAAATATATCAAAACGTAATTTTTGATTAGTAATTTGCATTGCTAAGAACTTCATTTGGACACCTTTAAAGGTGATTTTTTTCAATATTTTGCACCCTCAGATTCCAGATTTTTAAATAGTTGTATCTCGGCCAAATATTGTCCTATCCAAATAAACCATACATCAATGGAAAGCTTATTTATTCAGCTTCAGATTCATAAATTGACTGGTTTTGTGGTCCAGGATCACAAATCAGGGATATACTCATGTCAATTTTTCTTAAGAAAAACAAATTTTCTCTAATGCTGTAAACTACACAGAAACAAAGAGTCAAATATAGAGTGCAGATTTGATTATTTTTAGATAATCCAAAAAAAAGAGAAAAAAGGTAGTTTTCTTATCAAAAATATAATGATATATTTATATTTCTACTCCAATTTGTTGCTGAATGAGATGATATTAAAGAGATACGTTTAAATTTTGTGGTGAATTGACAATTTAAAAGCTGAGAATTTCATATAAAAAGTAACAAAGCACAAAACTTATTCCAAAAACTGCATGGGAGGAGATTTGTTCATCAACAACAGAAAACATCACAGACTTGAATTGATTTTGGAATTTTAGAAACAAAAAATGTGTTTCTTAATTTAGAAATTAAGCAATTAATGAGTCCAGTGAACTAAAAACCTGCATGTTTGTAATATACAAAACAAATACCTCAAGGCATTTTAAAAAGTGGAAAAGTTCTGGTTTAAATCAGGAAAGAAATTTTAGGAAAAGAAAAGAGTCATTATAAACTATGCACTAACATTTTGGCCAGAAGTGACAATTTAAATCGTCTCAGTGATGGGTTTCTCCCTTACAAACATGCAGATTTTGGCTTCTGGTGGACTGGAGTGGTGTGGATTACTAGTGGATTATTGTGATGTTTTTATCAGCTGTTTGGACTCATTCTGACGGCACCCATTCACTGCAGAGAGACAGTGATGGAATGACACATTTCCACAAATCTGATAAAGAAACGTACTCATCTACATCTTAGACAGCCTAGAGGTGAGCTATTGAAAATGAATATGATTGTGTTGCTTCAGTTGGTGACTGTGCGCATGGCATTATACTGTGCCTCTTCACTTTTAATAAGGAAGAACAAAAAAAAAAAAAAAAACAAAAAAAAAAAAAAAAAACTCACCTGTGGTGGTGATTCCCATTTTCTCAAGAAATCTTCTTTGGCTTTGGCTAGAAACTCTTTCACTGCAAGGAAGAAATACAAAAATCAGACTACAATTGAGCAAAAGCTCCCGCATTATAGCTGAAATGCATCAAAAACCAAACAATACTTTATTTTTAAGATGACAAGCAAATAAGAGAATATTTTTACAGTTCTAGTACTAAAAATCAGGCAAATCTCACAAGGGTTGTCATAAACACCAGTGGTGAAAAAGTGTTTCTGTGAAGCATGCATGCATTTTGTTTACTAAGACAGGAGCAGGACATTAAAAGTATAAGTTAAGACAATCCCACATAAAACAAACAACACAGCAGACTTCAGTCGACCGCAGTGACGGAAAAAAAAAGCCAAAGATTTCTTTCAGAATTTACGCAAATGTTTTTCCGTCACTGAGGTAACCTAATGTAATTGTGATCATACCAAAAGTCTCTACAGATCACCAAGGATTTTCAGGAACATTCACCCACATGGATGGGATGATGAAGAAAAAGAGAGAAAGACAAAGAGAGAGATAAAAGAAAGACTTCTGTCAAACAATCACATCAGTTAGACGGTGCAAGACATGGATTAGACGTGACTAAAACAACTAGACAAAGCAAACGCTGATAGACTCAAAATGACTCAAAAGTTTATCATTTATGCTGAACAAGACAAACACAACGAATAGAGACAATCTTAGGACATTCATCAGTTTATAACAACTTGGTAAAACATTCAAGAGCCGTACTGCACTGAATAACTGGTTTGAAGGTTTTTACAACGGCAGACGTCTGCAGGAGGATTCTTCTCACTGTCACATCCTTTTATGGTAAGTTCTCGCGTCGCAAGTATGTGATGGCCTGGAATGAACCGTTTTGTAAAGTATGACCGCTTATGAGAACAAATGGTTATAGACAAAGACTACAACACTTTAGAATTTAAGATCAATTTATAGAAATTGATATTTTTTATGGACAAGATTATGGATAGTCCAACAACCTATAAATGTTATGAAATACAAACAGAGGTAACTGGGAATTTAATGGCAAACTAAACTGTAATGATTGTAATGAAGTGCATCATTTATAAAAACTGTAAAGCAAGGAGTTCTACAACATACAAATATCTAAAAATCAAGCTTAACACTGCTTTTTCATGCACCTGTCAAGTTTGAGATTTTGGGCTTTTTCAGTGTTTTTTTCAGACTAGTGGAAAGAAAACATCCAAAACACACTGTTGAGTGTTTCTTTTATAGCACTTTATCTAATAGATTTCAATTACAATACATATTTTTTAAAGGCTGTTTTCTCAAAATTAGTTTTTTCTCCTACACTGAGCCATAAATCTCCACTTCAGTAGCACTTACACACACCAAACTTGACATTTTTATTCCTGTCTATATCCTGAAGGTTTTTACAGAGGGACTTGTTCATGTAGAATTTGCTTGATTTTATACAACATTTCCTTTCCCAAAAAACTGTAATTAATATATGTGACCCTGGACCACAAAACCAGTCATAAGGTTAAATTTTACAAAACTGAGATATATACATCATATGAAAGCTCAATAAATAAGCTTTCTATTGATGTATAGTTTGTTAAGATAGGACAATATTTGGCTGAGATGCATCTATTTGAAAATCTGGAATCTAAGGGTGCAAAAAAAAATCAAAATACTGAGAAAATCACCTTTAAAGTTGTCCAAATTAAGTTCTTAATGCATATTACTAATCAAAAATTACATTTTGATACGTTTACAGTAGGAATTTTACAAAAAATCTTAATGTAACATGATCTTTACTTAATTTCCCAATGATTTTTGACATAAAAGAAAAATCAATAATTTTGACCCATACAATGTATTTTTGGCTATTGCTACAAATATACCCCAGCGACTTAAGACTGGTTTTGTGGTCCAGGGTCACATATATTGTTTTCTGCATGTTCTCAGTATTTTATGAATTTCAGAGTGACAAAATTAGACCCAAAATCCTATCTGTAAAAACATTTGAGTTTAATATGTCGAAAAAAATAAACAAGAATTTTGAAACTGACTTTATCCAGTGTTTCGATTTTTGTGCTAGAAATGTATGAAAATTAGCGCATATTTATTTAAACAATTTAAATATTGAAGCCTTACATTTTAGAAAACTTGTAATACAAAAAAATTGCAATTATCAATGTAATCAATCAACTACGTAAGATGATAACTATTAGTTAATTTTATTTTTACCTTATTCACCTGCCCTGTGTCTCGCCTTAAATCAACATTTACAAATTTATCTGAGAAGAAAATTTTTCATATATTTTATATAGAGTATTTTGTCTTACTACACTGGTATTTTCATTTTTAACTTAGATGAAGTGAAAAATCTGCCAGTTTAACAAGACAAAATCACTTGTATCAGACTTTATGTTGCTTCTAGCATACACTTTTCTTACATTTTATGTAAGAAAATCTCTGATAAATAATAATAATGATCATAATGTATTTATTACATTACTAGGTGCTCAGATAATTAAACTGTATCATTCTGTACACAGGGATGTGCAGGGGCCGTTATGCACTGATCAATATCTTAGCTTTACGTTTTATACAAATTATAGTTATTTCACCCGTTTTCCATCCATATAATGGTTTTAAAGAAAAAGTTTATTGCTTTTATACAACAGTTCAAAAAACAAGACGTTAATACTAAGTAAGCCGCATTTTAGGCAAAATATTGCCAGTTACTTTGTTTTGCCCTGCCAAAACCCACTCTTAAAAATAAAGGTGCTTGACGAAGCCATAGAAGAGCCTTTCTGTCTAAATGGTTCCATAAAGAACCTTTAACCTTATCTCTTTCACAAAAGGTTCTCTGTGGCAAATAAGGTTCTTCAGATTATAAAAAGGTAAGCAAGAAATGGTTTTTCTATGGCATCGCTTGAAGAAGCTTTTGAAACACCTTTATTTTTGAGAGTGTAGCTGCAAACACAGCCTCTAAATGACTCAGAGATTTTGCACAAAATGGTTGAGTAAACAATTCAACGACTCCTTAATAAACAGTCATTTTCCCCGTCCCACTGGCGCAATGATGAATCCTGCAGAAAAAAAATCTGTGAAAAATCTCCCTGCATAGACTAACAGCTGATCTGGAAAGCACCAAGATGAACACTGCTCAACCAATCAGATTCAAGGACCTAATCTAACTGTTGTGAGAATGTTAACTGTTGTAAATCCTGCTTTAATATTACTTTAAAATGACATTACAATAAGCTAAATAGTTACAGTGGCAGCATCAGTAGTTTCCATGAGATAAAACATGAAATGCAACTAAGAAAAAATATTTAGGAGCACCATGTGCTATTGGCCAATCTTCTGTTTTTGCAACGTCAAGTAATGCATCACAGAAATATCTCACAAATCCTTTCATAAAGTGTAGAGAGTGTAAATAAGAGATTGGCTTTGATTATAATGGAACTTTGTGAGATCGCGATGAACTAAGATGAGTGACAGCTTTAAATGATTTTAAAGGGAGTTTGTAAGTGAGATATTGATTTAATACAACAGTTCAATAAACAAGAAGTTAATATTAAGTGGCTTACATTGCCTGATTTTGCTCATTGTCAGAAATAGTCTGAAACAAGTCACAACTGAGCCGCTGCACATGTCCATTCAAACACAGCGGTGTTTCGTTTATGAATGAACATGCGTTTTTAAACCAATTTAGTGAGTCAATGATTCAGTTTTCCCTTGCTTTATTCCTAAATGAATCAGCCATTCAAACAAATCAAATCAATTAATGATTCAGTAATTAAATCAGTGTCTTGCTGCCACCTGCTGGCAGATTTAGTTATTTTTAAAGTATCTTTTCAGTTATTTAAATCATTTAATATTTCTGAATCCAAATTGTATATTTAAAACATTAAATCCAACATAAAATTATGAATTTTATTGTACTCGTTAAACATGAAAATACACCTACAAGCCACTTTTGTGTTCTTCTTTGCCACCTCTGTAGTACAAATTAATTTTGTTAATACTTATTTATTTGAGTGGTAACTTATTATTCTACTTGTTCTTATTCTGTTGTTTTAATACAATTTTAAAAAGCTTAAAAATACAATTAAAAAAAAAAAAGAAAATTAATAAGGTTAGAAAAATGCCATTACAAAAGCAAAAACAAAATTCCCCTGTAAATCACTTTAAGGAAGGGAAGGCTAATTTTTGATCAGATGTTTTGATTGATTAGGATTAGAAGGTGCTTCTAAAATTTTGACTGTGCACCTAAATGTTTTAAATTAGGAGCACAAGTGCTCCGAAAAAGAAAAGTGTAGAGCCCTGGAAGTCCACATTGCATTTGGAGATGCAGGTCCATCCGGGTAAGGATGTGTCACACTTAAACTAGTGTTGATTGCAGAAGATAGCTTCAAGCCTTTCAAATCTTATATGTGACCCTGGAGCACAAAACCAGTCTTAAGTCGCTGGGGTATATTTGTAGCAATAGCCAAAAATACATTGTATGGGTCAAAATTATTGATTTTTCTTTTATGTCAAAAATCATTAGGATATTAAGTAAAGATCATGTTCCATGAAGATTTTTTGTAAAATTCCTACTGTAAACCTATCAAAATGTAATTTTTGATTAGTAATATGCATTGTTAAGAACTTAATTTGGACAACTTTAAAGGTGATTTTCTCAGTATTTTCATTTTTTTTTACACCCTTAGATTCCAGATTTTCCAATAGATGCATCTCGCCCAAATATTGTCCTATCCTAACAAACCATATATCAATAGAAAGCTTATTTATTGAGCTTTCATATGATGTATATATCTCAGTTTTGTAAAATTTTACCTTATGACTGGTTTTGTGGTCCAGGGTCACATATTCTGAAGATGACATGGAAGATCTTCATAGTACAAACTTTTTTTAAAGGCGAAAAACTTGTTTTTTACCCCCACTCTATTATGCTGCCTTAATAAAATGCAAGGACATTCCTTTTTATTATTTTTATGTTTCTTGAGGATCGCTTATAAAATTTCTAAATTCTGTACAAAAAGTACATTTTGACCAAGTTTAATGTGCATATACTAGTTTGTATAAAGTTAACATAATATACGATTTAAAGGAGGCAATCCTTATGTTTTTGCTCTTATTCATGTTCACACATCTAAACAAAGACCCTGTGTTGAGAAAAAAAAAAAAAGTCTTAAACTACTCTAATGCACCTTTCAACTGTTCAGGTTCAGAGATCAGCTGGCTAGACCAGATGAAACCCATCTTAGTCAGGCTGAGAGACCACCTTAAACAAACTGTGATCAGCAATCCAGCTTAGGCTGGTTTCCTATTCTTTTCAGCATGGACAGAGATAGGTCTTTAAATCTAAAGATATATTTAAACGAATTATGATTATAAAAGTATTTTCAAATTAACTTTACGCATAACATCAAATAGTAATAGTTATAAATATTAACATATTATAGTATTATATGATTTCACTAGCCTTTAAAGCCCATTAGCAAGTTTTCTTTACCTCTTTCTGCTTAATGCAACCAAGTTAACTACAGCTAAACTCCAGGTTAACAATGCTGTATGTCACTTATTACATCCATCAAACACACCTGCACAGATGCAGATGCCCTGCGGAAATAAAACGTCTTTCATGGAAAAGCATGATGCGAGTGAATAACTACACAATCAAACACAGAGCTAACTCGCCTCATGTGTTACTCAAAAACATCAACCTGTCTGAGGCGTTTCAAACATTGACCATTGATTGAAAAACACCAATTATATGCAATTTATCGCCTTTCTGCGCTGTTGCATTCACTTTAGACAATTATGCATATGGGCATACTCGGTTTAAGAACATAAAATAAAAAGCTTGAACAGTAACAATTTAGATTAGAGAACACTATTTACTATTAACTAGTTGCTCATAAGCATGCATATTACTAGCATATTTGCTGTTTAGTATTACATATAAAGCATATATGTGACCCTGGACCACAAAACCAGTCATAAGGGTCCGTTTTTTTTAATTGAGATTTATACATCATCTGAAAGCTGAATAGGCCTTGCATTGATGTATGTTTTGTTAGAATAAGCCAATATTCGGCAGAGATACAACTGAGTGTGCAAAAAAAAAAAAAAAAACCAACAACATGTAAATACTAAGAAAATCACCTTTAAATTGTTCAATGGTTATTTGCAATCAGTTTTGGGGGTAACACATTAAAAGTAACGCAAGTTACGTAATATTACTTTTTCCAAGTAACTAGTAAAGTAACGCATTACTTTTTAATTGACAAGAAAATATCCGAGTTACTTTTTCAAATAAGTAACGCCAGTTACTTTTCCCCCCATTTATTGATTAAAAGCTCTCCTGTCCCCATGTTGAGAGAAATTGTAAGATGTTACTTTAGTTCTAGAATAAATGTGAACATGCATTAATTCATCTCACTCGCTAAAAAAAACAGATACAGTATTCCTTAAAATGAATAAAAACAACGAAATTCAATGCAAACCTCCAATAATTAAATGTGTTAAATACTACAAATATGCTTTATGTATTTAATCCTATTTTATTAATCAATGTCTTTGCTGCAGACCTTCGATGATCCAATTCATCCATACTAATAAGCAAAAATTACTCAAGATAATCTAACAGTTGTTTTTTCTATTTTTTATTGCTGAAGAGTTGGCATTTTTTTTTATCTGCTGTCTACTGTACAGACATGAATTTACTTTTCTCTAAGCCTGAGGCTTTTGGTGTAAAAAGGTTTTTACATTGGCCAAAAATAGAACTTTTTATATTAAAAACAAACAAGCAAGCCCTGCTCTGCTTTAAAAAGTAATGCAAAAGTAACATAACGCATTACTTTCCATAAAAAGTAACTAAGTAATGTAATTAGTTACTTTTTGTGGGAATAACTCAATATTGTAATGCATTACTTTTAAAGTAACTTTCCCCAACACTGTTAGCAATGCATATTACCAATCAAAAATTAAGTTTTGATATATTTACGATAGTAAATTTACAATTTTTCATGAAATATGATACATACTTAACATCCTAATGATTTTCGGCAAACGAAAAATCTGTAATTTGGCTATTGCTACAAATATACCCTCACTACTTAAGACTACAAACGGTTTTGTGGTCCAGGGTCACATATTTAATGCACAACCTAATTCTACATCCCTTAACACCATTCCCAATACCTAAACATAACTATTACAACAAATGCCTTACTATCTATCAATATGCAGCAAGTTAAGAGTTTACTGGAAAAAAAAAAATCTTACATAATAGTGAATATTAAACAACATCTATCCTAACAAACACAGAATACAGAAAGAAACCTCTCGTTTTAGTAAGTTTATCAAGAGATCATCATATGCTCACCAGCTACAACAAGCGTTTAATTAACTTAATGGCTTGATGTTGTTTACTAGAAGCAATAGAGACTGCTGTTAACAGGCCCGACCTGACAGCCACTGCTAATTGTATTTATTCTCCAGGCTTGGTTCAAGACAACTACATTAAGCGTTCATTTGTATGTCCATTATCTGAAGGCAACTGGAAACGCAGAAAACATATGTGAACGATAAGAAACAGCGTTTTCGCGAGTGTTTCTCCTGATATACAGGCTAGCAGCAAGCAGCAGAGGCAGGTCTGGGCCTCTAACCTAGCAAATAGCTTATTAGCCTCTAACCTTTTGGCTCTATCGCATACTTGAAGCAGAAGTCATGAAAACAAACCCGTTTGCACGACCCTCCCTGTGTTTATAAGTTTCTGTTCGTGTTAGCATTTCCATTCATGTGCATAATGAATGCCTTGATAGCCGCAGGCCTTCGATCAAGCTAGTTTGACTCACTTTGTGGTTTCTAAATGACAAACCAGTACAGCAGAGCGATCTAAATGCAAATGTTTTTATTTTATGACTATAGAGAATGGAGAATAAAGACGATTTGATCGTATAATCCGCAATTACGTTTGCACTCACTAACCAGCTAACTAACATTAGCCCTGACTCCAAAGTGACATAAATACTGACATTTTAAACCTGCAAGGACTTTTGAAAGTAACGTTAATGCATCGGATGAATCAAACGCTCCTCCTTCTTAACTCACCGCTCTCCAGTTCATTGCCTTTCTTGGCAGTAGCTGCGTTTCCCATAATGCGGGAGACACCGGACGATTCTCAGCGGCGAGCGCGGACGAGACGACAGTGAGTCCTTGGAGGAAGCTTCCCTGAACTCGACAGCTCGGCCCGTGTCTTGTGGATCGACACTTTACGCGGACGACGGTCTACAGACAGAGGAATCGGTCGCGGGATAAATCCCTTGGCAGCGTTTCTCCTTCCTTGCCGCAGATGGCAACCTCTGGTCTCCTCCGCCACGGTGAACGCGGAGTCTCTTGACTTTCTCACAGCGTTCTTCACTCGCTAAGCCAAATCTTCCTCTGCTGTAGGAGAGACATGGCGATCGCGAGCAGAAACAGGCTTCATACTGCCATCTGCTGGACATGAGTCAAACAAAAATGCACAGATACTTTACTCACCCCCTTATCAGCCAAGATGTTCATGTCTTTCTTTCTTCAATCGAAAAGAAAGAAAGTTTTAGAGGAAAACATTCCAGGATTTTTCTCCATATACTGTAGTGGACTTCAATGGTGGCCAACAGGTTGAAAGTCCAAATTGCAGTTTCAATGCAGCTTCAAATGGCTCTAAACAATACCAGGTGAAGAATAAGGGTCTTATCTAGTGATAAAAAAAAAATGTATTTACTTTTTTTGCAGGCAAAAACACAGTTTTCATGTTTGAGATTTTGGGCTTTTGAGTTTTTCATTAAGTGTTTTTTCTGACTGGTGAAAAGAAAGCATCCATTTTTTGGCACTTTATCTATTTTTGTCAATAGATTAAGTACAATACATATTTTCAATGGTGGCCAACAAGTTTCAGTGCAGCTTCAAGGGCTCTAAACGATCCCAGGTGAAGAATAAGGGTCTTATCTAGTGATCTAGTTTTACTAAAAAACAAATGTATTTAGCCTACTTTTTATGCAGGCAAAAATACTGTTTTTTCATGCACTTTTCATGTTTGAGATTTTGGGCTTTTGAGTTTTTCATTAAGTGTTTTTTCAGACTAGTGAAAATAAAGCATCCATTTTTTGGAACTTTATCTATTTTTGTCAATAGATTTCAATTATAATACATATTTTCAATGGTGGCCAACAAGTTTCAGTGCAGCTGTTACGAGCCCCTGCTCTTTCTCTCTTTGTTTCTGTTCTGAGTGCAGCTGCTAATTGGATGGGGGCGGAGACTAGCACACACACCTGAAGCCTCTGCCTATTTAAGAGCTGCTGGTGGCACTTCAATGGCGGCTTGCCCTGGGAACTCTGTTTTGCATTTGATTTTGGATTTTGTTTTCCTTATTTTCTTTTGTTAAGGATGGTGAGTGATTGTTATAACTAAACAAACAGAGTACATAAAAAAGCATAGGTAAGTGAGCTGACCCGGAAGACTTTTGTTGTGTTTAATTTCTTTCTCGGGAGATAGGAAGTTTTTCTTAACTCTTCAGTAAGTTGTAGTCTAAATTAGTTAGCTCACCAATCCTTATTTAAGATGTAAGTTAAAGTACATTTCCTTTTGTTTTCTGTTTTGGTCATATTCTTTTACTTTTACAATAAAACTTTTTGCTCTGGCCACTGTTGTTTTTAGAATGGCTCTTATGTTGGTCCCTAAATGGGTCGTAACAGCAGCTTCAAAGGGCTCTAAACAATCCCAGGTGAAGAATAAGGGTCTTATCTAGTGATAAAAACAAAAACAAAAATGTATTAACTTTTTATGCAGGCAAAAACATTTTTTCATGCACCTGTCAAGTTTGAGATTTGTCTTTTTGTTATTTCATAAAGTGTCATTTCAGACTAGTGGAAAGAAAGCATCCAGAAGACACTGTTAGGCGTTTCTTTTTTTTGGCACTTTATCTGTTTTATTACAATACATATTTTCAATGGTGGCCAACAAGTTTCAGTGTAGCTTCAAAGCGCTCTAAACGATCCCAGGTGAAGAATAAGGGTCTTATCTAGTGATCTAGTTTTACTAAAAAACAAAAATGTATTTAGTCTACTTTTTATGCAGGCAAAAATACTGTTTTTTCATGCACCTTTCATGTTTGAGATTTTGGGCTTTTGAGTTTTTCATTAAGTGTTTTTCTGACTGGTGAAAAGAAAGCATCCATTTTTTTTGGCACTTTATCTATTTTTGTCAATAGATTAAGTACAATACATATTTTCAATGGTGGCCAACTGGTTGAAAGTCCAAACTGCAGTTACAATGCAGCTTCAAAAGGCTCTAAACGATCTCAGGTGAAGAATAAGGGTCTTATCCAGTGATCTAGTTTTACTAAAAAAACAATTGTATTAACTTTTTACTTTTTATGCAGGCAAAAACATTGATTTTTCATGCACCTGTCAAGTTTGAGATTTTGGTCTTTTTGTTATTTCATAAAGTGTCATTTCAGACTAGTGGAAAAAAAGCATCCAAAAGACACTGTTAGGCGTTTCTTTTTTTAGGCACTGTTTTATTACAATACATGTTTTCAATGGTGGCCAACAAGTTTCAGTGTAGCTTCAAAGCGCTCTAAACGATCCCAGATGAAGAATAAGGGTCTTATCTAGTGATCTAGTTTTACTAAAAAACAAAAATGTATTTACTTTTTTGCAGGCAAAAATACTGTTTTTTTCATGCACCTTTCATGTTTGAGATTTTGGGCTTTTGAGTTTTTCATTAAGTGTTTTTTCATACTAGTGGAAAGAAAGCATCCATGTGTTATTCAAAAAAATTCTAGTACTGGATCTTCAGAAAAACTTGTATTCGTAAAGTACTTCACTCTCTGGGGATTGAATAATTTCGATTGCAACTGAACATGTGACGATCAGGCCACTATATCCCCTGTTGAACGGACCGGAGAAGAAAGCAGTGCAGAGAGTTAAAGTACTACTCTAGAAAGCAACAAGCGGCTAATCACATTTCTATTTACTGCTGAATTGCTGATTTGATTCTCCACTAAAGCATGTTTTGTTCCTGCTGAGATCTTAATGCAGGACTGGGAAACTCTGGCTCTCCAGATCCACTGTCCTGCAGAGTTTAGCTCCAACCCTGATCAAACTCACATGCCTGTATAGCTTTCTAGTGATCCTGAAATCCTAGATTAGCTGGCTTAGATGTGTTTGATTAGGGCTGGAGCTAAACTCTGCAGGACAGTGGATCTTTTCCATTGTTGTGAACCCCTGTCTTAATGGGCTGAAAACAATGCACCACCCTTTATTTAACAAAAACAGACCTGAAAGACAATGGTCAAATCCGAATAAGTGTTTTGAAAATGTCTGATATATAGACTATAGAATATTTCTATTAAAAATAAGTGGTGGATTTAACATCTAAATGTATAATGTTAAATTATATAGCAGGCCAGGATTAATTCATGCATTTTTTGTTTTTTATTTTTGATGATCTAGAATTAAAAGGAATTTCATGTCAAAATTTCTTCTTTTTTTATTCTGTTTTCTATTTATTATATAATTTTTAAAACACACACACACAAAACTTGCTACGTGTACTGCGTTAGGCAAAATGAGACTTGTAATAGCACTAGCATGTTATTGCTCTTTTGTTGATTTTGATTGCTTCCATTGTCCTCTTTTGTAAGTTGCTTTGGATAAAAGCGTCTGCTAAATGTCTAAATGTAATGTAAATGTCTATCCTTGTATTGTTACATTGGGTGAGGTTGCTATGGGATATTCAAAGCGATTAGTAATTCTAAGACTTTGTAGAGGGAGTAATTAGTAAAAGCTGAATTTTTCAGCCTCATTACTGCAGTCTTCAGTGTCACATGATCCTTCAGAAATCATTCTAATATGATGATTTATTATCAGTGCTGAAAACAGTGTTGCTTAATATTTTTTTTTGGAACCTGTGATACATTTTTCAGGATTCTTTGATGAATAAAAAGTTTTAAAAATAGAATTTTCTGTTTAAAAGTTTGGGGTCAGTACATTATTGTTCTTTTTTTTTTTTTTAAGAAATTATTACTTCTATTCAGCGAGGTGTTAAAGTGTTAAAAAGTGGTAGAAAATACTTATATTGTTTGAAAATAATTATATGTTGAATAAATGCTGCCCTTTTTAACTTTTTATTCATCAAAGAATTCTGAAAGAAGTATCACAGGTTCCAAAAAAAAAATCTTTGGCAACTGTTGTTCTAATTAATTCTAATAATAAATCAGCATATTAGTATGATTTTAATTAAATAAATACAGTCTTGATGGTCATAAGAGACATATTTAAAAAAATATAAGTCTTCATGATTCCAAACAGAAAAGAAAAAGAAAAACAGAAAGGAAATTTTGAATCGGTTAAAGAATTAGTTCACTTCTAGAATAATTTCACAGATAATTTACTCACCCCTATGTCATCCAAGTTCAATTTTTGAGGAAAACATTCCAGGATTTTTCTCCATATAGTGAACTTTAATGGTGCCCAACAGGTTGAAGATCCAAACTGAAGCTTCAAAGTGCTCTAAACAATCCCAGTCGATGATAAGGGTCTTATCTGGTGAAAGAATCTAAAAAATAATAATAATAAAATGTACAGTCGTGGCCAAAAGTTGAGAATGACACAAATATTAGTTTTTACAAAGTTTGCTGCTAAACTGCTTTTAGATCTTTGTTTCAGTTGTTTCTGTGATGTACTGAAATATAAATATAACAAGCACTTCATACGTTTCAAAGGCTTTTATCGACAATTACATGACATTTATGCAAAGAGTCAGTATTTGCAGTGTTGGCCCTTCGTTTTCAGGACCTCTGCAATTCGACTGGACATACTCTCAATCAACTTCTGGGCCAAATCCTGACTGATAGCAACCCATTCTTTCATAAACACTTCTTGGAGTTTGTCAGAATTAGTGGGTTTTTGTTTGTCCACCCGCCTCTTGAGGATTGACCACAAGTTCTCAATGGGATTAAGATCTGGGGAGTTTCCAGGCCATGGACCCAAAATGTCAACGTTTTGGTCCCCGAGCCACTTAGTTAGCACTTTTGCCTTATGGCACGGTGCTCCATCGTGCTGGGAAATGCATTGTTCTTCACCAAACTGTTGTTGGATTGTTGGAAGAAGTTGCTGTTGGAGGGTGTTTTGGTACCATTCTTTATTCATGGCTGTGTTTTTGGGCAAAATTGTGAGTGAGCCCACTCCCTTGGATGAGAAGCAACCCCACACATGAATGGTCTCAGGATGCTTTACTGTTGGCATGACACAGGACTGATGGTAGCGCTCACCTTTTCTTCTCCAGACAAGCCTTTTTCCAGATGCCCCAAACAATTGGAAAGAGGCTTCATCGGAGAATATGACTTTGCCCCAGTCCTCAGCAGTCCATTCGCCATACTTTTTGCAGAAGATCAATCTGTCCCTGATGTTTTTTTGGGAGAGAAGTGGCTTCTTTGCTGCCCTTCTTGACACCAGGTCATCTTCCAAAAGTCTTGGCCTCACTGTGTGTTCAGATGCGCTCACACCTGCCTGCTGCCATTCCTGAGCAAGCTCTGCACTGGTGGCACTCCGATCCCGCAGCTCAATCCTCTTTAGGAGACCATCCTGGCGCTTACTGGACTTTCTTGGACACCCTGAAGCCTTCTTAACAAGAATTGAACCTCTTTCCTTGAAGTTCTTGATGATCCTATAAATTGTTGATTTAGGTGCAATCTTAGTAGCCACAATATCCTTGCCTATGAAGCCATTTTTATGCAACGCAATGATGGCTGCACGTGTTTCTTTGCAGGTCACCATGGTTAACAATGGAAGAACAGTGATTTCAAGCATCATCCTCCTTTTAACATGTCAAGTCTGCCATTCTAACCCAATCAGCCTGACATAATGATCTCCAGCCTTGTGCTCATCAACATTCTCACCTGAGTTAACAAGACGATTACTGAAATGATCTCAGCAGGTCCTTTAATGACAGCAATGAAATGCAGTGGAAAGTTTTTTTCGGGATTAAGTTAATTTTCATGGCAAAGAAGGACTATGCAATTCATCTGATCACTCTTCATAACGTTCTGGAGTATATGCAAATTGCTATTATAAACACTTAAGCAGCAACTTTTCCAATTTCCAATATTTATGCAATTCTCAAAACTTTTGGCCACGACTGTATGTAATTTATCCTTATTCCTTGGCCCTTTGAAGCTGCATTTAAGTTTGGACCTTTAACCCCACCATTGAATTCCACTATATGCAGAAAAATCCTGGAATGTTTTCCTCAAAAACCTTCATTTCTTTTCGACTAAACGGAAACTTAGATGACACAGGGGTGAGTAAATTATCAGGATTTTTTTATTCTGAAAGTGATCTAATCCTTTCATTATTACTGTGATTGATATGTAAATGGTTCTTAAGACTGTACTTTTATGCATACATTTGTTTTCCAGTGTTTTCATGGTATTAAGTCCCTCTGTGATTTTGCATAATTAGTAGTAAAACCTTATTTGTTCACATCGTAAACACCAGTGTGTTTGCGGTGCATCCACTAGATGTCAGCAGCATCACACTCACCAACAGCAGAGGACACTTCATACTGTTAAAGAAGTGCTGCCAGTTTCCATGTCCAAAATGGGAGTAAAGAGACTAAAAACAGACGAGTTTTGTAATGGTACAAAAAATATTTCACTTTTAATCTTTCTCTACTTACTTGTCTAGTACAAATATGTCACTTTGTTTCATATTTACAGTGTATACGTTTTTCTTTATTTACCTCAACAAAAAAAAAAAAGGAAGTGAAATGTTCCAATATGCCCCGTGGGTGGGATACATTGTAACATCTGAGGGGCACATTGTAACATTACCATATGACAGCTTCAAATGTTATCTGGTCGAATGAAAAAATGGATAAAATCCATAAAAGTAAATGGTGTAAATTACATCGCTAATGTCATAGAATAGCATAGTTTAATAATAGCGGGGAAAATTAACGCAGTGTTACAACTTTCAGTGTCTTCTGCTGGTTTGCAAAGCATTAATAAATATCAATAAACTGATAAATAACAGATTAAAGATTAAAATAATAGCAGATTTGTCTCGTTGTCTCGTTTTATGTCTATAAACTGTATCTAATTTGCATATTAATGTATTTTTTGTAACTACAAACTCTATTCACATTGCTCTTTTGAAAAATCCTCCAGATCCTGCAGATTCTTCAGTTTTTCAGCATAGTTTGCACATTTGAACCCTTTCCAGCAGTGACTGTATGATTTTGAGATCCATCTTTTCACACTGAGGACAACTGAGGTACTTAAAACACAACTATTAAAAGAAATCAAACATTCACTGATGCTCCAGAAGGACACGTGATGCATTAAGAGCCGGGGGGTGAAAACTTTTTGAATATTGAAAATCAAGATAAATTGTAATTAATTTGTCTTCCAGGAAACATGCAAAGATTTTCTGTTGCTTCCAAAAAGAAGTACTAAATGGAGAAAAAAAAGAAGATATTTCAACAAAATAAGAAACATTTGGACATCTTTATCCTGTTCAAAAGTTTTCACCCCTCCCCTTAATGCATCATGTTCACTGAAAAATGCTTTTCTTGAATTTTTTTTGTCTTGTTTCCAGCCAAAATATCTAAAAATTCTCAAATCAAGAAGGATTTTCTAGACAAGTAACAATTATTTTCTTGTTTTGTGAAAGTCAAAATTGAGTTTTTGCTTTCAAAAAAAAAAAAAAAAAAATTTTTTTGCCTTGCCTCATTGGCAGATTATTTAGCTTGTTTCAAGCAAAAACACACTTAATTTTGACTTTGATCTAAACTGATAAATAACAGATTAAAGCTTAAATTGTTTTAAAATAAGTTTTACATGAATACTAAAAACTGAGATGAAAAATGGACTTCAACCAGAAATGTACTTTTACTATGGTAAAATAAATATTCAGCGATACCTTCAAAAGACTTTTGAATTTTGGCACAGTTTTTTTCTCTGTAAAGTGTTGCTATGTCAACTAGTAAACACCATAAATTTGGTCATGCTAGCATGTGTGGAAATATTTCAGCCACGTGTGTTACAATTAACCCTGGGTTAGTTTAGTTCCTTCTGCTACTTGCCTTGCTGAGCCTTGTTCTGTCTGTTAATGTCTGACCCTCCTGCCTGCATCTATTCAGGGTCATATCTCAAACTCTCTTGCATTGGTTGCTGCTTCTGATTGATCTTCAGCCTTATTCTGACTCATCTGGAGTTCATCCTGGGACCTTGTGGCCTGCCGGCAGTCTGTATTTCCTGCTTGGCTTACAGGATGTCTGATGTCTGGTCATCCTACTCAATAGCCCAGACATATGAAATACAGGATATTGTTATCACATGCGTCAAGGGTCCAGTACTTGCCAGACATTCCTGCAGCTCATTCAATGCTACTGCAGGTCTTTGGCTGCTTCCTTGACAAGTTTTGGTCTTGTTTTTACATCAGTTTTGACAGGTGCACTGTTCTTTTGAACATCATTGTAGAGCCCCATTGTTTCCACTTGTTGCTGATGGCTTTCACAAAAGGAGGTTTTGGAAATCTATTCGTTTTAAGCCGACCTTGTTTTCTGTACTAACATGACATCAATGTTTTCTTGCTTTTTAATTCAAAGAGCAATGTCACTTGTCCTATTTAGATTTATCCCCCTGAAACCCAGAAAAAAAATTGTGGAAAAATTTAGTATTTTTCATATCATTACATTGTTTACAGAACAAAAGTTTTTTTTAATTTTTTATTATTATATTTCATTCATAAGGTATGCTATGTCCTTGGTACAGAACAGTGGGACTCAATTTAAAAAATATATAAATAAACTGACACACAGCAAAAAATGCTTTTCTTATTTAAATTTGTTGTCTTGTTTTCAGCCAAATCCAGCCAATATCTACACATTAGGTGCATTTTTGCTTAAAACACGCAAAATAATCTGCCAATGGGGTAAGAAAAGTAATCTTGTTTTTCTGTTTGAAATAAGATTTTTTTTTTTCTTACCCCATTGGCAGATTATTTTGCTTGTTTTAATGAAAAACTCACTTAATTTTGACTCTGAAAACAAGAAAATAATTTTACTTGTTTAGAAAATACTTCTTAATTTAAGAATTTTTAGATATTTTCGCTGGAAACAAGACAAAAAATCTAAGTAAGAAAAACATTTTTTGCAGTGCATGAATAAACATGTATAGGCAAAAACTATTTTTTAGGTTTCAGGATTTTATCATAAAGATGATTCTTAACTATGTTGTAACAGAATGGTTTGATATACCATTTTTTCTTTGTGCAAAATGTTTGTAAAATGGCTCATGTTTTTCCTATCCTCCCTTATTTGCATATTAATGTATTTTTGAGACAACATGTAATGAAAAAAGAAGTCTAATAATGGAAGTAATAACTGACAAGATTTTCATAATAATATATAATATTTCATAGCAATATTGAAATATATTTTCTTTCCATTTTCATTTGTTGTGTCTCCCAAAATGCAAAAAACTATTTTGTAACAGTCATTTATTTTGATTTGAAACCGCATAACATTTCCCTGAGGTGTTAATTTATGACAAACGGTTTAAAAATGAGTCAAATTTAAACTACAAAGTAATATAATTTTCCATAAGAGTGGTACATTAGATTATGCAATTAATGTCAGCCATTTTTGAAGACCAAGGAGAGTAAGTGGTCATGGTGAAACATCTCTGAAAAGCCCCGAATGTACTCTTTACAGGACATCCAGACTTAAAACTGTGGCATGTATAGTAAGGTCCTCATATGAGGACACAGAGTCTCATAAGGTTAAACTAGTTTGAATATAGAAGCAAGAAAAATAGCCTAGACAGACAATAGGCAAAAACAAGCAAAACAACCAAATTGAATGCCATTTTAGATTCTTTGGTAAGCAAAGCATTATTTTTTTCTTCAATTTAAAGATTTCTGGATCTATGAATCCACCCTTTCCTATCTCTGTCATTAATGTTTTGACAGAATCCAAAAACATTTGTCTATTTGGAAAATAAAAACCTTCTTCTTTTACTACTTTAATTGGTTTAGTTACTGTATCTTTAAAAATGTCTGTAACTTTCTGATCTCCGTGTACCAGCAGAGCTCACAAAATCTGAGGGTACGTTTGAATGACAATGATTATACTAAAAACAGAAAAGTTTTTCTTTGCGTTTTTGAAAAGTTTTGCATACAGATGACAACATTGTTAAAATCCACAAAAATGACTAAACAATGCTGTATTATGCATGCCAGGAGAGTAGCTGGCAAAGTCACTTTATTAAAAAAAAATTAATAAAATAAATAGACATGTACCTGTGCACATAACCCTTGCAGAATCTGTGAAAATGTGAATAATTTTAACAAAATAAGAGAGCTCATACAACATGCATGTTAATTTTTTTTTTATTTAATACTGTCCTGAGTAAGATATTTCACACAAAAGATGTTTACATATAGTCCACGAGACCAAAAAAAAAAAAAATAGCTGAAATTATTAAAATAACCTCCTTCAAAAGTTAGGAACCCTTGTTTGATCTAACCTGGATGATCTACGACTGTTTTTTGTTGTTTTTTTTCTGATGGTTGTTCATGAGTCCCTTGTTCGTTCTGAACAGTTAAACTGAGCACTGTTCTTCTGAAAAATCCTCCAGATCCTGCAGATTTGAACCCGTTCCAACAGTGACTGTGTGATTTTGAAATCCACCTTTGTTCTCCTCTCTTTCTTGATCTTCCCTTTCTAGCCTATACTCATCTAACAACACCTGATATATGGTATTTTTGAGCACTTCCTATGTTGATCTGCCTCCTTAGGATGAATCACTTGCTGTATTCCCAATTTGTAAGTCGCTTTGGATAAAAGCGTCTGCTAAATGAATAAATGTAAATGTAAACCTTTTCACATTGGGGACAATTGAGGTACTCAAACACAACTATTAAAAAAGGTTCAAACCCTCACTGATACTCCAGAAGGGCACGTGAGGCATTAAGAGCCAGGGGGTGAAACTTTTTGAATTTGAAAATCAAGGTAAATTGTACCTAATTTGTCTTCCGGAAAACATGCAAGTATCATCTGTTGCTTCCGAAAGGCAGTACTAAATGGTAAAAAAAAAAAAAAATTATATTTTAACAAAATAAGTAAAATTTGGACATCTTCATCCTTTTCAAAAGTTTTTACCCCCAGCTCTTAAAGGGGCCCTATTATGCTTCTTTTTTTTTTTTTTTTTTTTTGCCAGTGTGTGGTGTGTATATTTGGGCACAAAACAAAACAAAATTACTGGGGCCTAATGGTAAGAGAGTCCCAAAGGTTGCCAGTTCGATTCCCACACCAGGGGAGAAAACTACTGTAATAATGTAAATTTTGTGAAAAATAATGCGTTTTCAGAACCACCAATCATGAGAGCATGTTCAAGTGCACTCCCAAAACAAAAAAAGGACTTTGTAAAAGAGCATAATAGGACCTCTTTGATGCATTCTGTTTTCTTCTGGAGCATCAGTAAACGTTTGAATCTTTTTTAATAGTTGTGTTTGAGTCCCTTAGTTGTCTTCGATGTAAAAAGATGGATCTCAAAATCATACAGTCACGGTCAAATATGCAAAAGATGCTGGAAAACTAAAGAATTTGCAGGACCTGGAGGATTTTCCTGAAGAACAGTGCTCAGCTGAACTGTTCAGAACAAACAAGGGGCTCATGAACAACCATCACACACAGTATTAAGAACCAAGGGTTCCCAAACTTTTGAAGGGTTTTTAATAATTTCAGCTATTTTTTTTTTTTTTTTTTTTGTCTTGTGAACTATATGGAAACAAATTTTATGTTAAATATCTTATTCAGGACAGTACTAAGTAAAAAATTGCATGCATTTTGCATGATCTCTTTTATGTTATTAAAATTATTCATGTTTTGACAGATTCTGCAAGGGGTTCCCAAACGTTCACATTTTCATATAATTGTGTTTCATAGCTTACACAGAGATAATAGTGGTGTCATCAGTGCTTTTTCAGGCCACCAAAATGGTGTTGATGTTTAAGTGAATGGCGAAAATGCATAAAAAGTTTCTGTTTTTAGTTAAAAACGCTGCCATGTAACGCCCCCTCACTTTCACATCCAGGGGATGATTCATCAAAAACACTAATTCTCTTATTCTGCCTCAATATCATTAGCATTACATCTGTCATCAGTCATCTCCTCCAAACTCAGCTACAGCAGTGGCTTTCTACAGATTTCTCCAGCACTTTATTTATTGCTCTGTCTAATTCTTGTATTTTCTCACCCACAGAACTCCATGCTTGCCTCTAGGCCTTCCTCAGCAAATAATTCCACATTTGTTGGCGTGGAAGGATCAAGTGTCAGTATCACAAGGGTCTGAGGGCTTTGAGATGAATGGCACAGAAGATGGACCATAGATGCACCCTCCTGCTTTTGAAAACTGACAGTCCATCTATATTAAATGATGTCTCCAGTGTTATTCTTTCTGTTCTCTCCCTCAGGTAGTGCTCCAGCTGCTCTCCTAAGTTAAAATGAACACACTCCATCCTTGACTTCACAGCTGTTTTGATATGTCTTGGAGTTTGCAGTGCCACAATAGATCAGGAAGTGGCCAGTGTTTAACCTCTCAAAAATCATTTATCGACAGGGCTAACGACTTTTGAGTTCAGCTTGGAGTGAGAATTCCCACAGCAGTCCCTCTACACTGTAAAAAGTTGTCACCAGATTTAGGTTAAAAACCTAAGTTCAGCAGCTGCCTTAAATTTTTAAGTTAAATCAGCTTAAAACTACAAGTCATTTTAACTTATTATAATAAAAATTTAGTTGATTTAACTTGTCAGTTGAAATGACTTAAGTTGATTTAACTTAAAATTTTAAGGCAGCTGCTAAACTTAGGTTTTTAAGTTGAAACGGGTGAAAATTTTTTACAGTGTAGGGAAGTCCGGGGGCATGCTTCTCCATGAGAAAATTGTGTACATTTTACAGTTAAATTGTAAAAAAAGTGGTCCACCCTTAGCAGCAACAACTGCAATCAAGCGTTTGTGATAACTTACAATGAGTCTGTTACAGCGCTGTGCAGGAATTTTGACCCACTCATCTTGGCAGAATTGTTGTAATTCAGCCACATTGGAGGGTTTTCGAGCATGAACCGCCTTTTTAAGGTCATGCCACAGCATCTCAATAGGATTCAGGTCAGGACTTTGACTAGGCCACTCCAAAGTCTTCATTTTGTTTTTCTTCAGCCATTCAGAGGTGGATTTGCTGGTGTGTTTTGGATCATTGTCCTGCTGCAGAACCCAAGTTCGCTTCAGCTTGAGATCACGAACAGATGGCCGGACATTGTCCTTCAGGATTTTTTGGTAGACAGCAGAATTTATGGTTCCATTTATCACAGCAAGTCTTCCAGGTCCAGAAGCAGCAAAACAGCCCCAGACCATCACAATACTACCACCAGATTTTACCGTTGGTATGATGTTCTTTTTCTGAAATGCTGTGTTACTTTTACACCAGATGTAATGGGATTACAATTTTTGTCTTATCAGTCCACAGAGTATTTTCCCAAAAGTCTTGGGGATCATCAAGATGTGTTCTGGCAAAACTGAGACAAGCCTTTATGTTCTTTTTGCTCAGCAGTGGTTTTCGTCTTTCCCTTTATAAAAAAAAACCCTGCATGTTTTGTTTACGTGTGTTATCTTTGATTAATATTTAAATTTGTTTGATGATTTGAAACATTAAAGTGTGACAAACATGCAAAAAAAAAAAAATCAGAAAGGGGGCCAACACTTTTTCACACCACTGTATGTATCTGGTGCACTTTGTGAGTTCAAAATTAGGAGCTCCAGTACAGGTTTGGTGTGCAAACTAAACAACAACAAAAAAGCTGGTGACTTGACTTGTTCTTCAGGTTTAAAGGGGACTTAATTCTCTTTTTAGTTGTGATATGGTTTCTCAGTCTAAATTACTTTTACACTGGTATATTTAAAAACCAAACAATTTAGAATATAATGATAATAATAATTTCATATTATTATTCTTACACTGTAAAAAAGTGAACAGTTGGATCAACTTAAAGACTTCAATTGGTAACACCTAAACATTTTAAGTTCTTTCAACTTAATTTATTACATAAATTAATTATAAATTAAGTTGAAAAACTTAAAATGTTTAGGTGTTGCCAATTGAAGTCATTTTTTAAGTTGATCTAACTGTTCACTTTTTACAGTGTACACTGTAAAAAAGTTTATCAATTTCAACTTAAAAACTTAAGTTTGGCAGCTGCCTTAAAACTTTAAGCTAAACCAACTTAATTCATTTAAACGCACAAGTTAAATCAACTCATTTTTATTGTAATAAGTTAAAATTACTTGTAGTTTTAAGCTGATTTAACTTAAAAAACTGAAGGCAGCTGCTGAACTTAGATTTTTAAGTTGAATCTTGTGAAAACTTTTTACAGTGATACGACAGCAATATTGGAAAACAATTCTGTAAAATAAATTAAAATGAGTATTTCACAGGTCTGTTATTTTACCTTATTCTACAGGAGGTCCTAATGTCTTACACTTGCAAGCAGGGGCTAAAACTTTTGGCCACATCTGCAGTTTTAATCATGATACAAACAAACTTTTCTGGTGACTTAAGAAAATTTACCAGCCATAAATATTTTTTTTCTGGACATGAAACTGTTAAAGCAATTGCTGCTACTACAACAACTAAATATTTGAATAAAAAATAAAAAATAAATTTTAAATTCGAACCAAACACTGCATTTTAATCATGGTACAAACAAAGATGCTACACACATGTAGCATGAGCAGTTTTTTATTTGAATTAGATTTTATCATTTAAACATTTAAGGCAAAAATAAAAATATTTTTTAATAAAATATATAATGTATTATATATATATATACACATCTGTCAGCAGAGCTTTGTCTGACATCTGGACATTGTCATACTGTGTTTTTATAATTGCAAAACTATTAACTTTTTACCACAACAAGAACAGCAATGTACACTGTAAAAAGTTTTTACCAGTTTCAACTTAAAAACGTAAGTTCAGCAGCTGCCTTAAAGTTTTAAGTTAAATCAACATAAAACTACTATTCATTTCAACTCATGATAATAAAATTAGTTAAAATTACTTGTACTTTTTAGTTGATTCAACTTATGAGTTGAAATTACTTAAACTTTAAAGTTGACTTAACTTAAAATTTTAATGCAGCTGCTAAACTTAAGTTTTTAAGTTGAAACTGGTGAAAATTTTTTACAGTGTACGGTGAAATAATTGCAAGATTTGCACAGAACAGCATTTTTTAAAAAATATATTTTTACAGAAAAATTCAAATATTTCACTATTAATCTATTCTGCATTGCTTGAACATCTGTTCTGACAAATATTTTTCTCCCATTAGAAAATGAATCCTGTGAGAAAAGTGTCAGTTGCATGAGTCTCACACTGAATGCGTGAGAGTTGGCAGCCTTGTAAATGTAGGCCTTAAAGGAATAGCTCACCCAAAAACAAAAATTCTGTCATTTACTGTTCCAAAGGCTTGTTTGTTTGTTTCAGTGTCTAATTACGTTTTACATTTTCCTTTCTTTCAGTCCAAATAGTTCAACATGAAAGACAAAAGAAAGCAACGTGTGCAATTACATTTGATGCGGTTTTCTTTACAAAAGAGACCACTGCTGAGAGACTGGCTTTGGTCCTTGATGATGGTTTATATACAGTTTTGAATTTGGGTTTGGTTGACATTTATCTCTATCATTACATGACACCAAATTAAGAGTGTGGGAAGCAGAGCTTAGGTGAGGAGGAAGAGTAAATTATCCATCTGACTGAGATGACAATAAATCGGCTAAATGTCATGAGTTAATCCAATGGCCCGTCATCAAGGAAGCTTTTATTATTACGAGTCCAAATGTCTCCAAAGAGACGTATGCTAAAACTCAAATGTCTTTTAAAGTTCAGACTCTGTGTCAGCATAGTGAGGGATTACATATTTAAGAATCTGAATCTTACGAATCCTTTCCAGTATACTCACCTCTCTCACTCCTCAGAGAAGGCTGATTAGTTAAGGATTACAATTTCGTTTGTGTGAACAATCTCTCTCACTGTGGAATATCCCTTTTCTATCTCAGGCATAAACTTTGATAATGGAAAATCATGAATACTCTCCTGTGAGCCTTGCTTCATCTCCAGCAGTCATCACTGAGAAAAGAGCAAAAGAATATATCTTCAAAAATTTGCTCCACCTCTGGGAAGAAACAGTACAGTAGTACTTCCGAACCACAAAGAGAAAATATTCCTCACAATGCTCAGGAAAAGAAACTGGGTCGTCATCTTTGTCAGTGCAAAAACACAGGAACTCTGCTTTCACAGGTATGGCTTTGATAAAGAAGTTTGACTTGGCTGTACATGATTTTTACTCCTAAATTAGTGCAAAGAATTTAACTTGTTAATCTGGAGATACAGTTGAAGTCAAAAGTTACTTACACCTTGAAGAATCTGCAAAATGTTAATTATTTTAGCAAAACAAGTGGGATCATACAAAATGCATGTGACCTGAATAAGATATTTCACATAAACATATTTACATATAGTACACAAGAGAAAATAATAGTTGAATTTATAAAAATGACCCTGTTCAAAAGTTTGTTTTGTTTAGTGATAGTTGTTCATGAGTCCCTTGTTAGTCCTGAACAGTTAAACTGCCTGCTGTTCTAAAGAAAAATCCTTCAGGTCCCACAAATTCTTCGGTTTTCCAGCATTTTTGTTTATTTAAACCCTTTCCAACAATGACTGTATGCTTTTGTGATCCATCTTTTCACACTGAGGACAACTGAGAGACTATTACAGAAGGTTCAAACGCTCACTGATGCTCCAGAAGGACAAAACCATGCATTAAGAACCGGGAGTGAAAACTTTTGAACAGAATGAAGATACATTTTTCTTATATTGCCTAAATATCTTTTTTTTTTTCATTTAGTACAGTCCTTCAGAAGCTACAGAAGATAAGATTCTGTAATCGTTGCATATGATTCCGTCAGTTGTCCTCAGTGTCCAAAGATGGGTCTCAAAATCATACAGTCATTGTTGGAAAGGGGTTAAATACTCAAAGGTTCAAACCATTTGTGGGATCTAAAGGATTTTTATTAAGGATTTTTAAGTGAACTTGTCCAAAGTGTCAATATATTGAGCTAACACCATTGTTATCTAACGCTGCCTTAATCATCCTGGGCATGGAATTGACCAGAGCTGCACAGGTTGTTGCTGGGATCCTCTTCCACTCCCTAACGGAGCTGCTGGATGTTAGACACATGGTGCTTCTCCACCTTATGCTTGAGGATGCCCCACAGGTGCTTAATAGGGTTCAGGTCCAGAGACACACTATCCACCCCATCACCTTTGGCTTCCTCGGCAAGGCAGTTGTCATCTTGGTGGTGCGTTTGGGGCTGTTACCAAGCTGGAAAACTGCCGTTAGGCCTAGTTTCTGGAGAGAAGGTATCATGTTTGCTTCAGAATGTACAGTGCATAATGGAATCCATTTGAATCCATGTTTCCCTCAATGAATTGCAGCTCCCCAGAACCAGCAGCACTCATGCAGCCCCAGACCATGATGCTACCACCACCATGCTTGACTGTAGACAAGACACAATTTTCTTGGTACTCCTCACCAGGGCATCGCAACACATGGTTGACACCATCTGAGCCAAACAAGTTTATCTTATAGTCTCATCAGACCACAGGAAAATGCTTCCAGTAATTCATGCTCTTGGACAGGTTGTCTTCAGCAAACCGTTTGCAGGCTTTCTAGTGAGCCAGCTTCAAATGAGGCTTTCTTCTGCAAACCGAACCGCAGTGTGCGGCGTATGGTCTGAGCGCCGACAAGCTGACCTTCTACTTCTGAAACCTTTAAAGCAATACTGGCAGCAGTCATGCATCTGTTTTTTAAACCAGGTTCTGAACCTGACGCACAGAACAATTGCTCAACTTCGTTCAGAATGGAACCCATCTTGGAAAACCTGTGTAACTCGGTTTCAGGGTGTTACTGAACCTCTAATAGCCTTGGCCATCTTTGTGGAGAGCAACAATTTTAATTCTCAAATCCTCAGAGAGTTCTTTGCCATGAGATGCCATGTTGAACATCCAGCGGTCAGTATGAGAGAATTGTACTTAAAACACAAAATTTTAACTGCTCTAATACAGGATACACAGCTTTGTATGGTCCTGTCAAGCAGACAAAAAAAATAAACATGATGAATAGGACATGTGGCTTTAATTAAACAACATACTGCTGTTATCACTTAGGATGTACTAGCATTTGTTGCCAGCTATTCTGACAATAATGGCTGTATGTTGAGGTATTTGCAGGGGACAATACATCTATACTGCTATACAAGCTGCACATTGACTATAAAATATATGCAAGTTTTTATAGTATTTCTATAGTAGAAATTTTTTATTTTTATAAATTTCTATAGTATTGAGAAGATAGAGAAGATATATTAAACTGGTTGCTGAAATAGGAGGGGTATACTCACTTTTGTGAGATACTGTAAATAATTTACTACAGATTTCCCCAACTCCTGCAAATGTTCTCATAGGGTAAGTCAGCTTTTCTTCTACTGACATAGACCTGTTATCCACCTCAACCTGAAAGCAACAATGTAGTGTCAACAGAAAGAAATTACTTGTCTCTTGAGTATTTTGTCTTTAATACACTCTCTACAAAAAAAAAAAAAAAAAAAAAAAAAAGTCTTGTACAAGAAAAGTACTCTTAAAAAATAACATTTCAAAAAGAGGGTTTTCACAGCAATGCCGTTTTTTTTTTAGTGTGAAGAACATTTTCGACAAACTAAAGAACCTTTTTCCACTGAAAAGAACCTTTTGTGGAATGAAAAGTTTCCGAGGTTATGTGGAACCACTGATGCCAATAAAGATCCTTTCTTTTTAAAGTGTAGAGCTTGGAGGGGAAGCATTTCTAAGGAAAACAGAAGAGGGCCTGGAACAGATCCTTGGGGTACTCCAGAGCACTGTGGTAAGATTAGCTCATCTTATCAGGGTTTTCAACGTCTTTGTCCATTTCTGCAAATGAATCATTCTTTTCCACACAAGGATTTGATTTAGAGCTGGCTGAGAACCTGGAACAAATCATGCTGTTCTTACTGTCTATCCTACACATATGACTAGTTGAAGAAAGACTTGTAAGTCTTGTGGCCAAATTTATCTGCTGATGCACTGGTTCACAATACAAATTGATTTGCTTAGACAAACACATTTTAAACCTATATGAAATAAATAAATGAAATGTCACAAAAGTGCACTCTCCGAACCAGTGAGTTTGTGCTGCTTAACAACAAGTGATACTAATGAACCCTCTTTATGCAAACAACCCATTTCGAGATGGAGAATGATTATATCACGCACACACAAAAAAACAGCGACCTTAGAACTTCTTCAAAAATCTTTCCATACTTAACAGTCCCTGACTACAACCACCCACTGTCAAAATTGTTGTAATCAGGATGTGCATAAAACACTAACACTGTCATCATGCAAAATGGATAAGACGACAACATTGTCAGCAGTTTGCATCCAGCGGTTAATTTGCCATCTGCTCCACCTGAAGGGTGATAATTACATAGGAATAGGATGAGACGGGCTGCTTTTCCGAGTAAGAATGAGGCAATATATATGCATAAAACCTTGCGAAGCTTTTTGAAGGTGTTTAAGACTTTCATTAAGCCTAGTGTTATGTCTTAAAAACATGCTGATAAAAGAGCACTGGTGCGGTTTGCTTGTTTATGGGTCTCTTTTATGCATCTCATCTGGTTGGTGTGCACGCGGGCCGATTGTTTGGTGCAGTTAGTACTGTCGCAGTGCTGCACACCTGGGACAAAAGTTTTATGTGTGTCCCATTAACTGGATCGTTAACAACAAATTGCACTTTTAACAGTTTATTTTTTAGGGACATTTTATTTTTGAAGGCATGAAAGGTATTGAGTTACATGACAAATGTTTTAGGAACCCAGTCCAGCTACAAACAAACCTTGTTTATTATTTTAAAGGAGGTGATGGAGAAGCCATGCTCTTAGGACCTGTTTCCACCTGTTTCCATCTTTTTAGATTTCTCTTTCTAAAAACTCAGACATACTCAAGAGTTTGGGACAGGGACGTTACCTTGGCTCAAAGGTCCTGCTGCAAAGTTTTAATGGTGGATGCATTGTGCATTGGTAAGGGGAGAGTGGGGTAAGATGAGCCATTTTGTAAAGCAAGTAATTTCAGGATGTTTCCTATCATTTTAAATTTTCTGAATGTATAGGATTCTCAAAATATGGCTTCTTATAAAAAAGAGGTTCCTGTGGCTCAATTTACCCCAGGTTAGTCAGTGGATAAGATGAACCATCTCAGATTAAATTGACTAATTAATATGACTGAATCTGATTTAAACCCATGTGACATTTTAAAGATGATTTACCTCTTTTAAAAATGAATCAGTCAAATTTAATTCGACAAACAGTCATAATTCTTTTCTTAAAGCTAACTTTAAATAAAACCAGTCAAATTAAGTTTCATTTTCAATCTTAATTTTTTTTTTTTTTTTGCATTTCTGAAACAATATATTGAACAAGTTTTAACCTTCCCAAAAACAGACTAAACAGAGAGCTTGTTGAGTAGAATTAAATAAAATCTGAAACAGAATGAAGGAATAAATGTCACTGAAACTAATAAACATCTTAGCAGAAAGGCCATGCCAAGAATCTTTTGACTATGTCGAACAGGCCATTACATATGGAGGACGAGAAATGACTTAAGTAGAAATAAATAAATACATAATTAATTAAATGCTGAATTAAATAAATAATGTATAAATGCCTTATGTATAAATAATAGCACAATCAAAATGACACTTTTGACAAAATTATTTATTCATTTATTTATGCATATCTACATTTATGTATTTCAGCATTTAATTAAGTATGTATTTTTTCATCCATTTATGTATGTATTTCTACATTTATTTATTTATTTTAGCATTTATTTATTAATTTTAAAGCATCTTCTGGTTCTCAGAGAAGGATTTGATGCACTTGTACTGTACACTGTCCCTATCAAATAAACTACAAATAATATGTAATAAACTAAACCAGCTGAGTAATATCACATTAAAATACCAGTTTATTTAACTTAACTTCAATGCCTTATGGTGGGATAAGTTAAAGCGCTGGCTCAACTTACCCCACAGAATTTGGCTCACTTTGCCCCATAGCTGGCATTTTGAGAAAAAAAAAATAGCTAGCTTACCAATTCAGGCTAATATTTAGCTACATGGATTTATATGTTGCTAAATCACCCATATGTATCATAATTATTCTTTGACCTGAATAAATGTGCTTTGATGTAAGCCATTAACATCTGCTATGCTAAAATTTTAAATAGGTGCCTTCCACTCCTCCCATGTGTTTCTCCTTTTCATAGTGTGGCAGAAACGATGTGTGATTCCAAAATACATGATCACATGACAGTAACAGTGTACATTCACCAAGAGACAGGGGGTGGCTCAACTTACCCCACTCTTACCCTATGTCAATTCTGGTTGTATTCTTGGGTGGTTCCTAGACATTTTGCATGTCTCCTTTGTCTGATACACCCATTTCAGGTCTTGGAGTCTCAACTAATGAGCTGATGACCTGAATCAGGTGTGTTTGATTAAGAAAACGTGCAAAACTGGTCTACAATCATTAGGGAAATGCACTCATGTCAAATGTTAGATCTGGCACAGGTCACATTGTGGTACAGGCTTATTTTGCATCAGGGACTAATTCTTAAAGAATGCAGGCTGCATCCTCCAGTCTTGTTGAGGATTTGTCAAGTGTTTGAGGAAGCACAAGTGGACTTAATGCTCAGGAATACTTAATTTTCCACATTCCACTCCATCTTGTGCATGGTCAAGCATGCAAGCCTTTTAAAGTAGACTCCACCATGGAAGCCAGACCTTTCTTCCTAAGCTCTTATTCAACGCTGTCTTTGTGGACGTCAGCTGATGATGAAAATCCTGAAGCTGGAAAGGAATGTGGACAAATGAAATATACTTTTGGCTTTAGTTGCATCAGCCAAGTAAACATATTGTCTGCTTCGGTTCTTCCTGACATTTTAAGCTCCCCACGGCAAGGTTGAAGCTCTAACCTAAATGGCTTGCGTTGGAGAGTCATACTGTACGTTTTCTTGGCATTCCACCCTTAGCTTCCAGGTGCTGTGAAGAAGGGTTTAACTAATCCATCAAACAATTGGCACGATTCCATTTGGAAGTCTGGGGTGTAGTTTCCAAAGTATCAGCTACTGACGCAGTGTCTCATTCCTTTATTCTTTTTTACGCCACAGTGATGCAAATGCATGTTCACCTGCACTTGCAATATGTTGGCTGAGATTTCACATTTGCATTAAGTATTTTTTTATGGCCTTAGGATTAGAAAGGATAAAAAAAAAAAAGCATTTGTTAACCTATGCAGAGTGCAGAAAAAAAGTTCTTTATGACTCCAATTTGGTTGTTTTTCATGGCCACACTGTTACTAAATTCTTGATTTTTGATAACAATACCCCCCCCCCCATGTTATTTGCATAGCTCTGCTGTTAACACTAATTATAATTATGTAGGTGTAAAATATGTTGGGTCGGATTTATGTTTTAAACAGTGCCCCTTAATGGGAACAATTAAGTTCATACAGGGTTACATATATAATATATATATATATATATATATATATATATATATATATATATATATATATATATACACACATTTCCTACCGTAAATATATTGAAGCCTAAAAACCAACTTTTATCAATATTTAGATTTTTTGCACCCTCAGATTACAGATTTTCAAATAGTTGTATCTTGGCCAAATATTGTCCTATACTAACAAACCAGATATCCATGGAAAGCTTATTGACCCCTATGACTGGTTTTGCGGTTCATGGTCACATGTGATATAGTTCAGCAATATCACAAGAGCAAAAATCAACCCCCCAAAAAAAAAAAAATCAGCATGATTGTGAATGTGATACTGAGTTAATATTGTTACATTTTAGACAAAATGTTGTCAATATCATCTTTGCTTATACATTTTTATAATTTATTGCTTTTAAATATATTTCATTGCTTATAAATATGTTAAAACTTAATTTTTGATTAGTAACATGCATTGCTAAGAACTTGATTTGGACAACTTGGCAATTTTCTCAATAGTTAGATTTTTTTTTGCACCCTCAGCTTCCAGATTTTCAAGTACTGTAGTTGTATTGTCCAAATATTGTCCTATCCTAACAAAGGCTATTTAATCAGCTTTCAGATTATGTATAAATCTCAATTAAAAAAAAAACTGACCCTTATGAATGGGTCTGTGGTCCAGGGACACATTTTTCATTGTTCTGCAAATTTTTCTGTCATTCAATAGGAATTCCGCACAATTGGGAATTTTTAAAGATTTCGCAAAGGGTTCAAATTGGTCATGTGACCTAGAAACGTTGACAAACAGAAAGTTGCTTGGTTTGAAAGTGACTGCTTTTAGAGACTTGTTACAATGCTAACTAAACAGAAATAGCAGTTTAGTACAAAAGCAATATCAGTGTATGCTTTAAGAAATGGCTTTTTGTCCTAATAAATATCCTGTTTCGCTCTGAAATGCATCACATTTGAGGGTAACGCTTAATTTTACGATGTCCTTGATAAATGTACTTACTATAGAAATAACAGAAAATTATGCATAATCACATGCAACAACCTTAAATCAAACCCTAACCATATAGTAAGTACATACTGTCAATTAATTAAAATGAACCGAAACTCTTTTGGGCAGTAAAATGGGTTACAAATAGAGTTTCATGAGTTTTGCTAAAACATAAAAAAGAACAATTAATACAAATAGCTAGCAACAATTTATTAATATCGCAAATAATTCATCAAGCAAGCTTTGAAGAAATCTTAAGTTATTTTTTCATTTTTTCACATACTTGAACAAAATGGCTAGTTTGCTGCCGCACTGAATGAGAATGACATATCTGCAAACAAGAAAAAATCATCACATTTATTCGATATCAAACAAGAGTTGAATGTACATCTGCAACGACAATGAGGTCTTAAAAAAGACTGAAGTGAATATCAACAGTGTTACATCACACCCACTTTCGTTCCAACCCTTTTCATTCCATACTTCATATAATAAATTATTTAGTGCCAAATACTGAGAAATGTTCTTAAGACATCGTGTTGACACGCATGAATGTTATTGATCCCTGACAAAGTCAAAGCGTTTCATTTTTTAAGTAAAACATTAGTCCAATCCGCTCCAAATTTGTGCAAGACACAACTTCCGTCAAGCTAAAAAAATAAGGAAGCTCGTTTTGTACACCGACGTTGGCAAAATACAACTTCCGTGATAAAATCCATAACTGAACACATCATTCACAAGTGGAGATATGTTGATTATGGGCTCAACTGGCTTTCTTTAACACCTTGTACTGCAAAATATATTTTCTTTAGTTGTCATTTGTACAACAGTTATTTGTGCAATAGAGAAAATATAAGGCCTGAGTCTGGGATATGAATTCATTCTTTTCATTTTCTGTATATCACAGTCTTTTCTGCATTTCCAAGAAGGGAAGATTCGCCTGCAAAGTGGCTGGGAGTGTTTTCAAAGTCCTACAAAAATCACACATTGGCATGTTTCTTTTTCTTGTTTTATATATATATATATATATATATACTGTACAAAGCTTTTGGCAGATGTGGATGAAGCCAGTCTTGACACTTTCTGCTCACTTCGAGCAGTTACAATAGAAGAGTTTGACCTGACCGTCAGTTCTGTTACTAAAAAACAATTCATTGTGCCGTCGACTAGTCCCTCTCTTCTTGTCGTCTGCGGACAGGAGAAGCAAAAGAAGAAAACGAAGGAAAGGGAACATTCTTGGCTCAGAGGCTGGTGATCAGCTGCATCTGTCCATCGCTAGGGGGTTCGCCCTCTAGTGGAAGGCAGCCCTCGGGAAGCCCAGGGCCAATACAGCCCTCGCTAGTGCCTCGGCGACTAATCTGATAGTAGGAAAGCGGCTGAGTCCCGTCTCCCAGATCGGGCAAGCTCTTGTAGCACTGTTCCTCCGTTTCACTTTGGGCGGATGAGCAAGGAGAACCGTCGTCTTGTCCGCTGACGAGGTCGGGGGAATCGGAGGACTGGGAGTCTCTAAGATTGGGCATGCTTGTGTACAACGAGTCCCTGTTATTCGGCGAGGGCGCGCTCTCCTCATCATCTTCCGCCTTTTTACTGTCCTTCTGGAGCCTGACGGCCTGTTGGGACGCCTTTTGAGCATTGTAATGGAGTGAATGAGTTCGTTGGGGCAAAAGCGGAGCCTCGAGGGCTTCCCGGTCGTTCGGGTGAAGAAGCAGCAGCTCCAGCGCTGGATGGCTGGAGGACGGAGGCAAAGCGGAGGTGTCGGCAACTACGTCATCATCTTCACTCCGGTTTCCATTCCCGACACCCCCGTCGAAGGCTTCCTGCGGATCCCGGTGGCTGCCGTCGGACGCCGATTGGCATTTTGAGCTGGGTTGGTTTTGCGGCGGCCGGCGAGGTCTCAGATTGTTCTGAACCAGCTCGGAGATGATCATCTTCTCAAAGGCAACGTCATCCAGACGCACAGCTTCACCGGGCGGGCAGCACAACGCAGGGTCTTCGTAGTCGTCCTCTCGCAGCGAGTAACTGTTGTTGAAGTTGTCGTTAAGAGGGAGCGTGTCCATGGTGCTGACATCACGGCTGTGGGTTAGCGAGTTCTGGCCTGGAATGAAAAGATCAAAAATTCAGTACTAAAAATGGTGTTTGTTGCTATAAAGGGACATGGGATTTCTCATCACACTCATTACATGCCAAATGACAACTAAAAATAATGTATTAAAACTAGGGCTGTCCATTTAACGCATTCAATTGGTGCAATTAATTAATAATGTGTTCAAATTATTAATTTGGCCTAGATCTATACTGCCCTCCAAAGGCAAAGTACAGTAACTACGCGAACACTGAAACTAAGAAAAATGCCTTCAACAGCTAGGTAAACATGTTGACACTCGCTTCTCTGAACGTTTCTCTGAGAAGGGACAAAATTGAACCAGGAGACTTCGCCACAAGACAAAACAGTTGTCACAAAGTCCATTTTAAGCCTTAAGTCAATTTTGAACAAATGTGTAGTTACTGCGCTTTGCCTTTGGAGGGCAGTATGCATCTTTCACTGCGTGCAGATGCAGGTTCACAGCTATCAGGATACAATTATATGCTCCTACAATACAAGATATGAGGGCAAAAATGCCCTGTATGGGTTTTTGTCTTGTATTTATATCATATGTGACCCTGGACTGCAAAACCAGCCATACCAGGTTTATTTGTAGCAATAGTCTATAAGACATTGTATGCATCAACATTATTGATTTTTAATTTAGTTTTATGCCAAAAATCATTAGGATATTAAGTGAAGATATTTTGTACATTTCCAACTGTAAATATATCAGCTTAATTTTTGATTAGTAATATGCATTGCAAACATCTTCATTTGGACAACTTTAAAGGTGATTTTCTCAATATTTAGATTTTTTTTGCACCCCTCAGATTCCTTATTTTCAAATAGTTACGAATACTCTCATATGCTAACAAACCATACATCAATTGAAAGCTTATTTATTCAGCTTTCAAATTATGTTTTGTGGACCAGGGTCACATATCCCCCTAAAATATAAGATATGAGGGCAAAAAACGCCCTGTATGGGTTATTGTCTTATATTTATATCGTATGTGACCCTGGACCATAAAGCCAGTCTTTAGTGGCACAGGTTTATTTGCAGCAGTAGCCAACAATACAATGTATGGATCAAAACTATTGATTTTTTTTTATCACTTTTATGCCAAAAATGATATTAAGTAAAGATCATGTTCCATGAAGATATTTTGTAAATTTGAAAATGTAAATATATCAAAATGTAATTTGTGATTAGTAATTTGCATTGCTAATAACTTCATTTGGACAACTTTAAAGGCGATTTTCTCAATATTTTTATTTCTTTGCACCCTAAAATTCCAGCTTTTCAAATAGTTGTATAGTCCTATCCTAACAAACCATACATCAATCAAATGCTAATTTATTCTTTTTTCAGATGATGTATACATCTCAATTAAAAATAAAAAAAATAAAAATACCATTATTACTGGTTTTGTGGTCCAGGGTCACATATGCTCCTAAAATACAAGATATGAGGGCAAAAAATGCCCTGTATGGGTTTTTGTCTTATATTTATATTATATTGTTCAGCAATATCTAATGAGCAAAATATCCCAAATATCTGCATGATTGTGAATGTGATACTGACTTTATATAACAATTTAAGAAACAACGTAATATTGTTATATTTCAGACAAAATATTGTCAATATTGTCTGTTTTGCTCAATTTCACAAAAGAAAATATTTCTAAACAAAGAGCAATACTCTGCAGTGCTTTGCTACCAAATGATTCTGCATTTTGTTTAAAACTGAGTGAGTCAATGATTCAATGATTCATTTAGAAAGAGAGTCACTTGATTCGTTCTTAAATCAATCAGCAGTTTGAATGAATTGGTTGAATGAATGAATCACTCATTATGACTGATTCGACCTGTTGCCACCTACTTGCAATTCTTGTATTTATGGAATCAATATATTTTTTTAATCATGTTTCAAATGTTTTTTCAAACCCATGAATTATCATTACTTGTAAAATAAAAATAAAATATTTTGTTCTAAAGATATTTATATTATTTGTCATGTTTATTAAATGCGTTTCTCATTTATAACGATAATGACTTTAAATCACTTTTGTGGATGATTTCTAAGCCCAAAATGATGCGAATAAAGTGCAATTAATTCAGTTAATTAATGTGCACATCGTGTAGCTAATTCAATAAAACATTTTAATTGTGTGACAGCCCTAATTAAAACCTAAATATTAAATTAAAAGGAGTAGAGATGCATGTCACTCAACAGATACTGTTCAAACTAAATATTCAATGTTTCACTTTAACAGTAACAGCAAGCCAGCCAAAAAAAACTCTTGCAAAAAAAACAAAAAACAAAAAAACACTCAGCATTCATTTTTCCCACAGAAAAAGCGTAAGCATAAACACAAAACATGCTGTAAAATGTCTGCGTCGAACACAACAAAGATGAAAGCGTGTTTATGAAGCACACTGATGCCAGTCCACAGATCACAGACCGCAGGCGTAGGGTGCGAACACTCACATCATGTGTGTCTGCTCAGGCTAGCTGACCTGAGAACTGCCCATGTGCCAAAAGAAAAAGAGTGATTTTTTTTAAAAATTGCAGCGAAGACAGAAAAGTGAGAAATCACCAAGCATAAAGCTTACAAACTTCAAAGGTCTGAATTCAGTCCATCAAGATCCACCAAACGCTTTTCATTTCACTCACAGTTTGAACAAATAAATAGCATGAATAAAGAAATATGCAAGACTTTTTTTTATGTGCAATGCTAAAAGGCTGAATGTAATTTTCCCTATAAATTAGGGTTAGAAAAAAATCTCTCTTTTTCAGTTCATAAGATTGAATTAGAATCAAATTGGCCAGGCACCACAGGGCACTGAATTGTTATTTGAAGTTTTGTGATGGAAATTAGTTTTGACTATATTATGCTCATATAAATTATGTTTATTATAATTATGATATAATTTATTCCCTGATTTAAACCTTTAGATTCAAAACTAATAACAGCTAATAAAGGTGATTATCATTATAGTAATTTGAACTATAACCACATACATTATGTACACTAACTGTCAAAAGTTTTTTAACAGCAAAACCTTTTTAAGATGTGTTTTTGCTCACCAAGCATGCATTTATTTGATCCAAAGTACGACAAAAACAGTACAATTTTGCAAACTCTTTTGAATGGGATCGTGTATAATGTTACAAAAGCTCCTTGGGATCTTTCTATTCATCAATGAATCCTGAAAAAATATAGAAAACAGTTTTAAATATTGATAATAATAATATTAATAATAATAAATGTTTCTTGAACAGTAAATAAACATCAGAATGATTTCTGAAGAATCAAGTGACATTGAAGATGGGAGTAATGATGCTGAAAATGTAGCTTTGATCACAGAAATAAATTTAATTTGAAAATATATACAAATAGAAAGCAGTTATTTTAAATGGTAAAAGTATTTCACAATATTACTGCTTTTGCTGTGCTTTGGGTCAAACAAATGCATGCTTGGTGAGCAGAATTGAATTCTTTATAAACATTAAAAATCTTATTGATACTGTATACTAATAATGCACAAAAAAGATGTATACAACATTAAATAAATGACTTGAATATAAATGAACAAATACGATTTTTTTGCATTTAATTGCATCAATATCAAATTGTGTAATAAATTGCTTATGGGGTGATTTGTACTGAAATATGAAAATAAATGTAAATAAAAATTGAGTTTTCTGTTTCTTTCTTTTTTTTCTTTTTTTTTGCACATTCCTACTTTTGCATCTTCCCAATTCAAAATATATTCAAACTTAGAAACTGAATTTTAAAATTCAAATTAATAACTTAATTCAACTTAATAGAAATACATTTTTCATTTCTTGCACATTCTTTCTTTTGCATCTTCCCAACTTAAATTATATTCAAATTTTAAAAATGTAATTTTTTACTAATTTAAATTTATTCCAATCAATGCATAGAAATACTTAATAGAAATAAATTTTAATTTCTTGCACATTCCTACTTTTGCATCTTCCCAATTCAAATTATATTCCAATTTAAAAATTGAATTGTTTAAAATGTATCCTCAACTGAATTTTGAACAGTGCCCAACATGGTCATAACTTGATGGAACAAAACAAAATTAGTATTTTGGCTCACCAATAATTTGCGTAATTCCATTTAAAGTCTATTATAGAAACAGCATTATTAAAATATGAATCTGTAACGCAATAAACCTTTTAAAATTCATTTGTGAATTATTTGTGAGTTGACTTTAGTAGTGAGCGAATCTATCAGAAGGCTGAATGCAGGATGTGGCAGGATTAACAGGTTTAGCACTCAAGCAATCTTTAAAAGAAAGAAAGAAAGAAATACGGTAACACTATTTTGATAGTCCAATTTAGTCATTCTACTAGCTATACGCAACTTTGCCATTAGATGTCAACTAACCTTCATTGGAATATTAGTAGACTGTTAGGTTAGGAATAAAGTTAGGTTGCAAAGTTACTTATAGTCAGTAGTGGAACATCAAAGTGTTACCTAAACAATTTCTGCTTAAGCCTACAGTATATGAATGCATAAACATCTCAAGTCATATCATTTACAAAGCAGTATGAAACAGCAGTATTTCTCGACTGATATAAATAAATTGATAGAACTGAAAGTGGGAACAAAAAAAATCAAACATTTCTTCATGAAACTGCTGTTTCATGCAGAGCATAGGATGAATTTAAATTGATGTAATTTGAAATAAACATAAGGGATGTGGAAAACATTTCTGTGTTCTGCTGTGAAACAGGCATCAAAGAGTTGAAGGCGAGGAGAGAGGGACCGAGGGGAGAAATGAAGGACGAAAATAAAGCAAACAGCCATAAAACATCTTCCCAGCCAAGATTATTTGCATTTGTTTATGCGCTGGCGATGGGTTTAATCCAGTCAGGTGCTGTCTGGAGACAGATGCAGACTGAATGCTGTTGGACTAGCTGGAAAGCAGGAATTCTGGGAGGAAAGCCAGGCCAGATCTTTGATTGCTCAGCGTGGCAAATGCTTCTGCTGCTGGTGTTTGTCTAGGTAGAACGTAAAGACTGAAGGTCTCAGTGTGAGCGAGCTGTTCAGACGCAATTAGAAGTGTTTCTTTTGTTCGCTCGTCATGCAGAGCGTCATGCTGCACTCGGCCCTGAGACACGACTATGAAGACCATTACAGATCAAATATTTAAATAAAACACCTATATTCTATTATACTAAAAACATTTATCCGTATGTCTATAAAGAGCACTTAAATGCTCTTATGCATTTCTATGCTGTTTGAGAGACTGACAGTTATCAATACAGTGATTATTAAATGTATTTCAATAAATCACAAGAATTTAAGTACTTCAACGTATGATGTACTTCAAACTGCTGAAGTACAGAATGCCTGATTTTATTAAATGAATGAATAAATGCATACATATCTCCAATATTTGTATAATTGATTACATTTGAGTCTCCCTATTCTATTGAAATTAGATTACCATGCACTTGTTTTATACTTGAAGTTAAACGTTGACTAAATTATAATTACTATTTTTAATAATACAGTTTAAAATGGCAAACACTGACCATTTTACTCAAATTAAGAAAACAAAGGCAATATAAAATATTAAAGTGAAAAGTTTTATAATGGGTGATTTGGTAAGGTGGCTTGTTTCCTTGTTGTACATAAAGCAAAGATTATTGGAGTACATTATCTCAGTCTTTGTACTTCAAAATTACACATTCAATGTGTTGCCTTTTCAATTTCTGAGTGAAAATTGCTTCTACACCATTCTTTTTTAGTGTATGCTTTTTTCCATATAATTAAAATGCATGGTGATCTTTGGCAGTTCACCTTAAATTTTGGGTGGTTTATTAAAATATGTATATATTATATTGAGATTAGGGTTATGCATCGTATGCCCTCTCAAAAAAGAAAGAAAGAAAGAATGAAAGACAAAGAAAGAAAGAAAGAAAGAAAGAAAGAAAGAAAGAAAGAAAGAAAGAAAGAAAGAAAGAAAGACAAAGAAAGACGAAAAGAAAGAATGAAAAAGAAAAAAAGAAAGACAAAAAATAAAGACAGAAAGAAAGACAGAAAGAAAGAAAGAAAGAAAGAAAGAAAGAAAGAAAGAAAGAGAAAGACAGAACGAAAGACAGAAAGAAGAAAAGAAAGACAGAAAGAACGAAACACCAAAAGAAATAAAGACAAAAGACAGAAAGACAAAAAGAAAGAAAGAAAGAAAGAAAGAAAGAAAGAAAGAAAGAAAGACGGAAAAAAGAAAGACAAAGAAAGAATGACAAAGAAAGAAAGACAGAAAGAAAGACGAAAAGAAACAAAGAAAGAAAAAAGGCAGAATGAAAGGCAAGGAAAGACAGAAAGACAAAGAAATACAAAGAAATACAGAAAAAAGTCAGAAAGTAGGACAGAAAAAAAGACAAAGACAAATAAAGACAAAAAGAAAGAAAAACAAAGGAATAAAGACAAAGATGAAAAGAAAGAAAGAAAGACAGACAGAAAAAAGAAAGAATAAAAGACAGAAAGACAAAAAGAAGGAAAGAAAAAAGAAAGACAAAGAACGAAAGACAGAAAAAAGAAAGACAGAAAGAAAGAGAAAGAAAGAAAGACAGAAAAAAGACAGACAGAAAGTAAGAAAGAGAAAAAAGACAGAAATACAAAAAAGACAAAGAAAAAGACAGAAAGACAAAGAAAGATGAAAAAAGACAAAGACAGAAAAAAACAGAAAGTGATGGAAAAAGACAGAAAGAAAGAATGAAAGACAGAAAGAGAAAAAAGACAGAAAGAAAGACGAAAAAGAAAGACAAAGAAAGAAAAACAGAAAAAAGAAAGACAAGGAAACAATGAAAGAATAAAAGAAAGACAGACAGAAAGAAAAAAGACAAAGAAAGAAAAATACAGAAAAAAGAAAGAAAGAAAGAAAGAAAGAAAGAAAGAAAGAAAGAAAAAAGACAAAAAAAGACAGACAGAAAGTAAGAAAGAGAAAAAGACAGAAATACAAAAAAGACAAAGAGAGAGAAAGACAGAAAGACAAAGAAAGATGAAAAAAGACAGAAAGAAAGAACGAAAGACAGAAAGAGAAAAAAGACAGAAAGAAAGACAGAAAAAATAAAGACAAAAGGAAACAATGAAAGAAAGAAAAAAAGACAGACAGAAAAAGACAGAAAAAAGAAAAAGAAAGAAAGAAAGAAAAAAGACAGAAAAAAGACAGACAGAAAGTAAGAGAAAAAAGACAAATACAAAAAAGACAAAGAAAGAGAAAGACAGAAAAGACAGAAAGACAAAGAAAGATGAAAAAAGACAGAAATACAAAAAAGACAAAGAAAGAGAAAGACAGAAAAGACAGAAAGACAAAGAAAGATGAAAAAAGACAGAAAGAAAGAACTAAAGACAGAAAGAGAAAAAAAGACAGAAAGAAAGACAGAAAAAAGAAAGACAAAAGGAAACAATGAAAGAATAAAAGAAAGATAGAAAGAAAGAAAAAAGACAAAGAAAGACAGAAAAAAGAAAGAAAGAAAGAAAGAAAGCAAGAAAGAAAGAGAAAAAAGACAGACAGAAAGTAAGAAAGAGAAAAAAGACAGAAATACAAAAAAAGACAAAGAAAGAGAAAGACAGAAAAGACAGAAAGACAAAGAAAGATGAAAAAAGACAGAAAGAAAGAACGAAAGAGAAAGAGAAAAAAGACAAAGAAAGACAGAAAAAGACAGAAAAAAGAAAGAAAGAAAGAAAGAAAGAAAGAAAGAAAGAAAGAAAGAAAGAAAGACTGAACTTTTAAAAACAAAAGTTTGTGCTGCCTTTTTGGATTGTTCTAAAAAAAACTTCAAAGGGTTATGTAATAAATTGGAGGTAATGATAAAAAAGTGAAAAACAAGTGTTTTGTAAAGGAGAGTGTCTGCAGTGCTTTGACCACAGATTCTCTGTGAACTACAATCTTGTGTTAATTGCATTGAAAAAGCCTTGATTTTTCCACCCCACATTCCCAAACGACAGAAAAAGAGCCGCCCCATAAAGCACCTGGAGAGTGGAAAGCTGGAGGAGAAGGTGTGTTGCAGACGATGGTTTCGGCTAGAAGGTTGTTATAGCGGTTGTTAGTGTCGTGAGGCCTGAGGAGAGGGTTAGTTAGCAGATAGTTGCCGGTCATTCCTGTTGAATAAATAAAGAAAGGAGAATGAGTGTGACCAAAGAAAACAGAACAGAAGAATTACAGGATTACGCTGGTTGCAATGCGATTGCTAAGGTCAGCTGAAACAACCACTCAGATGGCATTGCTATGCGTGCGAAATGCTGCTCTGAGTGGGTTAGAACAACAAAATCATGACTGATCACGTCTTTCAGACATGTGAACAAAACGGCCCACCAAGCAAATGTTTTATTTGGACGCCAGTGAACAAAAATGTGTCTTATCTCAGTAGAACTGATATGATTTTTCACTTTGAGATACTTACAGCATGCATCTGTCCCAAAGGCTGATTACAGCTCATTTGGACTGGATCTGAAAACTATGACGTGAACTTTCCTACTCAGTTTTAACACTGGATAATCCAAACTAGTACTGCATTATGTTATGTTAATGTGACTCAAACTCTAGTCTAACGGTTTGAGCTGAGCATCAAACTATCACCAGCAACACTTTTGCAAAGCCTAAATAATTAATCATTTTTAAAATGCATCCTGGTCACTCTCCAACCCAGAACGAAGGCTTGTTTCATATTGATTGTTTAGGTCAAAAATCAATGTTTTCGTGGCATTTATATATACACAGACCAATGCACTTTTCACAGATTAATGCACATATGCATGCATTTTCACGTGTATGAACATATGCATGCTGATACATTGAATACATACATTCATTGCTTATTTACTTTTTGAATGTAGTTATATTGAATAAAGCCTTTAAATAAGCTCTAACAGGTTTTTGGCCTCTTCCTGGACTGTATATAAACTGTATTCTCTGTTTTTTTGTATAACATTTTAAACTGTGCAAAATAAAAAAGAAGAAAGAAAATGAATGACTTTATGTGGAGTCCTAATGAAAAAAGACGAAGAGACTATTTGCATGCAGATCTAAACAGAACAGACCAAACAGCTCATCTCAGCCCTCTAATAGGCAGAAGAAAAATAAAAAGAAAATGCAATCAAAGAAATAATAAAATATCCAATTATGCATTTTGAACCAAATGTTCTATTACTGGTTTGTGTTTGTATATAACCATTTGAACCTGCATGTAGAGTCTGATGGAGAAAACCTAAAATATACTCTTTATACAGTTTTATGCAAAAGTTTGGGAACCCCTTGCAGAATTTGTAACAATGTGAATAATTTTAACAAAATAAGAGATTGTATAAAATGCATATTTTTTTCTGTCCTGAATAAGATATTTTACATAAAAGATGTTTGCATATAGTCCACAAGACAAAAAAAAAAAAAAAGCTGAAATTATTCAAATCACCCAATGCGAAAGTTTGGGAACCTTCGGTTCTTAATACTGTGTGTGGTTTCCTGGATGATCTACCATTGCATTTTTGTTTTGTGATGGTTGTTCATGAGCACTGCTCTTCAGAAAAATCCTCCAGATCCTGCAGATTTTTCAGTTTTCCAGCATATCTGAACCCCTTCCAGCAGTGACTGTGTGATTTTGAAATGCATCTTTTTACAATGAGGACAATTAAGGGACTCAAACACAACTATTAAAAAAGGTTCAAACATTCACTGATGCTCCAGAAAGAAACACATGCATTAAGAGCCAGGGGTGAAAACTTTTGAACAGGATGAAGATGTCCAATTTTTTCTTATTTTATTGAAATATATATATTTTGCATGTTTCCCGTAAGACAAATTAAGTACTATTTACCTTAATCTTCAAATTTAATGCATCATGTTTCCTTCTGGAGCATAAGTGAACATTTGAACCTTTTTTAATAGTTTTTCAGTCCCTCAGTTGTCCTCAGTGTGAAAAGATGGATCTCAAAATCATACAGTCACTGCTGGAAAGGGTTCAAATATGCAAAAGATGCTGGAAAACTAAAGAATCTGCAGGACCTGGATTTTTCAGAAGAACAGCACTCAGTTTAACTTTTCAGAACAAACAAGGGACTCATGAACAACCATCACAAAACAAAAAACAGTGGTGGATCATCCAGGTAAACACACACAGTATTTAAGAACCAAGGGTTCCCAAACTTTTGCATTGGGTGATTTGAATTCCCCAATTCAGCTATTTTTTTGTCATATGCAAACATCTTATGTAAAATATCTTAAAAAATAACATGCATTTTGTATGATCTGTCTGATTTTGTTAAAATTATTCACATTTTTGCAAGGGGTTCCCAAACTTTTGCATAAAACTGTATATGTGACCCTGGACCACAAAACCAGTCATAAGGTTAAATTTGACAAAACTGAGATTTATACATCATATGAAAGCTCAATAAATAAGCTTTCTATTGATGTATGGTTTGTTAGGATAGGACAATATTTGGCTGAGATACATCTATTTGAAATCAGAAATCTGAGGATGCAAAAAAATCAAAAAGACTGAGAAAATCACCTTTAAAGTTGTCCAAATTAGGTTCTTAACAATGCATATTACAAATCAAAAATTACATTTTAATATGTTTACAGAAGGAATTTTACAAAAAATCTTCATGGAACATGAACTTTACTTAATTTCTTAATGATTTGTGGCATAAAAGAAAAATCAAAAATTTTGACCCATGCAATGTATTTTTGGCTATTGCTGCAAATATACCCCAGCGACTTTAGACTGGTTTTGTGGTCCAGGGTCACATATTACAGATCAATAACATGGCTAGTAAGATTGATTAATGCACTGAATCACGGATCACACAGCAGGATGAGATGCCATGAACAAACAGCATATCACTAAATTAAAATAAAAAAGAGACACTGGTACACTAAATACTTCATTACTTATCGTCTTGCTAGAAAGAAAGAGCAAAACACATCTTAATGCATACAAGTGTTCACTTTTATAAAAACAAATTGGTAGTTAATTGCAAGCATTGTTCATTTTCAATGTATTGCACCTGTTTTTATCTGCTGCCAAGTCTGTAAATAACAGTAATTGAATTCATATTTTAATTTTAAAATTAAAAACGCATTTAAAAAAGCATATACATTTTAAATGAACACAAATAGTTTTTAAGACTTTGCAATTATGCATTTTGAACCAAATGTTCTATTACTTTTTTTGTGTTTCTATATAACCATTTGAACCTGCATGTAGAGTCTGATGGAGAAAACCTAAAAAAAATACTCTTTTGCGGTGCTGTATATACAGTTTTATGCAGAAGTTTAGGAACCCCTTGCAGAATCTGTGAAAATGTGAATAATTTTAACAAAATAAAGAGAGATCATACAAAAAGCATTTACATTTTAAGTTATTTTTTAAGAATGTGTGTTCTTGCTTTGAAATTATATTAAATAATTTTATATGCATTCATACTATGAGCTATTTTCATGTTACATTCAGCTAATTTTCTCACTTCAGCAGTGGTGTTGGCTCTAAATAATCCCCTATACTGTGTAAATGTGCTTTAATTGTTCATAGCTCAGTGCTAAATTAATGTCAAGCTTCCCTGTGCATGCACTCATAACCTAAACTAACCGCAAAACTTATAGGATTAAAACCTATAACAGAAAGTTTACATTTAACTCAAACTGGGTAAAAACAAATCCTGAGTTTGTTCAATCAACTTTGTGACCACAGGCTGTATTCAGCAAACAACTAATAAATAAATAAAACAGATTAATGAATGCATCCCAAGGCAAAACCTAGTTACCATTTACCCTCATTTAAAAGGCCTGATGAAGACAGAAGGAACTAAAATAATTATAACTTTCCAAACTTTGGAAGAAGCGTAAAAAAACCTACAGTCTCTCTAAACCCATAGTAGCGTGTCTGAGAGCCCAGCGTTTCATCGTTACCTTGGTTCAGAGTGGAAGTGCTGTTGATATCTCCGGAGATGAAGGACGACTCTGACTGTTTCCTCACAGTGTCGTTCCACATCCTCCTGATGCGGCTCTGCGGCGACACAAAGACACGATCACTGATTAATCTGGCTAATATTCATGCAGCACACGCAAACAGCTCTGTAGTCTCAGTGTATATCGGGACTGTTAACACCACATGTGGAATAAAAGAGAAGAATACATCCGCTGTAGAGTCACAAAAACCTCAATTCATGACAAGCAAAAACAACTTACTTATTGCTTATTCTTCAGTACTTATTAAATTATACTATTACTATTAAAGAAATGTGGTTCTAGTACATGGTTAAGCTCTGTCAACAGTTATTTGTGGTATATTGCTGACTACAACAGAAAATTGTGCTGAATCCTTCAGTTTGAGTACCATAAAGTTTACAGAATTTGCAAAACGTTAATTATTTTACCAAAATAAGAGGGATCATACAAAATGCATGTTATTTTTTATTTAGTACTGACCTGAATACCATATTTCACATGAAAGATGTTACATATAGAGAAAATAATAGTTACCCCCATTCAAAAGTTAACATCCGCTTGAGTCGTAATACTGTGTTGTTACCCGAATGATCCACAGCTGGGTTTTTTACGTTTATTGATAGTTGTTCATGAGCTCCTCGTTTGTCCTGAACAGTTTTCCAGCATTGATGTGTATTTGAACCCTTTCCAACAATGACTGTATGATTTTGAGATCCATCTTTTGACACTGAGAACAACTGAGGGACTCATATGCAACTATTACAGAAGGTTCAAACACTCACTGATGCTTCAGAAGGAAAAAACATGCATTAAGATAAAACTTTTGGAATTTGAAGATCAGAGTACATTTAACTTATTTTGTCTTTTGGGAAACATGTAACTATCTTCTGTAGCCTCTGAAAGGCAGTGCTAAATGAAAAAAAAAATGATATTTAGGCAAAATAAGAAACATTTACACATCTCCATTCTGTTCAAAAGTTTTCACCCCCTGGCTCTTAATGCATGTTTTTTCCTTCTGGAGCATCAGTGAGTGTTTGAACCTTCTGTAATAGCTGCATATGAGTCCCTCAGTTGTCCCCAGTGTGAAAATATGGATCTCAAAACCATACAGTCATTGTTGGAAAGGGTTCAAATACACAAAATGCTGGAAAACCAAGAATTTGTTGGACAGCGGGCAGTTTAACTGTTCAGGACAAACAAGGGACTCATGAACAACTACCACTAAATCACACAGTATTAAGAATCAAGAATCATTTTTATAAATTCAACTATTATTTTCTCTTATAGACTGTAAACATCTTTTCATGTGAAATATCTTATTCAGGTCAGTACTAAATAAACAATAACATGCATTTTGATAAAATAATTAACATTTTGCAGATTCTGAAAGTGCAATGTAAACTTTTGACCTCAAATGTATGCATTGTAAAAAGCACCACACAAATAAAACTAACCGTAAGTGAATATGAAAAGTTGTATAAATCATTTTCACTACTTTTCTAAGTGGATGAGCCTCTGCTTATGTATTGAAATATATTAAATATAAAATACACTTTATGCATTTTAACTCACTTTATTTACCAATGTGGCCTTCGATGATAAATTGATTTGTTCATTACATATGTCTGGGCTTCATTTTCATACTGAAATGAGAGTATTAAACCATTTCAGAAAATGTTTTTCCATTATTTCGAAGTGAATAAATAGACACCCACTTCAAGACACATAATTGATTTCTGATTGATGAACGAGGCAGTTTTTTTTCCACCGAATCGAATGTGAATTGGACTGATCACTGCATCTGTTCTCATGTCAACAAGTCACTGATTTAATGATCTGTTCAGGACAAGTCTTCATTTAACAACTCGCTGAGCTGTTCGTTTCTGCCTCAAAATGAACAGGCAGATCTTCAGAGCTTTCTAAACAGCTCAGTGATTGATTCTTTAACTTGTCTGTTTAAGGAAATACAATCAATCGTGACTAGACAGCGACAGCGGAGCGCAAACCTTGTTTACAACCACCACTGCAGACAAAAGAGAGACTATATCAATAAAGAAGAACAAAAGGCGTGTGAATAAAGAGTTTCATTCAGATGTACCTGTGTAGCAGACGAATATCGAGCGGTGGACCTGGAGGCTGAGGATTTGTTCACGCTGTGAGGTCCTTCAGAGGGAAGACCAGTGCAGCATTGAGACTGACGGAAACACTTGCCGAACTCTTTACGCACCTGAAGACAGAATCCAACAGCAGCTCCGTTAACAACCAAAAAAAGATGGCAAGCTAAAAAACATTGCACTGTTTATAGCAATTGAGGACAATTTGTATGTTTTCAACACTGCAAAAAATGCTTTTCTTACTTAGATTTTTTGTCTTGTTTCCAGCCAAAATATCTAAAAATTCTTGAATCAGGAAGGATTTTCTAGACGAGTAAAAATTATCTTGTTTTTAGTAAAAAGAAGTCAAAATTAGGTGAGTTTTTGCTTAAAACAAGCAAAATAATCTGCCAATGGGGTAAAACAAAATAATCTAGTTGTCTGCTTGAAATAAGATTTTTTTTCTTACCCCATTGGCAGATTATTTTGCTTGTTTTAAGCAAAAACTCACTTAATTTTGACTTCTTTTTACTAAAAACAAGATCATTTTTACTTGCCTAGAAAATCCTTCCTGATTCAAGATTTTTTAGATATTTTGGCTGGAAACAAGACAAAAAAATCTAAGTAAGAAAAGCATTTTTTGCAGTGTAATAAGGCACTGAATCGATTAGCCATTAAAAGTCTTTTCAGTAAATTATATTGCTTTTGTGACACTACACTGCAAAAAAATGCTTTTCTTACTTGGATTTTTTCTCTTGTTTCCAGCCAAAATATTTAAAACAAGTCAAAAAGTAAGTAAAAACAAGTCAAAATTAAGTGAGTTTTTGCTTAAAACAGGCAAAATAATCTGCCAATGGGGTAAGAAAAAAATCTTATTTCAAGCAGACAACTAGATTTTTTTTCTTACCCCATTGGCAGATTATTTTACTTGTTTTAAGCAAAATCTCACTTAATTTTGACTTGTTTTTACTAAAAACAAGACAATAATTTTTACTTGGCTAGAAAATCCTTCCTGTTTCAAGAATGTTTAGATATTTTGGCTGGAAACAAGAGAAAAAAATCTAAGTAAGAAAAACATTTGTTGCAGTGTAACACACAGAAAAGGCATTAAAGACTTGTATCTGAGGACAAACCCAAAAATTACTCCAGTAAAACTTTGAACTAAAGCTATACCCGTTTAATAGTGAGGTGTTTGCATTAAATATTCTTCAAAAATTCATACTTTTGCCCTGTGCGACAATCATTTTTTATTCTTCTGTGGACAGCGGTGTTGGGGGTAACGCATTACAAGTAACGCAAGTTACCTAATAATATTACTTTTTGCAAGTAACTAGTAAATTAACGCATTACTTTTTAACTGACAAGAAAATATCCGAGTTACTTTTCCCCCCATTTATTGATTAAAAGCTCTCCTGTCCCCATGTTGAGAGAAATTGTGAGTAAGATGTTATTTAAGTTCTAGAATAAATGTGAACATGCATTAATTCATCTCACTCACTAAAAAACAGATAGTGTTCGTCAAAATGAATAAAAACTGTTAAATTCAACACAAACCTGCAATAATTAAATGTTAAATAATACAAATATCCTTTATGTATTTCATCCCATTTTATTAACCGATGTCTTTGCTGCCGACCTTCGATGATCCAATTCATCCATACTAATAAGCAAAAATTACTCAAGATAATCTAACATTTGTTTTCCTTTTTTTCATTGCTGAAGAGTTGACATTTTCTACTGTATAGACGTCAATTTACTTTTCTCTAAGCCTGAGGCTTTTGCTGTAAAAAGGTTTTTACATTTGCCAAAAATACAACTTTTTATATTAAAAAACCAACAAGCAGATTTAAAAAGTAACGCAAAAGTAATGTAACACATTACTTTCTATAAACACAATTAGTTACTTTTTAAAGGAGTAACTCAATATTGTAATGCATTACTTTTAAAAGTAACTTTCCCCAAGCCTGGCGGACAGACTATATTTACACTTACCTTGAGTTGAACTAAAAAAAAACATTTTAAAAAGTGTGTGAGAGTTGGTTAAACGATTCATTTAGAGTACACTTAAAGTAAATATACACCACATGCTGCTTAAATACAGACAGATGCTGATTTCTGCAGCAGATGTTCTTCACTTATCTCACTAGCACTAGAAGAAGATTCAGTGTTGCTTGAAATGATTAAAAACCCAGACGTATGAACACAGAACTTCATGAACACCTGCTATAATTAAGTAAAAGTTTTAATAACACTTTAATTACGTTAATTAAATGCAACTTAATCTAACTTCATTTATTTGCATCTTTGCTGTTGCCATTTAATAATAACATTTAAGCAAATAACAAATGCCTTTATGGCCAAACTTTATTTTAAGGACCATTTACTAACTATTACGATGCAAAAAATAGTTCTTTCTTACTTAGATGTTTTTGTCTTGTTTCCAGCCAAAATATCTAAGAATTCTTAAACCAAGAAAGATTTTCTAGATGAGTAAAAATAATTTTCTTGTTTTTAGAAAAATCAAGTTAAAATTAAGTGTGTTTTTGCTTAGAACAAGCAAAATAATCTGCCAATGGGGTAAGAAAAATAATCATGTTTTCTGTTTGAAATTAGATTTTTTTTTTTACGCCATTGGCAGATTATTTTGTGTGTTTCAAGCAAAAACTCACTTAATTTTGACTTGTTTTTTTTTTTACAAGGCATGTAATATTGACTTTTTTTTCTGAAAACAAGACAATTTTACTCGTTAGAAAATCCTTCCTGATTTAAGAATTTTTTGATATTTTGGCTGGAAACAAGACAAAAAATCTAAGTAAGAAAAACATTTTTTGTAGTGTAACTATAACTTTCACCTCAGGATTTTCTAGACGAGTAAAAATTGTCCTGTTTTCAGAAACAAAAAGTCAAAATTAAGTGCGTTTTTGCTTAGAACAAGCAAAATAATCAGCCAATGGGGTAAGAAAAATAATCATGTTTTCTGTTTGAAATAAGATTTTTTTCCTTACCCCATTGGCAGATTTTTTTGTGTGTTTCAAGCAAAAAGGCATGTAATGTTGACTTTTTTTTCTGAAAACAAGACAATTTTTCAAGATTTAAGAATTTCTAGATATTTTGGCTGGAAACAAGACAAAAAATCTAAATAAGAAAAGCATTTTTTGCAGTCTAACTATAACTTTCACCTCAGGATTTTCTAGACGAGTAAAAATTGTCCTGTTTTCAGGAAAAAAAAAGTCAATTAAGTGCGTTTTTGCTTAGAACAAGCAAAATAATCAGCCAATGGGGTAAAAAAAATAATCATGTTTTCTGTTTGAAATAAGATTTTTTTTCTCACCCTATTGGCAGATTATTTTGCTTGTTCTAAGCAAAAACGCACTTAATTTTGACTTGTTTTTTCTGAACAAGAAAATAATTTTTACTTTTAAGAATTTTTAGATGCAAGTAAGAAGCATTTTTTGCAGTGTACCGTCTTTGTTAGTTGGATATCTCTATTTTATTTTTTACGTTTTTGCTGAAATGTGAGAGAGTTTAACTTACTTAATTTTAATATCTGTAAAAGTGAGTTTTTGTAGTGTCCTCTATTGTACAAGGGTGAATCTGCATTTAATTTAAATTAAAAGCTAACTTCTAACTCCTCAGTCCTCACACATAATGCATGCATTAATAGTATAATATAAATAATATATAACTCATATTAAATAAATATGATAAATTATTGACAGCAAAAGCTGGCCCATTTTTGTATCTATAACTGTTTCACAGTGAACCACTTTATATTGGAGCAAGAGATGCAAGATGAGCAACCAGCCTTTTATGCACATTAAATCACCTTTGAGCCTGTTTCATTCTTGATTTTTAATCTTTTAATAATTATGTATTCAAATATGTAACCTATATTTAAGGGCCTCTTTAACCTCCTAAAACAAGCCTTTGAAAAACACAACCTTGAAAATCTCTACTGACTTGCTGACAAAAAATCATCAGGCATAAGCTCAAAAGATCTGAGTTGAATTAAATACAACAAATAAACTTTGCAGCCAGAAAATGCATTACACATTCAGCGGTCGTCAGTAATGAGGAATGGTGTCTGGCAAACTGATTCCTGCAGCATGTCATGGGTTTACCTTCTTCTGCAGAAGACAGTGGAAGATGAAGATGAACATCCCTTGTAAGGTGTTGAAGATGGTGAAGAGGTACGCCATGATTACTGAAGAGTCGTTTAAGAAAAACAGGCCGAACGACCACGTCAGGCAAACAAGACAAAGCAATGCAAAAGCACCAAACACCCAGGACCTGAAAATCACAGAGTACAGTTAGAAATACATTTTATAGCTCATTGGAAATACATGCCTTTACCTACATTTCTGCAAAAGTCTACAAACACTGTGGTTTTCAATTGAAATAAACAAAAGAGGCAGTAAAACTCTCATTTCATTTCTTTTTACACAAAGTATGATTTGCAGGGCTAGAGTTTTAATTAACAAAGCCTAACTTTGGCACAATTCCTTGCACAATATTATGTTATGGCTTCAAAATGATTTTAAAATTTGAAAACTAATACTTTTGAATACATATGTGATCCTGGACCACAAAACCAGTCTTAAGTAGCAATAGCCAAAGATCATGATCCATGAAGATATTTTGTAAATTTCCTACTGTAAATATATCAAAACTTAATTTTTGATTAGTAACATGCATTGCTAAGAACTTCATTTGGACAACTTTAAAGGTGATTTTCTCAATATTTGGATTTTTTTGCACCCTCAGATTCCAGATTTTCAAATAGTTGTATCTCGACCAAATATTGTCCTGTCCGTACATCAATGGAAAGCTTATTTATTTAGCTTTTAGACAATGTATTAATCTCAGTGTCAAAAAAAATTTAGGTGATGCTTTGGTTTGACAAAACAGATCAAACCCCCAAAGGAGGAAGTTAAAATGGCACGAAAGCATGTTTATAACACTTTTGCATTTTTGATTAGTAATATGCATTGCTAAGAACGTAATTAAGACAACTTTAAAGGTGATTTTCTCAATATTTCGATTTTTTTGCACCCTCAGATTCCAGATTTTCAAATAGTTGTATCTCGATCCAAATGTTAACACTATAGTGTAGATTTACACTGCAAAAAAATGCTTTTCTTACTTTTTGTCTTGTTTCCAGCCAAAATATCTAAATCAAGAAAGATTTTCTAGACGAGAAAAAATAATTCTCATGTTTTCAGAAAAAGTCAAAAGCAAAGCAAAAATCTTATTTCAAACAGAAAACAAGATTATTTTTCTTACCCCATTGCCAGATTGTGTTGCTTGTTTCAAGCAAAAACGCACTTAATTTTGACTTTTTTTTTTTTTCTCTGAAAACAAGACAATTTTCACTCCTCCTTGATTTAAGAAATTTTAGATATTTTGGCTGGAAACAAGACAAAAAGTAAGAAAAGCATTTTTTGCAGTGTGTGTGTGTGTGTGTGTGGGGGGGGGGGGATTAGTGTAGGAAGTTATTTTCCAACATGATAGATTAATAACTTTGATCAATTTTCAATAAACCCAGGTTGCTTTTCTGAGCAATATCGTACAATATCGTTTACAATTTGCAAACTCTTAGCAAAGCCTGGTGTAATGGTTCTAAAAATAAATAAATACATATTTTTGTCTTTTTTCACTGCAAAAAAGGCATATCTTCTAGTCAAAATATCAAAAAATTCTTAAATTAAGATGCATTTACTAGATAAGCAAAATGACATAAGATATTTAGTCTTGTTTTAAGCAAAACACACTTAATTTAGTTTTTTTTTTCCACTCTGGAAACAAGTAAAATTATCTGCCAGTGGGGTAAGTAAAACACTCTTATTTTAAGAATATTTTACTTACCCCACTGGCAGATAATTTTACTTTTACTTCTTTTAAGCAAAATGCACTTCATTTCGTTTTTCCCCCCTGGAAACGAGACTAAATATCTTACGTTTTTTTTCTTTTCTAGTAAATGCATCTTAATTTAAGAATTTTTAGATATTCAGACTAGAAACAAGACAAATATACTAAGTATAAGATGTAAGATAAGCCTTTATTTTTTACAGTGTTCTTTCTCTTTTATCTAATTTATTTATGACTCGAATAGCATAGAATATAATATTAACGAAGTCAATGCACTGCACAAAATGCTTTTCTTACTTAGATTTTTTTTGTCATGTTTCCAGCCAAAATATCTAAAAAATCTTAAATCAAGAAGGATTTTCTAGATGAGTCTTGGTTTCAGAAAAAAATGAAGTGCATTTTTGCTTGAAACAAGCAAAATAATCTGCCAATGGGGTAAGAAAAATAATCTTGTTTTCTGTTTGAAATAAGAAAAACTCACTTATTTTGACTTGTTTTTTTTCTAAAAAAAACAAGAAAATAATTTTTACTCTTCTAGAAAATCCTTCTTGATTTAAGAATTTTTAGATATTTTAGCTGAAAACAAGGCAAAAAATCTAAGTAAGAAAAGCATTTTTTGCTTTTGTGTTTAGCAACAGAAATAAACTCAAGTTTGGAAAGACTTGAGGCTGTGCAAAAAAAAAAGTTTAAATTTTTAGTTGAACTGTCCCTTTAAAGTTAATTAACAAAAGCTAGATTGCATTATCTTTGTGTGCGTGTTTATGAATTCATTTATGGCACTGATTAATCTCACTGACTTCATTGTTGATTATAATGATATCATTCGTGAGAATGAAGAGCTCAAGAGTCGGTGAGGTCATGCTGAGCAAAAACGCTGCTGATTTGAGTGTTATTGAGCTTATTTCTCTCAGTCAGTCAGTTAATTAATTGCCTTTGATTGGCTAGTGCATTCATGTGCTCCGTTTTATTCCCAATACACAAACACAAATGAATCATTAAAGAGAAGCAATTAAAAAAAAACAATCTGTTTGCAAAAGGGACATTACTAATTTAAAAAGCAAGCTGAAAGAAAAACTAAAACAGTAATTTACTTTTATAAATCGAAGGCATTCCTATTAGACCACCCAGATACACACAACTGCAAAACAGTGGAATATCACTGGACTCTTTCCAGTTAGAGATTCCAGCGAGTATTTCTGTGGATCAAATGTCCTGAACGGACGATCTCCTCAAATGGACACGACAAGAGAAGATTTCACGGCCCCCAGATGCAAGTTTAAAAGTAATTACGACTTGGGGTCCAATAAAACATCTTGCTTATCATACCATTGCACGGCCCATCTGGAAATATGCATTTCGCTCCCAAGGACAATGTTTATAAGAAGGTCAGACTGTGATATCGCATTGCAGGAAGCAAACGAATTAGTTAATAACACGGTGCTTGAAAAGTTAACGTTTTCTCTAATTATTCCCATAAACCCCAATTAGCTAGATTTGAGTATTTACAAGTCCAGCTCCAGATGCAACCTCTACCTCATGAACCGCTTCAGTCACAGTGCAACGGCCACATTGTTGTTATTAGCATGTTGTCGCTTCGAATAAAGCAATCAAGATGATAGGTCGTGACTACAAAATAGCAGAGTTCGAAACATGAAAGCAAATGTCAGAACGTAAAATTGCACAGACAGCTGGGCTGAACCCGAGCCGCTAAACGTGGACGACAGCATCGAAGGCTGAGCTTACCGTATGCTCTCCAGTCGGCTGGAATCGGGTTTCATAGACGTTGAGTGTTTTAACATCTTGTACATAGTCACCACCAGAAAGATGAGATTGAGCTGTCGGAAAAGATAAAACATGTTGAAAAGACCACACAGCTTTCCCACAGTTTCATGCAATTCATCATTCCGACGGCATATTTGTCAAACATCATTTCATATTCATATTCGCATTCCTGAATGCAGCATGTAACGATCTTTCTCTGGATCTATGATCACCAGGTTATTAGACGACTAGCAGTGGCATTAAAAAATACAAATAAAGCATGGTTTATGTTGGCTGAGCTGAACTACAAAGCGTAGCCTTCAATAATTCATAAAGCAGACAGCAACTGCAAAAATGCCAAAATGCAAGCACGCATGAACTCTGCTGGGAATTTCTAAGATGGCTTATAAACTGGTAGTAGTGTGCATACACTCTTAAAAAATAAAGGTGCTTCACGATGCCATAGAAGAACCTTTTTTGTCTAAAAGGGTCCATAAAGAACCTTTAACATCTGCACTGCAAAAAATGCTTTTCTTACTTAGATTTTTTTGTCTTGTTTCCAGCCAAAATATCTAAAAATTCTTAAAACAAGAAGCATTTTCTAGACGAGTAAAAATGATTGTCTTGTTTTCAGAAAAAAAGTCAAAATTAAGGGTGTTTTTGCTTAAAACAGGCAAAATAATCTGCCAATGGGGTAAGAAAAATAATCTTGTTTTCTGTTTGAAATAAGATTTTTTTTCTTACCCCATTGGCAGATTATGTTGCTTTTTCTAAGCAAAAAATCACTTAATTTTGGCTTGTTTTTTCTTAAAACAAGAAAATAATTTTTACCTGTCTAGAAAATCCATCTTCATTTAAGAATTTTCAGATATTTTGGCTGGAAACAAGACAAAAAAATCTAAGTAAGAAAAGCATTTTTTGCAGTGTGTGTAACAAAAGGTTCTTCAGATTATAAAAGGGTAACACTGCAAAAAATGCTTTTCTTACTTAGATTTTTTGTCTTGTTTTCAGCCAAAATATCTAAAAATTCTTAAATCAAGAAGGATTTTCTAGACAAGAAAAATTTGTTGTCCTGTTTTCAGAAAAGAAGTCAAAATTTAAGCATGTTTTTGCTTAAAACAAGCCAAATAATCTGCCAATGGGGTAAGAAAAATAATCTTATTTCAAGCAGACAACTAGATTATTTTTCTTACACTGCAAAAAATGCTTTTCTTACATAGATTTTTTGTCTTGTTTCCAGCCAAAATATCTAAAAAATCTTGAATTAGGAAGGATTTTCTAAACAAGTAAAAATTATTATCTTGTTTTTAGTAAAAACAAGTCAAAATTAGGTGAGTTTTTGCTTAAAACAAGCCAAATAATCTGCCAATGGGGTAAGAAAAAAAATCCTATTTCAAGCAGACAACTAGATTATTTTTCTTACCCCATTGGCAGATTATTTGGCTTGTTTTAAGCAAAAACTCACCTAATTTTACTAAAAACAAGACACAAATTTGTACTTGTCTAGAAAATCCTTCCTAATTCAAGAATTTCTAGATATTTTGGCTGGAAACAAGACAAAAAAATCTACGTAAGAAAAGCATATTTTGCAGTGTACCCCACTGGCAGATTATTTTGCTTGTTTCAAGCAAAAACTCACTTAAAGGATAACTATTGCCAAAATGCAACCTGGGCTGTTTTTTTTTTTTTTTTTTTTTTTTTTACTGTAAACGAGACAAACTTGTATCTAAAATCATAATTACGACAAACAAGCCGTTTTTGAGATTGACCGTGATTTCGTTTTGTGGTCAATGGCCGGTGAATGGGAGTACTAGGGGCATAACTTTGAGCGCATCAAAATCAATATTTTTACAACACTAAGAAGACTCGACACACCATGAAACTTTGCTCGAAGTATCGTCTGGGTCTCTACACATGAACTCCAGCATTGAGAACATTGTTTGTGAACACAGAGTTTACTAAAAAGAAAGTTTTTGAACAACTCACTTTCACTGTTTGAGTTTCCGCTCGCAGCCGTCTTGCCAGTCAAGAGGTGTCCATCTCTGAATGCAGGATTCTTATATATTAATGTTTCTTATATGTGACCCTGGACCACAAAACCAGTCTTAAGTCGCTGGGGTATACTTGTAGCAATAGCCAAAAATACATTGTATGGGTCAAAATTATTGATTTTTCTTTTATGTCAAAAATCATTAGGATATCAAGTAAAGATCATGTTCCATGAAGATTTTTTGTAAAATTCCTACTATAAATATATCAAAATGTAATTTTTGATTAGTAATATGCATTGTTAAGAACTTAATTTGGACAACTTTAAAGGTGATTTTCTCAGTATTTTAATTTTTTTGCACCCTTAGATTCCAGATTTTCCAATAGACGTATCTCAGCCAAATATTGTCCTGTCCTAACAAACCATATATCAATAGAAAGCTTATTTATTGTGCTTTCATGTGATGTATATATCTCAGTTTTGTAAAATTTTACCTTATGACTGGTTTTGTGGTCCAGGGTCACATATGAGGCTCTTTTTACAACTAGAAGGTTAATATTGTTTTTCACTTGCGACAAAACAACAAATTAGCCATGCATTTATATGGAAATATGCTTTAGGAGCTATCCATCCTCGCATTCAGAGATGGACACCTCTTGACTGGCAAGACGGCCGCGAGCGGAAACTCAAACAGTGAAAGTGAGTTGTTCAAAAACTTTCTTTTTAGTAAACTCTGTGTTCACAAACAATGTTCTCAATGCTGGAGTTCATGTGTAGAGACCCAGACGATACTTCGAGCAAAGTTTCATGGTGTGTCGAGTCTTCTTAGTGTCGTAAAAATATAGATTTTGATGCGCTCAAAGTTATGCCCCTAGTATTCCCATTCACCGGCCATTGACCACAAAACGAAATCACGGTCAATCTCAAAAACGGCTCGTTTGTCAAAATTATGCTTTTAGATATATACTGTCTCCTTTACAGTCATTTAAAGATTTTTTTCTGGAAACAAGACAAAAATTCTAAGTATGAAAAGCATTTTTTGCAGTGAAGAAAGTGACTGAATGGTTTTTCTATGGCATCGCTGTGAAGAACCGTTTAAAGCACCTTTATTTTTAAGAGTGTAGACTCTTTCTATTTTTAATAATTCTTAACATGACTATTAAAATAGATCTTAGATGAAGATGTGATTCAAATCAGTACAGAAGCCTGTAAGAATGTTAATATTTCTCAAGACATAAACTATCACCCAGAAAATAAAGTGCTACCATTTGTTCCCAATTCTGATCTTAAAGATTATCGGAGACAAACTGCGCGTAGGCGCCTTCTCAGACGAATGTAAGTCATAACTTTGGCCCTGAAAATGTCTGCTTGCTGGCAAGCGCTTGTGTTTTTCTTCACCGCCCTGAACATGGGAATGTAATTCAGGCTGACCAGAGAAGACCTCTTAAAGAAACACACTTCGAGGAACAAAAAAATGAGTCCCGAAGAACAGCATTGTCTATTTTAAACGTGGAACAAGAATAAAGCAAGTCCTGTTTAAAAACGGATGTCCTAATTCAGTTGGTGGTGACATAAAAGTTATTTTGTCCCTGGACTTTAGAAATATCCACACAAAATCAAGATCATAAAGTCTAAAATGGCATAAAACAAGCGGGAAACTCAAAAATGAGGTTAAATAAAATGTTTCCAAAGTGTTGGAAATACATATTTTATTTCAAAATATAGCTCACATATTGAAACTATAGCATCAACATATACCATTAATGTGTTATTCACCGAAAAGTTATTTACTGAACTAAAAACATAATGATTTCTGTCTTTTTAACAAGTTAAAATATATCTGGTCTACAGTGTTTTACTTAGTATTTTTGTCTTGTTTCTAGTCAAAATATCAAAAAATTCTTACATTAACATGTATTTACTAGATAAGCAAATTTACATAAGCTATTTAGTCTTGTTTAAAGCAAAATGCACTTAATTTAAAACAAGTAAAATTATTAAGTAAAATATTATTAAATCAAGAGTTTTTACTTACCCCCCTGGAAGATAATTTTACTTATTTTAAACAAACTGCATTTAATTTCTTTTTTTTTTCCCCCCCGAGAAAAAAAGACTAAATATCTAGTAAATGCATCTTAACTTTTTAGATATTTTGACCAGAAACAAGATAAAAATGCTAAATAAGATAAGCCTTTTTTTGCAGTGTATAATGATTGAAAGTGAATGAATTAAGGAAAATAAGCATTTATCTGAAATAAAAGGAGAGACACACTGCAAAAAATGCTTTTCTTACTTAGATTTTTTGTTTTGTTCCCAGCCAAAATATCTAAAAATTATTGTCTTGTTTTCAGTAAAAACAAGTCAAAATTAAGTGCGTTTTTGCTTGAAACGAGCAAAATAATCTGCCAATGGGGTAAGAAAAATAATCTTGTTTTTTGTTTGAAATAAGATTATTTTTCTTACCCCATTGGCAGATTATTTTGCTTGTTCTAAGCAAAAACTCACTTAATTTTGACTTGTTTTTACTGAAAACAAGAAAATAATTTTTACTTGTCAAGAAAATCCTTCTTGATTTAAGAATTTTTAGATACTTTGGCTGGAAACAACATAAAAAAATCTAAGTAAGAAAAGCATTTTTCAGTGTATGAGTGAAACAAGATACAATGCAGTCCAGCGGAATAACCCAAATCTAAATATTTCTATATTTGCAATGTAACGTTTGGTTGCTAAACTATTATTATGGCTTTAGTTGCTTTATAAAAGTTGCTTTGGATACAAGTCGCAGATAAAAAAACTAATATTATGGACTTACATTCTGGGAATCTATAAACTGATGCTATATTTTCAATGTGACCTACATTTTGAAATAAAATATGTAGATTTCCAACACTTTAACCTAATTTTCAAGTTTCCCACTTGTTTTATGCCATTTTAGACTCCGCGCAGCGAAATAATCTAAGGCACATTTTGTTAACTGTAATCCAGAACTGGGAAACCTACAAATAAGTGAGCACATTACTGCTTTGCATACAAGAGGATGAAAAACACACATCTGGTTTATTTCTTGAAGGCAGACGCATACGCACAAAGCAGCTAGAAAGAGAGGGGAAAAGAATATGGTTTTGAAAAGAAAAGGCACTGAATTCTTTGCTTTGTCGATCATCAACACAAACCACATGTAAACACCGAAGAATTCAACTCAATTTTTCAGAGCCTTTCAAACACGGAGCGGCCCGCTCAAAAACAGAACAAATTAAAGAAAGAGGGGGACTGGGGGAAATAAAGAAAGCAAGCTAGAAAGAAATAATAAGTTTGATCAATTGCAAATGATTTAAATCTTTATTTATGCTTTGACTTCACATCAAATTTGGAAGGACTTTTGACTTGTTCACTAGTTCTGTTTGAATTGCATATTATTTTTTATCATATGAAACATGCTGCGACTTGTATCCAAAGCAACTTTTATAATGCAACCAAAAGCCATAATAATAGTTTAGCAACCAAACACTACATTGCAAATACGGAAATATTTAGATTTGGGTTATTCCAATGGACTACATGGTATCTTGTTTCACTCATATCTCTCCATTTCTTCAGATAAGCATTTATTTTTCTTAATTCATTTACTTTTAATCTTTATATTCACATCCAATATAGTCAAGAAAAAAAAAAAAACACTGTAGACCAGAAATACCTTAAAACGACAGAAATCATTACGTTTTTCCACTTCAGTAAATAACTTTCCGGTGAATTACACATTAATGCTCTATGCATTTGTATAGAAATGTTATCTTGTGGATTTCAGTTTTTTATCTCTCCTCAGATTCAATTTTAATGGTTTGTTTTTGTTAGGCAAGGTAAGGCATGTGAAGTTTATTTAGCGCATTTCCCAGACCGTTCGCTTTAAATACATTTAGCCTTGGTGTTTTGTAATAAATGATGTTTGTAATGAATGCCACTGTACTTTGTTTACTTTATACTCATATTCTTCATTCTTGTTTTGCATTCAATATGACTATATGACACATGCAATTTATCTACATCTACATTTTCCTCAACAATGTAGCTTACAAGATAAAAATATAAAGAATATGGTACAGCATACACATTTTTTATCAGACTCATTGTTCTCTTGGTACGGCGAGCACCATGCTGTTCTGTTAACAATTATTTTGATTAGGAATTATATAGTGAAAAAACATGCTTTTCCACTTCTCTGGAACCTGGTATTGGTTTCTCTTTCAATATCACCCTTTTATTGACTGTCAGGCAAAAATTGTACGTCTAAACATGTCTGAAAAGAAATAGCACACCTCTCTTCCTGATTTAAGGTTTAATTCATGCCTGCAGCACCAAAAAGCAATATGAAAACCCACATTTGAGGAGGTAGAGATTACTAATGAAAGGAGAAACAGGTCAACTGACAGAAGGAAAAGACATGGGAGGATTCATTGCGAGAGAGAGAGGTCGGGTCTGTTAGATCATTGATTATGGGGCTGTTGAGTGTAGCTGCTGAGCCACCAGGAGCCGCTTCGCTCCGCCATGGGTGGAAAGGCCAGGAATGCATTTATAACACAGCTGGGAGTGATGACACAGATCTGATGAGACGGCCAGGCACGGCACAAGAGGAAGCCAGGCTAGCCGAAGCGCCTCCCGTCCTCCTCCACCATCTCACCCTTCCATTCCCCAAAATAGACCCATAAGCACAGATTTAATATAAAACGGTTTGTGTTCAAGAACATTTTTACTCTGCTAGCTGACTGAGCCAGTTGAAGTACATTTTAGCATTTCATGAAGGGCAAGGCAGAGAATCTGCTTAATAGTCCTGAAAATGTCACATACACGATATCTTGCCATTTTTGGAGTGAAAAAGACAGCCTCACTACATAAAGTTATGCTTTTAGTGATGCCATAAGCCATAGCTGTCTTGTGACCGTGCATTCAGAAAGTAGCCCATTTTATTTCTCCTTATTTTTTTCCATTTTGTTATGTCGCAGCCTTCAAATGCTCATTTAAAATGCTTTTTATTTTTTAATAATTTATATTATTTTACCCCAAAATGACAAGTAAAACCAGATTTGTGGTAACTCTGAAAATTAACTAAAACTTAACTTTAAACTAAAATATGAAGCTCATACAGTATGCGACCCTGGACAACAAAACCAGTCATAAGTGTCATCATCTGAAAGTTAAATAATATCTAAATAAGCTTTCCATTGATGTATGGTTTGTTAGGATAGGACAAAATTTGGCCGAGATAAAACTATTTGAAAATCTGCAACCTGAGGGTTCAAAAAAATCAAAATATTGAGAAAATCGCCTTTAAAGTTGTCCAAATGAAGTTCTTGGCAATGCATATTACTAATCGAAATTAAGTTTTGATATATTTGCGGTAGGAAATTTACAAAATATCTTCATGAAACATGATCTTTACTTAATATCCTAATGGTTTTTGGCATTAAAGAAAAATCGATAATTTTAACCCATACAATGTATTTTTGCCTATTGCTACACATATAGCCGTGCTACTTAAGACTGGTTTTGTAGTCCAGGGCACATATTAGGCCTTTGACACTTGAAGTTTAGCTCAGGTGAATCCCATTTCTCTGGCTCATGTTGATTTTACCCTTTGATTGCAGCCCATGTGTGCAAATTCAATAGATTGGACATGATTTAGACAGGCCCACACCTGTCTATATAAGGTCTAACAGATGTAAAAGCATATGAGATCAAGCCATGAGGGCAAAGGTACTGCTTACAGAGCTCAGAGACAAGAATGTGTAAAGACACAGATCTGACGAAGGCTACAAAAACATCTGCTGCACTGAAGGTTACCAAGAGCACAGTGGCCTCAATAACTATTAAATCGAAGAAGTTGCACTCTATAAATGAAGACTGCCAACGGGAACACAGTATACATTACTGACCAATCATAAAAATAGCATAAATAATCAACCAATGGGAACAAAGGACATACAGTCATACATGCAAAGAACCAGAACACCATTAAAATATACCAATTGTGCGAGAGAAATCTCTCATCATTGGCCAAGAGGAAGTACTATATCACTGTGCATAATTTCAAAATTCTGTAACATTTCCTGTGCAAATTCTACACACCTAAATTGAGGTATTAATGGGAAATGTGCAAAACTTACCATAATGACGAATGTAACGGGGCCAATGAAACTCCAAATGAAATGATTATCAACCCTCAACCAACATCTGAAAAAAAAGACAAAAAATAGAGAAATGACCACCATAGAAGCAATAACTTCAAGCCATGAACACATTGCAAAGTTTGAAGAGTGACAACCACTTTCATTGGAGGGAATGAATTCCCAAAATCAGTGTTTCCCAACCCTGTTCCCAGAGGCACACCAGATTTTGGATGTCTCCATTTTCGAAACCCATCAATTTCAGATCTTACTAACAAGCTGTTGAGTTGAATCAGGTGTGTTTGATTAAGAAGAGTTTGAAAATATGCACCGCTGGTGTGCCTCCAGGGTTGGGAAATACTGCCATAAATTATTGTTTTGTCTAATGGAAAAAAGACACTCAGTCTGCCCCAAAATTATATTGAGAGATCCACCATTGGAGAAAGCATTTCTGATCAACTAGATCATGTGTGCCTCGTTACATTAAAAATGTCATACTGGATGTAAAATTGGACAATTTATGGCGATAATGTTATCACATTAAAATTTCAGCTGTCAATATTAAAACTCGATGAATTCAATACCATTTTGGTACCATAGCAAAAACTAGTACAATTTAGGTTAAAAAAATCTCAAGTTTTCAATAAAACAAAGTTTAAACAAAATAAAAGATTACTCACGCTTTCCTCGTCCCGTAGCTCTTATAGTCGATAGCTGCCGAAATGCCAACCACCACACAGGGGAACAGATAGCCAGATGCGTAATAGTATTTTCGCCTAGAAAATTCGCTTTCAAAGACCTCCACAAGCATGAGGAACAATTGGACGGCCTCCAAACACATCCAGGCAAATGCAGCAAGAAAGAAGAAATGCAGGACTCCAGCAATCACAGAGCACACAATCTGAGAAAGAAATTAAAGGAGATTAGTATTCAAAGCTGTTTTTGCAAGAACAGCTTTGTTTAAAAGTTATTTGAGTCAAAACAAAATCATCAATCATCAAAAACCTCCATCAGTTCTAACGCCAAACTCTTAAAAATAAAGGCTCCAAAAGGGGGTTTCCACGGCTGTGCCATAGAATAGCCATTTTAGAACTTTTCAGTAAAAAATTTTTTAGAAACTTTTTTTTTCTTGGTGTGAAGAACATTTTTATAATCTAAAGAAGCGTTCTTCCACTATAAAGAACCCTTTGTTTAACGAAAAGGTTTCAATGATGTATAAAGGTTCTTCATTTTTTAAGAGTGTAATCAAACAAACCTGAACCACCTAACCAAGGTTTACTTAAAAAATTACAAGCAGAGTTGGAAATGAACTCTGCAGGAAGGCAATTTTCCAGCAGCAGGGTTGGCTCCTATTTAGAATATACACCACAAAAAGATTTGCTTCAAACACTGGTGAGCATCCCTGACTAAAAAGGCCTAAAAAGACCTTTTCTTGACCTTCTTCTTTTTTTGATTAGTAGCATTGCTAACACTTCTTCAGTAGTTATCTTGCACCAAATCATAGCTGTAGACATAGGCGACCTTCAAAATGTGCATTTTCGGCAGGCTCCAGGGAACGTGGTTGGGAACCACTGGACTAGAGGTTGGCAATTTGTCGTTCTGTTGGTTGCCAGTAGGCAATTCTACTGGCACATCATGCCATGGCTGTGGTGGTTATTTTGCGAAGAGGAATGCCTATGATGCCTAAAAATATAGGCTTACTAGAGTTGAAATAAACCCTCTTTACACCAATCTTGTTTCTTTTTTTTTTCCCCCAGAGTGCTTAGCGGGATCACACATACTACAAAAAAATGTACCCACCGGAGGTTCTGTCATGTTGATGCCCACGAGAAACAGAAGCTCTGCGATGAAGAGGTTGATGCAGAGGTTCTTGTGGATGGTGTTGCGATCACTCTGGAGGCCGCGGAAGAAGCAGAAGGTGAAGATGCTAATGGCAAGGCAGACAAGCGAAACGGCGATGCCCATCCGTGTGATAACTGTCAGCAGGAGCTCATGAACGCTTCCCACACCCTGGAAAAATAAACATTAGCATTAACAGTCACGCCATGTTCTACTTAACTTGAACGCTTCACTTGTCAGTATATAATCAGAGGGAATTAGCTTCTGTTTTTTTTAAAGAGAAGAGACTATCTGCAACCTCTAGAAAATAGCCAAGTTTAAATGCAAACAAAACAAGATCACAGTGGCTACCTTTTATTCGCTTCTCTGCCATTCATACATTAGCAACAAAATGCTGTTATATTGTCAATGTGTGCAGACAGTAGAGACAGCTATTGACTACAATGGAAGCTCATGTCTGGGTGTTTGACAGCAGACGTCTTAAAGCAGAATGCCCTAACTTTCTAGTGTCTGAATAATCTCTCATGTCTTTATTTACACGTAGCATCAATAAAGAGCTTTTTTTAAGAGGTTAAAGATGTTTTAACACTGACAGGTTTCTGTTCACGGATCCTCTAAACAACAGCAGCAACAACAACAAAATAATACATTTACTGAAAAGGCTGTATTCATGAAAGCACAATCCCTGTGGATCAGCATTCCATTAATTAAGGCAGCAGCTAAGTGCAAATAATAATTAGATGCTATTTACACTAAGTGAAAATGGCAATGGATTCTATTCACACTAAGTAAAAATAGCTGTATTTTTTAGCAATATGCTATAACAGGAGTTACATGCTATTTACACTACTTAGTGCAAATAGTGGCAGATATCTGCACCTCAGTATTGTAGAACATTAGAAAACAGTATGCAATAATTAACGTATTGAGTCTAAATTATAACCCTAACCTTAACCAATAAACACATGTAAGGCATGTTACTTTCCACTTTTTGTTTCTTTCTTTAATTTTTATTTTAAAAAATGCGTTTCCGATGTGATATGAAAATAGAGAAGAACATGTTCAGCAAAATGTGGATTCGAACTCGGGTCATTCGCATCAAATAATGAGTGCTATGCGCTTTACTACCTACTGCTACTGGTTAACGGCCGTCTTTTGCTATGATGTCTAACCCCACCTCACGTTTGTTGAGTGGAGATGGCCTATGCCAACAAGGTGGGATATTTTCACTTAGTATAAACAGACACTCCAATCAATATATGGATGTTCTGATGATGGGCTGAAGGTCAAAGCAATTTATTTAGACACATCATCAGTAGTGTCCCCTCCCTGTAGAAAATTTCAGCATATGCTGGTTAGGTATGTTTTGAAGCATGGCTGCTGGTTTAAGATGGTTTAAGATGGTCATGTGTTGACCCTAAGCTGGTCCTGAGCAGGATCTAGTTGCTTAGGGTCAACTTAGGACCAGCACATGACCAGTTAAGAACCTGCTTAAAACAGGTCACAACCAGCTTAAACTAGCTCACCTGCAGCCAAATATACCTAACCAGCATATGCTGTTTTTTTTCCAACAGGGTCAACATCCTTGGGTGTTTTCAGTACTCATAATACACTCTCTCTCATGAGGTAGGACCACCACAGGCTCTTCATCTTCCTGATCTGTGTCCTGCAGCCAGTTGTTCTTGATATATAGTTGATGTTTAGCCTTTTTTCGGAGTTTTATCTAATGCATCTTACTTCAACTGGGCAAACCTTGATGTTCCAGTCTCAAATTTCTGCTTCTACCATGAGGTTGGCATATCACAGCCTCTTCCACTCATGTGCCTCATCCACAGAGTCCTCCCAAAGAACTTGAGAATGAAGACATACTGCTATAATCTGGACCAGAGACCAAGATTTGGTCTTGGGCTGGTGTTGGCGATTTCCATGGGAAAGCTGTTTCTGGTCTAGGTCGATGTGCATCTTCTAGTATCTGAAGGCATCCAGTGAGCCAGCCTTAGGAGGCAAGGAGTCTGCTTTTCCTCACTCTCCCTCTCGAAGCAAAGATATTAGAAATAGATGGGTTGACTGGGCATTCTGAGGCATAGCACTGGTTATTTTTCTTGCTCATGTCCAGTTTAGGTTTATAGTAGAAGGACCTTATTTGTGGAACAGATGAGAAAACTCATTCTTCCAGCATATTCCACACATCTTTGCAGGTATTTGTTTCTCCTATCTCATCCATGTGTCTTGCTTGGTTAGAGATGTGGCTTTAGCAATTCTAGACTTCTTGATTGGCGCATCTATTCCACCACAAGTTGTTGGCTGGTATTGCCATTTTACAAGGTGGACTAGCTTGTTTCTTGCATGTTGTATCTGGCCTACAATATCCCAGTGTCAAGGGGGTGATTTTGCATCCGCTGATGGTGGATTGCATTTCCTTCCATTACTAGGGATAGATCTGCCTGTCTAATAATGATATCTTGTGACTGTTTGAGTATCATGTCTAACCTAACTTTAACACATTTGTATTTCTCCATAAGGTTCGTAATTGGGAGTGAAAGGACCCTGTTTCCATACAGTCCTATCCTGCCGAGACATATCTTGGTAATCCAAGCCACTTCCACATGTGTGAGTTAATCAAATACCCCAGCTTGCTGACCTGTGAAAGGGCGACTTCGAACAAGGTAATTGGCCAGAAAAACAGGGCAGCTGAAACTCTGGTGCCTCCAATTTGGGCTGTTGCCCTTTCTTTTCTAGGAGAGCAGTACTGTTGATATGCTTGAGGCCAGTGATTATATCTTTCCTTATTTGTTGTACTTCAATGTTGTTTATGTTAACATCAGACCAGCATCCAAGGCTTTTTAATCGGCTCCTCCAGCACTGTAGGCACTGGTTCAATTATCGACTGGATTTGTTCAAACTAAGAAAATAATGTGATATTTACTTGGCTTGATTTCCATTTGTGAATATAATGATTTCCAATTCTCTACCTTACTAACAACACAACTTTGACAATCTTGTAAGTACTTTCATAAAGATTTTCTTTCATGAGAACAGCAAATTGTGTGCATCACGGTTATATTGATTAAAGAAAAGGTTTTAGTAAGAAGGAAATCATTTTTTAACAAAACACAATATCTATGCAATATGTTATATGCAGGCAGAAAATATGATTCTGCTGTCATAATGGTTAAATATCTATCCACAGCTGTAGTTGCAGCAATTAGGTAAGTTTGCTGCATCACAGAATCCATAATTTCCACATTCATTACAGCTTAAAAGACGGCTATGTTATCATATCATATAATGTTTGGTGCTATCAGACAAGTACTATTGATATGTCATACTGACATAATTGCACTGTTCCCAGAAACCTACAAGTGACACAAGAGATTCATTCATCAAAGTAAATTAAGAATTATATTAAGAAAGTGCTGCAGTATATTCATTTTTTTCTCTTGTAGAGATAAGTTGCTGTTGCTGTGATGAACACAAATTATACCAAATGAAATCTACTGAATCAGCAAAAGAAAATGACATTCTGGCAACTCTAGAGACTCAATATATGCAGTATCATGGTTATGTGAAAAGCATGTAGAAAGCAGAAAATGGGCTTTGAAGAGTAGCTTATAAGAGTGACGTATAATTACATAATCGAAATATGTATATTGATTTCTTCTACCAGATGTCCCAGCACAGGGCAGGTCTGGGAGCGACTAATACTCACCGCATGTGCATCTCGATGGGCCATAAGGATCGCAAAGTTAGTCAGGTGACTGCAGGAGCAAGTAGTGTGAGTCTTGTTTGTTGCAAGAAGTTTGCAGCCTTGTGTTGACCAATATCCTGACATGCTCCGCTCAGAATAGTTCCAAAACGAGCAGTTCGGATTGAAGTAGTTTTCAGTCTGATAAATGGAGAAACAAATCAGTTTATTTGAATGTGACAGGTGACATTTGCAATGTTTTGAGATTTAAACCTTTTATAATCAAGCATGATGTTTTCTTTGATCAACAGTCTCTATTAATAAACGAGGCTGATTGACAAGAACGTTGTTTGATTTTGCTTAACCATGATTTTCAAGGCTCTAATTTTAACTCTATCCTAGAATCAGAAGGCACTGATTACTTGATTATTCAAAGATACATTCCAGGTACCAGAAACTCTATTAAAACTTTTCAAGAATTTTCAAATCTGTCTTCTCTTTAGATTTTCAAGCATATAGACTGGCCTTACTCCGGCCTTTCACTGTTGTATTTTCAAATTGCTGTGAAAATATAAAGTCACACTAAATAGTTTTAGATCGACAAACAAAATACAACATGAATCAAAGGCAATCCGATGAAAGAGTTTTTTAAATGACTGACGTATTTGAATCATTTGTCTATATTTTCCAAAAAAAAAAATATATATATATATACCTCCACAGGTTTTCATGTCTGCGGTTGCCAGATGTTAAGTGTTTAAATCCCTCTTTCAAAGCTTCTTCATTATAAATGGAGTGTCATAGATTTTGGAACAAGTAACTACTGAGACAAATCATTTTTTACACAGGCCCAGTTGGTATTAGGTAATTTTTTTTAATTTAAAAACTTTTGTGCTTTCTCAGGTTGCCTTTATGTTATATTTTATGTAAGATTTTGCTTTAATTTCTGAAACACGTACAGTAGGGCTTTCACGATTCCTTGATTCAAGCGTACTCAATTTAAAAAAATCTTTGCATTTTACCCATGTTGAGTAACCGTCAAAATAACAGAAGTGGCGCTTTCCACAGACAAGAAACGCATTATAAGACTGTTTTCCAAGGTTGCATGAAATATTAAACCCATTTAAAATCATAATAAAGCATAAATCTATTGTGAATTTACAACAAGTACAACGGCAGTAAATTCTGCTCCACATAAACATAAACGTTATTATTTAACGTTAAATGTGTGAAGCGTCTCAAACTCCATATCTGCATATTGCTATGAGTTTGGATTTATGACAACGTTCATTTGGTAAATCATCAATAAGCCTATGCAAACACAGGAGAATACTCAATTTCTAAAGACGCAAAATGTTCATTGTGATTTCAAAACAAAAACTCAAACCCCCGCTTCAAGTTTACGTTTTGCTATCCACATATTCAAGAAATTACAGTGGCTATAGCATTTTTGTCATAAAGAAATGGCCAAATATAAAAGATTAAGTGGCCAATTGAATTATAAATTGTTTAGTCAATATTAAACAAGGATTTGATGGCGCAGTAAAGAGTAAAACATTCGTAAGGCCATTGGTGCCCACTAAAACCATATGATTACTTACTTTTGATACTTTATTTGAACTAATTTCCTCATACATATTATATATGTATTTTAAATATTTGAAGGCTATTGTTTGATTAGGTCTATTTTAGATATGCACAAAAACAGAAAAAATCAAAAAGAGGACAAACACTTTTCCACAGCCCTATACTCAAAAAGATAAAGTTCCAAAAATCTAAATAGCAGAAGAAAAAATGATTAAGTTCTCACATCCAAATGCGCCAGGGTGAAGATAACTGGTTCGGACACAAACACGCGGCTGGACTCTTTGTTGATGGAGGCGGAGAGGATGTGGGAGTTGACAGTCAGGGTGTGGTTTCTGAATCCGCCTTCTCCCATCAGCCTCACCGTGGCGTTCTCTGTGCTAAGAAAATGTCCCAAGTGCTTGTACAGGACAAAAACCAGCTTGGCAACACCTTGAGTAAATAAATGATAAGAGAAGAACGTTATAGCTTCGAGGAAATGATAAAATATCTATGAATTTTTTTTTTTTTTTGCCTGTGAAGGAAAACATTGTAGAGAATACTGTTGAGCATGTTAGATCTTACAGGCATGTTTTTGCTAGCAACCAGGATAACAACATGTGGAAAGATACTCAATGGTGCCCTTGAGTACTGACGTTTGTTATAGCTATAGTAACACAAGAAGGCATGAAATGCATGAAAAGCTTGCAATGCACTGACTTAAGTACTTGTGCAGAGTGCTTATGACCTTCAGATCAGGAAAATCACTGACTTTATTAACTAAGCATTTGAAGATCCTATTAAAACATTTGAAATGACTACCTTGCACTCATTTACCGTTTTTACTGTTTAGTTTGACCATGTTCGCTGAGAGTTGAATGGTGGCTCCTCTTTTGCTGGTCTGTGGAAATCTGAAGTCCTGAATTTGGCCATCGGTGCTCAACACGTACACGTCCAACACTGCAAAAAACAAAACAAAGATATGGATTCCTATGGGCCATTTGGTGTTTTTCTTCAACAAAACATGAGACAATGGCAGTTGCATAAATTGCTTCTCACATTCAGGTTCTCACATTCCTCTGCCAGATGGAAATGAAGGACTCTGTTTCATTAAGCCAACGTGAGGTAATTTAATTAAAACGAGACATTGTGCACATAAAAGAAAGTGAATTGAGAAGACAGTTTCAAAGTTTTCTAATGCACCTCAGGCCAACAAACTCTCAGCAAAGCTGCATTTGTAGCGCATCATATAATTTTCAACTGAGGCTGAGAATAAGAAAAGGTGTATTGTGTGATATAAGCAGAAAATGTGGTTTCTTTAACAATGAGTGTTGTTGTCTGGAAAATTAACTTTTAAAGCTTCTTGATTACCTTATACTAAAATTGCTGCTTTTAACTGAAAGATGACACTTCTTTTCCTACAGACGCCGCATTGAGTGTTGTGATTTCTGACATTCGTTTCCCTTTTGATGTAAACGCAAGAGATCTGAGAGCTGAGGTTTGACAGACACAATCCTTATTTGCTTTCAATGTATTTGGGTCAAAATCCGCTACAGTTTTACTAAGTAATTTTCACTATTATTTACAACAGGATCTGCATTTTCATGACTTTAAATAAAGGATTTTTGCTAAAAGAGACAACAAAACAACAGTTTTTTTTTTCAAATTGCGACAATGAAATGTAACACTTTACCAAGCCAAACACATTAGTCTATGAGTAACGTGTAATCTACAGTAAACCACTTAATTCCATAAAATAAGTGCACCAAACTACACAACTACCCATTTTGAATGCCTCCAGCATACTGAAAAATCAAGCAGTCCACACACATTTTATTAAAATGCAATAATAAAACTAAAAACATCAACATAACACACTTATGTGCATCAGTTGCTTCATTGAACACTTGCCGCCAGCTAAGAAATAAACAATTATTACCTAACAATCCATCTGTTTTCAAATCCACATCATTTGAATAATCACAACATCAATGTCTGTCAAAAATAACATGCACAAAACCCACGCTACCGGATATTTTGACTATATCATCACTTTCCGAGAAGTAGGAGAAAATTGCAGCCTGTGTGGCTTCAACATGCAGTCAGAGACAATAACATGCATAATACATAAGGTATGCAAGTATAAATGTAACCCTGGACCACAAAACCAGACTTATGCAGCACAGGTGTATTTGTAGCAATAGGCAACAATACATTGTATGGGCCAAAAATTATTCGAATATTAAGTATCATGCCAATATTCCTACCATAAATATTTCAAAACTTATTTTTTTATTAGTAATATGCATTGCTAAGAACTTCATTTGCACAACTTTAAAGGAAATATTCTCAATATTTTGAGATTCTAGATTTTCAAATAGTTGTATCTCAGCCAAATATTGTACTTATTTATTCAGCTTTCAGATGATGTGTAAATCTCAATTTCGAAAAATTGACCCTTATGACTGGTTTTGTGGTCCAGGGTGACAAACACGTTCTTTAAAATTAACAGGTGTTTTTTTTTTATTTTTTTTTTATAAAATCTTAGTAACACTTTACATTAAAGTTTGATTAGATAACTACATAAGTTAACACGAACTAACAATTAAAAACACGTGCAAAGCACTTATTAATCTTAGTTAATGTTAAATAACATTTACTAATGCATTGTAAAAATTCAAAGTTATATCTGTTAATATTATTAAGTTTATAAAGATTTGTAAATACTGTAATAAATACATTGCTCAATGTTAGTTAATGCATTGTAAAGTGTTACCAAAATATTTTCAACTGTTTGAAAGATCAATGCAAATATCAAAAGTTTGATAGATACATTCTTTCATCACTTGTTACATTTAATTACCCCTTTGAAGATTTCGAGACATAAACAGAAAAGGGCAGAAAATCCATTTTTTTCTGACACTGGAAGTCATACGAGTTTGAAACAAATGAAAGATAATCAAAGGAACCTTTTTCATTTTAAAATCAGCATCAATTGCGACAATGCACTATGTAATATAGAAAATATTCACTCTAAACAATATCTCAGACCCTCAAACAATACGGCTGAGGACAAAAAAAAAAACAAAAAACAGCTACACGAAAAGATTGAGAAGGGAGTGAAAAAGCACTGAGCCAAGGTTAAAATGAAAAAACCTGCAGTAACCCAGAGGCCTGTACAGTGGAATGACAGATGAGCGCACAAAGCTGACTTATATTAATGAGATCACATTACTAATAAATTCCACTGGCAGGGGCCTGTGCTGGATCCTCTCACCATCTGAATGGTTAAAGTCGCCACATGCTGAGACCGGAGCTAAGTCTATTTGGTTTCAGCGCATTCACAGTGATGGATGCATTCATGAAATATTACAGAACAGAACAATATCCACCTATTTACATGCACCCGAGACAACAGCTGTAGCTAAATCACAGCATTTTTGATTACGCTATGGATTCCACTCCTGAAGCCTAAAAGCACTTCCTTTATAAATGGTTTTCACTTTTGTAGTCATTCTAATTCTGAGCGATATTAAAGGATTAGTTCACTTCGAGAAAAGAAAAAAAAGTACAGATAATTTACTCACCTCCTTGTCATCCAAGATATTCATGTCTTTCTTTCTTCAGTCGTAAAGAAATTATGTTTTTTGAGGAAAGCATTTTCGGATTTCTCTCCATATAGTGGACTTCAATGGTGCCCGCAAGTTTGAACGTTAAAAATGCAGTTTAAATGCAGCTTCAAATTTTTTTTGGAAGTGAACTAATCCTTTAAATTAAAAACTTTCAGCCTTCTGATTTACAATCAACCAGTTTTGTTATGTAAATGATAATAATAACAAAAAGCAATTGATTTCAAACAAAACTTGCTCATAATAGTCTGCTCAACACTTTTTAATAAAAATAAAAGGGCGTTCCAAAAGGGTGCTTTTGCATTGATGCCATAACCTATTTTTGGTTCGCCAAATAACCTTTTAGTGAACAGTTCTTGAACAAGTTATTTTGAAGAATTTTAAAAATCTAAAGAAACTTTTGCAACTATAAAAAAGGTTCAAGGTTCTTCATGGAACTATCAATGCCAATAAACACTGCAAAAAATTCTTTGTCTTGTTTCCAACCAAAATATCTACAAATTCTTAAATCAAGAAGGATTTTCTAGACGAGTAAAAACAAGTCAAAATGAAGTGTGTTTTTGCTTGAAACAAGCTAAATAATCTGCCAATGGGGTAAGAAAAATAATCGTTTTCTGTTTGAAATAAGCTTTTTTTTTTGCTTACCCCATTGGCAGATTATTTTGCTTGTTCTTAGCAATAACTTACTTAAATTTGACTTAATTTTTACTCATCTAAAAAATCCTTCTTGATTTAAGATTTTTTTAATATATTTTGTTCTATAAATTTGTCTACATTCAACATAAATGTCTGTTCACACAATTGTAGTTTTGCAGGTAGATTTCTACAAGTGTCTTAGAGACATTGCCACAGTTCTCATGGATTTAGTTTGTCTCTTCATTTATTCCCTGACCGTCTGGATGACGGTGAAATCAGATCTCTGTGGATCATAGCCGTCTGTTGCTGGATTCCTCATGCACACAAAAATCCCATTGGATTTTTACAATTAACGGCACGAGGAATGTTTGGAAATGTAAACTGATATTTCCTACTGGCAAACTGTCTGAAAACAATTTGCTTGTGAACCGTTTGGCACAGTGCTGTATATGAAAATAAAACCTTCCACATCAATATACAACAAACAGATTTAAGCCGGATATTAGGTTTTAGTTACGCTTGTTCCAGTTAGGTTCAAAACAGATTACTTTTAGTACACTTTTCAACTTATTCTATAGATTTGAATATAATTATTTAGTACCATATTAATATTAAAATACAAGCAGAATGAAAGCATATTTAATTGCATGTTATCAACAAAATGAAGTGCATTAATCATTTAATTACCCAAACTGGGATTTGTGAAGGAACTGCAGTGTTTGTTCATGAAAAGCAAATAATTAATTAAAAATAACATTTTGCAAAACTGCAAGACTATCTGAATATATGCAAGCAGCAGGATTCTTTAAAATGGAAAATTTAATAAATTTAAGAACATAAATAAATTATGAAAATTATGGGTAACACTTTATTTTAGAGACCAATTCTCACTATTAACTAGTTATTAGCATGCATATTACTAACATTGGATGTTTATTAGTACTTATAATGCACATATTAATGCCTTATTCTGCATGACCATATTTTAGATCCCTTAACCCTAACCCATACCTAAACTTAACAACTACCTTACAAACTATCAATAAGCAGCAAATTGGCCAAAATTAGTTAAAAGTGTGAGTATATTAACAAAAATAGTGAGTTTTTTTAATTCAGAGGGTGTGGGATATAAACTCTGAGAGGATACGAGAGAATGATGAGTTATTTTTCCTTATTAGATATAGTCTCGGAATTGTGAAAATAAAATCTGAATTTTGAATTATAATACATTATATCAATTTTACCTTTTTTATTCTTTTATTCCATTGCTCAACTTGAACTGCCCACAAAAAACATCCCTGTTTCGGAGTTGTAAGACTGTCCCACTATCTAACGTCAGATCCATTGAATATTATTGCTGGGTGACAAGCTCTTGTAATATGCGAAAAACATTTTGAAAATGACATCTAATCAATATAATCTATAATCTTTCTATAATCCCGGGTTTTCTGCAACCATGCTGCGCATACATCCCGAATGTTTACAAACAAACTTTAAGTTAATTTAAAATTTCAAGGCAGCACAAACACCACGTTTTTTTGACTTAAGTTACGTTAACTTAAAATTTTAAGGCAGCCCGAACACTTACTTTTTTAATTAGTTTCAACTTAAGTTGAGTTAATTTAAAATTTTAAGGCAGTACAAACACTTTAAGTTGTTTCAACTTAAGTTAACTTAAAATCCTAATGCAGCATGAACACTTACTTCAAGTAGTTACAACTTAAATTGAGTTAACTTAAAATTAAGGCAGCGCGAACACTTACTTTTTAAAGTAGTTTCAACTTACACTTACAGCACAAACACTTTTTAAAATTGTTATAACTTAAGTTGAGTTAACTTCAAATTGTAAGGCAGCACCAACACTAAGTTTTCAACTTAAGTTGAGTTAACTTCAAATTTTAAGGCAGCATGAACACTTACTTTTTAAAGTACTTTCAACTTAAATTGTGTTAACTTAAAATTTTAATGCAGCACAACCACTTTTAACTTGTTATAACTTAAGCTGAGTTAACTTCAAATTGTAAGGCAGCACCAACACTTACTGTTTTAAGTTGTTTTAACTTAAGTTGAGTTAACTTAAAAATTTAAGGCAGCACGAACACTAAGTTTTCAACTTAAGTTGAGTTAACTTCAAATTTTAAGGCAGCATGAACACTTACTTTTTAAAGTACTTTCAACTTAAATTGTGTTAACTTAAAATTTTAAGGCAGCACAACCACTTTTAACTTGTTATAACTTAAGTTGAGTTAACTTCAAATTGTAAGGCAGCACCAACACTTACTGTTTTAAGTTGTTTTAACTTAAGTTGAGTTAACTTAAAAATTTAAGGCAGCACGAACACTAAGTTTTCAACTTAAGTTGAGTTAACTTCAAATTTTAAGGCAGCACGAACACTTACTGTTTTAAGTTGTTGTAACTTAAGTTGAGTTAACTTCAAATTTTAAGGCAGTACAAACACTTACTGTTTTAAGTTGTTTTAACTTAAGTTGAGTTAACTTTAAATTTTAAGGCAGCACGAACACATACTTCCAAGTTGTTTCAACTTAAGTTGAGTTAACCTATAATTTTAAGGCAGCACAAACACTTTTTTTAAGTAGATTTGACTTAAGTAGAGTTAATTTAAAATTTTAAGGCAGCACGAACACTAAGTTTTCAACTTAAATTAACTTCAAATTTTAAGGCAGCCACAAACACTTACTTTTTAAAGTACTTTCAACTTAAATTGTGTTAACTTAAAATTTTAAGGCAGCACAACCACTTTTAAATTGTTATAACTTAAGTTGAGTTAACTTCAAATTGTAAGGCAGCACCAACACTTACTGTTTTAAGTTGTTTTAATTTAAGTTGAGTTAACTTAAAAATTTAAGGCAGCACGAACACTAAGTTTTCAACTTAAGTTGAGTTAACTTCAAATTTTAAGGCAGCACGAACACTTACTGTTTTAAGTTGTTTTAACTTAAGTTGAGTTAACTTTAAATTTTAAGGCAGCACAAACACTTTTTTAAGTAGATTTGACTTAAGTAGAGTTAACTTAAAATTTTAAGGCAGCACATACACTTATATTTAAGTTATTTCGATTTAAGTTGAGTTAACTTAAAATTTTAAGGCAGCACAAACACTTACTATATTAAGTTAAAACAATTTTATTTATTTTTTTTACAGTGTGTGAAGAACGCCAACCCTGGTTTGCAAACTCATGAAGGGCAGATTGCTACATCCAGCCTGAAATCAACCTGACAAATGCAACCTGAGATTTGACTCTTTCACTGTAAACTCTTGTAGAGCCGTCAACGGCTCAGATTCCTGCATTATTCACTGCCTGGGAGATTCTTATATCTGTGGCTGTAAATAGCAATCAGCACAATGATTTCTCGAGCCCAGATCGAATCTGCCGGGAAAGGTTCTCTAAATTAAGCAGCACGACGTTAGCCTTCTGTAGGATTGCTTTGTCTTTTCTTCTCTTTCCACGGACTCACCAGGAAAGCTGATATGTGCAGAGATGGACGTGTGTGGCTGTAAAAGCAGTGGTTTAACCTACAAGCAAGCCAAACTGCCCACAAGCACATTTGTTCAGACCTTGCAACGCATCTGACATTACACGAACAGCATATTCATTAAACCAGGAATAACCTTCATCATCTAAGCATGTACAAAATCGCAAACCCTCATAGGAGACCAAATGCTTTGATAAAATGCATTTTTATGATTCAAGAACATGTATTGATTGAATAACATACTTTTGCAGAGCTCTCCAGCTGTAGAGGGCTAGAGAAAGTCAGTAAAAAATAATCAGACATAATTATACTCAAAAGCTCAGAGCTGAAGACGGTACATGAAACAGTAACTGGAGCGAATCTGCTACTGCAAGAGCTGCTGAAGTTCTTCTACTGCTACAGTGTGTTGGATCTGCATACTGTCTAATATGCTAGTTGCCTGATTAATTTATAATTTATCTGCTCTCTATACTGTTTCTTTACCGCTGAGGATCCAGAGATGAATATGTCTGATTCAAACACTTAACTGGTGCAGCCGCACTGCAGCAATGTAAAAATGATTATATCCATTTGCCAAATGTTCTACCTTTACCACCAATGCCAACATGATAGCGAGGCTGTCAACAAGACTGAAAAACAACGTTTTTCACTAAAATATTTACAAATCTCCAAAGGCCTTGCTTGAATTTTACAAAAATCAGTCAACAGCAGATTTTTAAATCGACAGTCCAAAAAAGGGTGCAATAATAAATATAAACCCAACAGCACTGTGTTACAGTATATTTATTATTACAAATTAAATTCTTCAAAATTAAAGAAATTTAAAAATCTTAATTTTTGATTAGTAATACGCATTGCTAATAACTTAATTTGGACAACTTTTTCACCCTCATATTTCAAATTTTCAAATAGCTGTATGTCGGCCAAATATTGTCCTATCGAAAAAAAAACATACATCAATGGAAATCTTATTTACAAATCTCAATAAAATAAATAATAATAAAAAAAAAACTACTTATGGCTGGTTTTTTGGTCCATGGTCACATTTTTGTATATTTGTTTAAAGCCATTTTAGACTGTTTTGGCTTGTAAATGGTGCTTGATCTGTGCAGATTTCTCTCTTGATTCAGACCAGGCCACTTTTTCACTGCAGGAAGTGTTATTATGGATTATGGACTGATATTTTAATCAGAAGCAATAGTTTGAAGTTATAAATATCTGAATGATGTTTTTATCAGCTGTTGTGACTCTCAATCTGATGGCACCCATTCGTTGCAGAGAATCCATTGTTGAGCAAGTGATGAAATGAGACATTTCTCCAAATAGGAATAAAAAAGAAAAATCGATCATTTTGACCTATACAATGTATTGCTATTTCTAGCCAACAATACACTGCATGGGTCAAAATTATCTATTTTTCTTTTATGCCAAAAATCATTCGGATATTAAGTGAAGATCATGTTCCATGAAGATACTTTGTAAATTTCCTACCGTAAATATAACAAAACTTAAATTTTGATTTGTAATATGCATTGCTAAGAACCTCATTTAGACAGGTGATTTTCTCAATTTTTTTTTTACTTTTTTTTTGCACCCTCAGATTCCAGATAGTTCAAATAGTTGTATGTCGACCAAATATTGTCCTATCAAAACAAACCATACATCAATGGAAAGCCTATTTATCCAGCTTTCAGAAATGTCTTAGTGATGAATTTGTTTCTTACAAATAGGCCGTTTTTCGCTATACTCAAGAAGTTAACTGATGGACTGGAGTGGTGTGTATTACTTGTGGATTATTGTGATGTTTTTATCAGCTGTTGTGACTCTCAATCTGACGGCACCCATTCGCTACAGAGGATCCACTGGTGAGCAAGTGATGGAATGCTACATTTCTCTAAATCTGATGAAGAAACAAACTCATCTACATCTGGGATGGCCTGCGGGTGAGGATGTGTTCTGCAAATGTTTATTTTTGGATGAACTTTTCTATTATTCTGGCACTGGTTAACGCCAGTTTGGCCAGTTTAAGAGAACTGACCTTTCTACCTCTTCCAAGCATTCCTACCAATTCAATTTCCTTCTGCTTTGGTTTTTATAAGCAAAAATGACTCTTACTCTAAACTGCATCAGTCATTAAGCGTCAGGTCAGACACGTGGCTGGAATCGAAACTTCATCATTTACATCAAAAGTTGCCGGCTAAGATGAAAGGACTTACCGATGTTCTCGGCAGGCACTCTGACGACAGCGGGCTCGATCAGGTTGTCTGCAAGGACAAAGGCTCCTTCCTCCAGGGTATCGAGTAACATAGTGGCGGCATGTGTTTGCTCTGTGGAATTCATGTCCTCCCAGGATTTAAGGGCTTCTGGCCTCAGGAGGTTGTCAACCGTGTCCACGATGGCCTGTAACCATGGAAACAAGAGAAATGACAGGCGGTTGATATTTTTTCCTTTGCTTTCTTCGCGAAAAAAAGGATCCAGCACATGGAATACACTGGAGAGAAAAGAACTGAATGAAACTTGTGACACGCAACAACTATAATGGGAAATGAAACACCGTACAAGTAGCGCAATTCGTGCAAATTCGCATTTGTGCTGTGTGTGCTTATGCCACCTTTCAGTAGCGATCACTGGGATTGTAAACAAATCATATCATTTCGCCAATTATTCATTTCCTAAAAAGTTTCTGTAGTTAGACATCAAAATCCACTGGGTTTCCCACACCAACTGGATCTACTCAATCTGCTTGATTGTCATATTGAATTTCCTGTTGGGGATCAATATTGCATGCATTCCTATCTGTAACAGGATGCCACGCCGTCACCCAAAAAAATCTTTCCTATGAAGCAAAAAGCATTATTGGACTGGAAGTGGCTTGCAGATTATAAAGACTCCAGAAAATGGGATGTTCTCATTGGTATCCATTTCATTTGCATTGGCCTTAACCAGTATTCAACTCAATTAAAGAATTCCGATGCAACTGCAGTGCTTTTTGGTTTAAAGGAGGATTTTAACTTTGTAAAGTCTGACATTTAAAGTAATAGTCAGGAACAAAAATCTAGTTAAAAAAGGAACAATTCACTGAACCTTTAGACAAAATATAAAAGTAAAGTTTCAGCATACAGTTTGTGTTTTATATGCATGTCATATTTGATAGATCAGGCTTTTATGGCTCATATAGTATGATACAGTGAGAATATGGAACGCAAACTTGAGGAGGAAAAGCAGCTCAGTTTTATGCAGAGGCCCAAAGGGAGAAAAAATATGCAATTTGGTGCAGATGTGAATATTTATATGATGAAAGAGATGCGATTTTTAAAACAGTATATAGCAGAAACTTATGTCATAGTGAGATGATATTTAAACGCTTAGTTTTAAGATTAAAACATATGATGCAATGCAACCCAAAGATTGAGAGAAGAACACATCTGATGATCATTGTATTGAAGCCTATTTCTGCCACTGAATTAAAAAAAAAAGTTATTGTGACTTCTCGCAACTCTGAATTTTTTAAACGCATGCTGTATAAACTCAGGATATAAACTCACAAATGCGAAAAATAAAGTCAGAATTGCTAGATAAAAAGAAATTGACTTTTTTTCTCGCAAATGCGAGATGCATCTCACAATTCTGCCTTTTTTGTCCTCACAAAAAAGTCAGAAATTCTTAAAATAAATTAGAATTGAGATATAAATTTCGTCGAGAGGGGAAAAAAGTTTGTATCTCATAATTCTGACTATTTCTCAAAAATGCTACTTTATTTTCTTACAATTCTGAGAACAAAGTTACAATTGCAAGAAAAAAAAATCAGAATTGTGAGATAAAAACTCGCATTTATGGGTTTATATCTTGCATTTCTGACTTTATATTTAAAGTCTGGCTTGCAGATTATAAAGACTTCTCATTGGTATCCATTTCATTTGCATTGGCCTTAACCAGTATGCAACTCAACTTAAAGGATCCCGAGGCGACTGCAGTGCTTTTGGGTTTAAAGGAGGATTTTAATATTTAAAGTCTGACATATAAAATAATAGTCAGGAACAAAAATCTATTTAAAAAAGGAACAATTCACTGAACCTTTACAGAAAATGTAAAAGTCTTTGCATACAGTATGTGTTTTATATTTTGTGTCATATAGTATGATATAGTGACAATATGGAGTGTAAACTTTGAGGAGGAAAAAATATATGCAATATGATGCATATACGGATGTTTACATAATAAAAGAGATAACAATATAGCAGATATTTAATATGTCATAGTAAGATGCTATATAAATGCTTAGTTTTAAGATTAAAACATATAATGCAATGCAACACAAAGATTGAGAGATGAACAAACAAATCTTCCTCAAAAGCCTGATGATCTTTGTATGGAAGCATATTTCTGCCACTGAATTAAAAAAATATATACATATTGTGACTTATCTGACAACTCTGACTTTTTTCCTCAGAATCTCGTGATGCAAGCAGGATATAAACTCACAATTGCGAGAAAGTCAGAATTGAATTCTCACAAATTTGAGATGCATCCCACAAATCTGACTTTTTTCTCACAAGTAAAGAAATTAAATTCTTAATTGTAAGATATAAACTTGCAATTGTGAGTTAAAAGGTCAAGAGGGGGGAAAAGTTTCTCACAATTCTGACTTTATTTCTCAAAACTACTTTATTTTCTCACAATTCTGAGGAAAAAGTCAGAATTGCTAGAAAAAAAAAGTCAGAATTGTGAGATAAAACTCGCATTTATGGCTTTATATTTAAAGGCTGGCTTGCAGATTATAAAGACTTCTTATTGGTATCCATTTCATTTGCATTGGCCTTAACCAGTATTCAACTCCATTAAAGGATCCCAAGGCGACTGCAGTGTTTTTGGGTTTAAAGGAGGGTTTTAACTTTGTAAAGTCTGACATATAAAATAATATTCTATTTAAAAAAGGAACAGCTCACTGAACCTTTACAGAAAATATAAAAGTTTCTGCATACAGTATGTGTTTTATATTTTGTGTCATATTTGATAAATTTTTATGGCTTTTATGGCTCATATAGTATGATATAGAGAAAACATGGAGCGTAAAGTTTGAGGAGGAAAAACAGCTCAGTTTTATGCAGAGGCCCAAAGGGAGCAAAAATATGCAATTTGTTGCAGATGCGGATATTTATGATGAAAGAGATGAGATTTTTATAACAGTATAGCATATACATACATAAAATGATACAAATATCAGTCTTGACTATATCGTCAATAGTAAGATGATATTTAAATGCTTAGTTTTAAGATTAAAACATATAATTCAATGCAACACAATGATTGAGAGATGAACAAATAAATGTTTATCAAAAGCCTGATGATCATTGTATGGAAGCCTATTTCTGCCACTGAATAAAACTAAATAAAAAAGGTAATTGCAACTTTTCATCCCACAATTTTTTTCTCAGAATTGTGTGACATAAACTCCCAATTTATTTTTAATCTCTTAAAAATAAAGGTTTGTTATTGGAATCGATGGTTCCATGAAGAACCTTGAACATCCATGGAACCGTTCAAATGCCGAAAAGGTTCTTTATAGTGGAAAAGGGTTCTTTAGATTTTGTTAAATTTTCTTCAAAGTGGTTCTGTTAAGAAAAGTTCTTTGGGGAACAAAAAATGGTTCTTCTACGGCATCGCTGCAAAAACATCTCTTTGGAGCCTTTATTTTTAAGAGTCAGAATAGCAGGATATAAACTCACAAAGCTAGATAAAGAGCAATTCTGACTTTTTTCTCACAAAAGCAAGTTTGTATCTCACCATTCTGACTTTTTTGTTTATATAATAGCAATTCGGACTTTTTTTTCTCAGAATTGTGAGATATAAACTTGCAACTGTGAGTTAAAAGTTGAGAGGGGAAAGAAGTTTATGTCTCACAATTCTGACTTTATTTCTCAGAATTGCTACTTTCTTTTCTCACAATTCTAAGAAAAGTCAGAATTGCGAGACACAAACTTGCATTTTTGAGTTTATATCTCACATTTCTGACTTTATAATTAGCAGTTGTGAGTTTATATTTCACAATTCCAAGAAAAAAAATCTGAACTGCAAGATGTAAACTCGCAATTTCAATTTAAAAAAGTCAGAATTGTAAGATAAAAAGTCGCAATTACCTTTTTTATTTTTTATTCTGTAGTGAAAACGGGCTTCCATAGATTTGAGACTCACTGATTTCTCTAATAAATAATGTCTGGATAATCAAGTAAATCTAAACTGCTTCAAGTAAGTGTTCAGTTTAATACTTGTCTTTTAAAATATGGAATTTAATTAAACTTAAAATATTTTAATATTTAAGTTTTAACTTAAATGTTAAAAATGTTATGCAAAATGTAAATGAACATAAAACCTACGAAATAAAATTTAAAATGTAATCAATAAATAGAGTTTTAATACTTGTCTTTTAAAATATGGAAAGTAATTAAACTTAAAATATTTGAAATATATGTTTTAACCTGAATTTTAAAAATGTTATGCTAAATGTAAATGAACATAAAACCTACAAAAATAAAATGAAAAGTTTAAACAATAAAAATAAAAAATTTTAACTTCACTCTGAACTTCCAAAGGACCTGCGAGGGCTCATGCACTTGTGTCCCAGACGGGTTGACCTGTTAACTGTGGAGATTGTGAGAGGATCTCATTACCACAGAGCCCTTGAATGACATGCAATAATGGCAGGACACTTAACCCATGATTACTCCAGCGAGACTCCCCTGCAATTACACTACAGTAAGTCAAAAGCATCTGCTGAGCCACAAGTAGTGTTCACAGCCCCGTTCTCGCTGCTTGTCAACTTATTATGGCCATGCATTGATTGAGTGCCGTGTGGGCCGTCTGAAGAGCGAGTGGCCTTGTGGGCTGTAAGCTTTCTTTCAGATCTAAAGCTCTGAAAGCATACGGCCATATGCACTGCCACCAATTATGACCAACTCAACCATTAAAATGAAAAGTCTGGACTCAACAGTAAAGTTTAGTTTGTAAAGGACTTTCAATCTTTAATATCATTGTGTATGGAAAACGAAGATGGATTTCACTCGTTTTTATCCGGGCAATGCTTCACTTTCACTAGCTTTATGTATTTATGAAAACCAATGCATATGCACTGAACAATTTTGAAGCTGTAAGATTACTGGAGAACATTTTAAAAGAACGTACAATTTCAATATTTCCTCAGGGTTTTCGTAGGTTTTCTGAAGTTAAATTTAAGACTTTTTAAGACATTTTTAGACCAATAAATTGAAGAGAACACAATACATTCAAGTTTGAAAATACAACTTCAAACCAATCTCAGTTCTTTTCAATTAATTTAACAAAAGGAAATCCTTGAGAAGCTTTGCTTCCAGGCACTTGAATATGGAAATAACTTCAAAAATGTTCTTCCTCGTTTTTCCTGTCTCTCTTTTTTGTGTGCAAATGTCTAAAGATTTTTAAATCAAGATACATTTACTTTAGAAGCAAAATGATATAAGCAGCCTTCTTTTCTTAGAAGTTGATCAAAATGAAGTGAGTTTATGATTAAAACAAAAACAAATGTCTGCCAATGGGCTCAGAAAAATCAACTTCACTCAAAGGGAAGTTTTCATACCCAAATGATAGATATTTGTCCCTTGTTTTAAGCATAAACTCATTTAATTTTGTTTAGTTTTTCAAGAATTTACATTTGCATCTCAAATAAATGTATTTTGATTCAGAGGCATTTCGATTTTGGAAAATTAACAATTTTATTTTGCAACGCATGCAACATTTAAAGCAATGATTTTATGAATTCAGACTTTCTATTCTGATTTAAGACCTTTTTAAGGTCTTTAATTGTGGACATGGTAATTTTAAATATGAAACGTTTGGTCTTAACAGTGAACTCTTCTGCAGTTTAGTTTGTTAAGGACTTTCAATCTTTAATATCATTGTGCATGGAAAATGGAGATGAATTTCAATCGTTTTTATCCAAGCAATACCTCACTTTTTAATAGCTTTATGCATTTATGAAGACCAATGCATGTGCACTGTAAATTTTTTTAAGATGTAAGATTACAAGAGTACATTTTAAAGGAACATACAATTTCAGTATTTCCACAGGGTTTCTGTAGCTTTTATGAAGTTAAAATTAAGACTTTTTAAGACCTTTTCAGACCAACTTAAGGAATAAATTGAAGCGAACACAATACATTCAAGTTTAAAAATATAACTTCAAACCAACCTCAGTTCTTTTCAAATAATTTTTACAAAAAATAAATAAATAAATCCTTGAAAAGCTTTGCTTCTAGGCACTAGAATATGGAAATAACTTGTAGTGTATTTCTGATCTCACTTCAAAGATGTTCCTTCTCAGTTTTTTTGTCTTTTTTTTTTTTTTTTGGAGTACAAATGTCTAAAGATTTTTAAATCAAGATACATTTACTTCAGAAGCAAAATGATATAAGAAGTCTTCTTTTCTTAGAAGTTGATCAAAATGAAGTGAGTTTATGATTAAAACAAAAACAAATGTCTGCCTATGAGCTCAGAAAAATCAACTTCATTCAAAGGGAACTTTTCATATCCAACTGACAGATATTTGTTCCTTGTTGTAAGGGGATACACCGCAAGCAAAAACACTGTTTTTCATGCATCTGTCAAGTTTGAGATTTTGGCCTTTTTGGTTTTTCATAAAGTGTTTTTTTCAGACTAGTTGAAGGAAAACATCCAAACGACACTGTTAGGTGTTTCTTTCATAGCACTTCATCTACAGTATTTGTCTATAGATTTAAATTACAATACATATTTTTGTTTTTTTTTTCCTGGGTATATTCTGAAGGTTTTTACAGAGGGATTTGTTCATATATATTTTTTGTTTGATTTTATACAACATTTTATTCCCCAAAAACTGTATTAAAAAAAAATAAATAAATAATAATAATTTTCTGCCTGTTCCAAGTATTTTCTGAATTATGGAGTGACAAAATGAGATGCCCAAAATTCCTTTTGTAAAAACATTTGACTCTAATATGTCAAAAAATAAAAAATAAATAAGAATTTTGAAACTGATTTGATCCAGTGTTTAGATTTTTGTACTAGAAATGTATGTGTATATTTCATTTTAGAAAACATTTGAGAAAACTTGTAATATAAAATTTTTTGCAATTAGCAATATAATCAATCCACTGGTTAAGTAAGGTGATTTTTTTTTTACCCTATTCACTCGCAGTGTCTCGCCTTAAGCATAAACTCACTTAATTTTATTCAGTTTTTCAAGAATTTACATTTGCATCTCAAGTAAATGTATTTCGATTTAAAGGTATTTAGATACGTATTTATTTTGGAAAATAAAACATTCTGAGGAACACATTTATTTTTTTCTTTTTGCAATGCATGCAACATTTAAAGCAATGATTTTATGAATTTTTAAGGTCTTTAATTATGGAAGTGTGAATTAAGGCCTTTTAAGGCCCACAGAAACCCCAATTTCCAGTTTAATTCAATGTTGCTGTGTCTTTGTAATTATTTGTGAAATGTACTAGCAATTTCAGAGTAAAAAAGGTTTCAAAGTCCAAGAAAACTGTAATGGTGGATGAAATAACTGACAGCGAATGTTCTTTACTAGCCTTGTCAGATCCCAAAACCAAAACTCATCACATGGACAAGACCAAAGGTGCAATCTTGAGTTATGGATGGAGCAAACCACAATTTGTAACTCAAAAGATGACAAAATTTGACTGAAGATACTGCTGACTGAGCTTGGACTCAAGCCAGTATCCATATGTTTAATAAAACGCTCTAATACCAGAAAATCACAGTCTACGACTGTGACGCACTAAAGCCTATTGGTTGCTCCACTCCAAATTCCTGTAAGGAAATACATCAGCACATTAAAAGAAAAAGCAATTTCATTAACAAAATGAGTCTTAATATGATATGCCATTATTCTTTTTCAGGTGCAGCTTTGAACAACTGACTGAAATGCAATTAAGGATGACAACACTACAGCAGAGATATGCATAAAAGATTACAAAGAAACGCAAGAGGAAGAAACCGCAGCGTAAACCGCTCAGACTGAAGCAGGTGAGGAAGAGAGCGCAAACACACTTTGATCACACTATCAGCTGACAGACCCGAGCGATTATGACTGCGGGATGTCAATTACTCAGACAAAGAACAACAGCACAGAGAAAGATGAGCAGAAACCAGCCAGAAATCCAGTTATTCAGAATCAACAGGAAAGCAGAGAGTAGTTAAAGAAATAGTTCACCCAAAAATCAAAGCCGGCTGAGAATGTGCTCACCCTCGGGTCATCCAAGATGTAGATGAGTTTGTTTCTTCATCAGATTTGGAGAAGTGTAGCATTGCATCAGTTGCTCTCCAATGGGTCCTCTGCAGTGAATGGGTGCCGTCAGATTGAGAGTGACCGTTCCAGTCCATCAGTTGAAGAAGTTCACTTCCAGAACAAAAATTTACAGATAATGTACTCACCTCCTTGTCATCCAAGATGTTCATGTCTTTCTTTCTTCAGTCGTAAAGAAATTTATTTTTGAAGAAAACATTTTAGGATTTCTCTCTATATAGTGGACTTCTATGGTGCTTGCAAAATGCAGTTTAAATTCGGCTTCAAAGGCCTCTAAACGATCCCAGCCAAGGAAGAAGGGTCTTATCTAGCGAAACAATAAGTTATTTTCTAAAGAAATTGGCAATTTATACACTTTTTAACCTCAAATGCTTGTCTAGCTCTGCCTGATTTCTGTGTAATCCGGTTCAGTACAGTTAGGGTATGTCTAAAAACTCCCATCTCATTTTCTCCTCCAACTTCAAAATCGTCCTACATCAACGACCCAGTGTTTACAAAGTGAACATGCAAAGAAGATCAAACTCCCTTTACAAAATAAAAAAAAAAGGTAAAAAAAAGTGAGGTAGGATGATTTTGAAGTTGGAGAAGAAAATGAGATGAGAGTTTTTAGACATACCCTAACTGTCTTGAACCAGAATACACAGATGACACAGAGCTAGACAAGACGAGCATTTGAGGTTCAAAAGTATATAAATATCAATATTTTTTTTTAGAAAATAACTGATCGTTTTGCTAGATAAGACCCTTCTTCCTTGGCTGGGATCATTTAAAGCAGTGTTTCTCAAACTTTATATCGTGGAGTACCCCCTGGGGCATTTAACATTTTTGTGAATACCCTCACTTAGACTGTAGTAACACCTTTTCCATTTAGTGATAAAATTTCCCCCTTTAAAATTACACATAAATTTGTACCTTTTATAGAGGTATCCTTTATGTCATATTCTTCACATTCTATTAGGGTATTATTAATATGTGACCCACAAAACCAGTCTTAAGTAGCACGAGTGTATTTGTAGCAATGGCCAAAATACATTGTATGGGTCAAAATTATATTTTTTTCTTTTACGCCAAAAATCATTAGGATATTAAGTAAAGATCATGTTCCATGAAGATATTTTGTAAATTTTCTCAATATTTGTATATATATATATATATTTGTTTGCACCCTCAGATTCCAGATTTTCAAATAGTTGTATCTCAGCCAAATATTGTTCTATCATAACAAACCATTAACCAGTGGAAATGTGGAATACACTATTTCAGATGATGTATAAACTGTATGTATGACTGATTTTGTGGACCAGGGTCACATATACTAAAAAAAAGCAATAAATTATGGCAAAATTAAGTGATTAGATTTAAAACTAAAATCGCCAGTAGGTGGCGGCAAGTCACTGTCTTACTGAGTGAGGCATTGCGTCTTTCATTCATTCAGTAAGAAAGCATTAGGCTGTAGTTCACTGACCCTGCGAATCGTTCAAAGCTGCAGATTTCTTCATTAACGAAAGACCGCATTTTGGAAGTTCAAACTCGGGGCACCATAGAAGTCCACTATATGGAGAGAAATCCTGAAATGTTTTCCTCAAAAAACTATTTCTTTACGACTGAAGAAAGAAAGACTTGAACATCTCTGATGACAAGGTCATTATCTGTACATTTTTGAAAAAGCAAGAGAAACTCCAAGGCACTCTCATATAGAAGAAGTTAAAAAGCCTTTATTGTATTGTATATTGTAGTTTGACTCCCTGCTGAAGGCTATGTTGCTGAAACGCATTGGAGTTTTTAGAAAGGTTTAATGTGACCAAGCCGCTACAATAAAGGCTTTTTAACTTCTATATGTGACCCTGGAGCACAAAACCAGTCTTAAGTCGCTGGGGTATATTTGCAGCAATAGCCAAAAATACATTGCATGGGTCAAAATTTTAGATTTTTCTTTTATGCCAAAAATCATTAGGAAATTAAGTAAAGTTCATGTTTCATGAAGATTTTTTGTAAAATTCCAACTGTAAACATATCAAAATGTAATTTTTGATTTGTAATATGCATTGTTAAGAACCTAATTTGGACAACTTTAAAGGTGATTTTCTCAGTCTTTTTGATTTTTTTGCATCCTCAGATTCCCGATTTCAAATAGATGTATCTCAGCCAAATATTGTCATATCCTAACAAACCATACATCAATAGAAAGCTTATTTATTGAGCTTTCATATGATGTATAAATCTCAGTTTTGTCAAATTTAACCTTATGACTGGTTTTGTGGTCCAGGGTCACATATGAGAGTGCCTTGGAGTTTCTCTTGCTTTTTCGACTATATTTTCCCATCCAAAGAGCACCTCTAACATACTTGTTTTGAGTCCAAGAAGCGCTCCTAGATTTATGTTTTCTGTTATCTGTACATTTTTGTTCTGGAAGTGAACTTCTCCTTTAACATCTTGAGAAGCCCAAAGAAACAAATCCATCCTAAAGACCATAAAGATGTTAAAACTGTCAGTTCTGGCCAAAATATGAGTCCATAATCCATAATAACGCTTCCTAGAGTAAAAAAACTCCATATCCTGTTTCTTTTACATCAAAACTCACTCACATATTTGTTTAAAGCTGTTTTGGACTGTTTTAACTTGTAAACAGAAATCTGCACAGATTTCTCTCCTGATTCAGACCAGACAACTTTTTCACTGGAGGTAGCATTACTGTGGATCATGGACTAATATTTCAATCAAAAGCAATGGTTCGAAGTCTAAAACATCTTGATGGATTTGTTTGATGTTTTTATCAGCTGTTTGGACTCTCATTCTGACGGCACCCATCCACTGCAGAGGATCCATTGGTGAGCAAGTCATGCAATGCATTTCTCCAAATCTGATTGACATTTTGGATGGCCTTAGGGTGAGCACATTTTTAGCGATTTTTTTTATTTTTGGATGAACTATTGCAAGGAGGAGGTGAACAGATGAGAGGAAGATGGTGAAAGCAACACAAAACAGAACAGAAAGACACCAAGGCAGAACTGCCTCAAAAGAGAGTGGCGCGTCAGCAGACAGACAACAGACGGATGGATTTCCAGCCAGACATACAGACAAACAAGCTGCATGCAGCAGAGCAGGTGAAGGGAATTCTGGGATTGTGTCCGTATATACCTTCATATAGGCCCTGCAAGTCCTCTCTCTTTTTTGACGCTTTTTTTGGTTTCAAACACAAAGACGGAAGATTAGGCACAACACACACACACACACACACACACACACACACACACACACAAAGAAAGAAAGAAAGAGAGAGGGAAAGAGAAAGAGAACAAATAAGAGCCGGTGTATCAGCCATATCATGTATGTGTGTGTTGCTTCAACTACAGGCACTTTTATGCTTCTTTTTTTCTTATATGAAATTTTTGTATTTACAGAACATTTTTTGTATGCAATTTCTGCAAAATTGTGTCAAAATATAACTTAATGTTTGCATTTAGAATACATAGAATGCAGGTTATGAAACTGACCTTAACAGAAAGAAATACATTTTCATATATCATTCTGTATAGAAAATTAAATAACCTGTTACTGAGCTTGAAAAGCGTGCTATTCATTTCTGAAAGTCCACACGGCGAAAAGTGCCTATAGCTGAAGATATATCTGAACGTATTCAAAGCTAAGGTCATACAGAGTATAAAAGGACGGCATAGAGCACGTCCGTTAACCCCATTTCAATTAAACATGTCTTTGAATGTGCATCTCTCTTCTATAAGGCACTGGCTGAGGAGAGAAATATGGAGATGGAAACGTTAGTGCAACGAACGCTTTCAAACGAAGCCAGAAAATCCATTAAACTCAGCGCTAGCTGCCAAAAGAAGGAGAACAACGAGATTTTGAGAACCAAGTCTTAATGCTTATAATGAAATTAGAATAATTTTAATTTCATAATAGGCCTTTTACTAAAATGAAGTTATAATCATTTGAAAAATAAAGTGCAATGAATGAAAATATCAGAATACCATTGTAGCAATAAAGTTGTGTCATTACGTGATCAAATATTTACATTTTCTTTCTGTTACTTTGTGACACTTTTGGGCCAAGATGTTTTTGTAGCCCTGAATGATGCAATGATGCTGAATTTCACTGTCACCTCTGTTTGAATCACAATTTCCACATGTGAGGAAACAGAGGTTGCTTTTACACATCATGTGTCAGGTTTTCTGACATCCAGTAATAGTACATAGCTATACAATAAATGTGGATAGTATATAACTCAAACAATTCATCTTGTCAAAATGCATAGAGAGGCTGATATTTGCCTGCTATTTGACTGAACACTGCAAAAAATGCTTTTGTTACTTAGATTTTTTGTCTTGTTTCCAGCCAAAATATCTAAAAGGATTTTCTAGACGAGTAAAAATTAGTTTTTTGTTTTCAGAAAAAACAAGTCAAAATTAAGTTTTTGCTTAGAACAAGCAAAATAATCTGCCAATGGGGTAAGCAAAACACACTTAATTTTGACTTGTTTTTCTGAAAACAAGACTAAAAATTTGGACTCGTCTAGAAAATCCTACTTGATTTAAGAATTTTTAGATATTTTGGCTGGAAACAAGACAAAAAATCTAAATAAGAAAAACCTTTTTTGCAGTGAAGCCTTTGGCATCTTGAAAAATCTATATTCTACTTTAATATTTCACATAATTTAAAATACAACAATACATTCTGCCATACAGAGAATTACCACAGTAAAATAAAACCAAAGTTAAAAAAAATAAAAATTATATATACACAGTGGCATGCGAAAGTTTGGGAACCTTTTGCAGAATCTGTGAAAATGTGAAGAATTTTAACAAATTAAAAGAGATTGTACAAAATGCATGCTATTTTTTTTATTTAGTTCTGTCCTGAGTAAGATATTTTATATAAATAATGTTTACATATAGTTTTTGAACCCTTGGTTCTTAATACTGTGTATTGTTACCTGGATGATCTATGACTGTTTTTTTGTTTTGTGATGGTTGTTCACGAGTCCCTTATTTGCTCTGAACAGTTAAACTGAGCACTGTTCTTTAGAAAAATCCTCCAGGTCCTGCAGATTCTTCAGTTTTCCAGCATCTTGTGCATATTTGAACCCTTTCCAGCAGTGACTGTATGATTTTGAGATCCATTCACCGATGCTCCAGAAGGAAACATGCATGCATTAATGCATTAAAAATTTGAAGATCAAGGTAAATCGCACTAAATTAGTCTTCCGGAAGACATGCAAGTATCTTCCGTTGCTTCCGCAGTAGTACTAAACGGAAAAAAAAAGATATTTCAACAAAATAAGAAAAATTTGGACATCTTCATCCTGTTCAAAAGTTTTCACCCCCGGCTCCTAATGCGTCATGTTTTCTTCGGGAGCATCAGTGAACGTTTGAACCTTATTTTAATAGTTGTGTTTGAGTCTCTCAGTTGTCTTCAGTGTAAAAAGATGGATCTCAAAATCATACAATCATTGTTGGAAAGAGTTCAAATATGCACAAGATGCTGAAAAACTGAAGAATCTGCAGGAATTGGAGGATTTTTCTGAAGAACAGTGCTCAGCTGAACTGTTCAGAACAAACAAGGGAATCATGAACAACTATCACACAATGGAAAAAAAAAAACAGTTGTAAATCATCCAGATAACCACACACAGTGTTCAAATCCAAGGGTTCCCAAACTTTTGAAGGGGGTTAACAATTTCAGCTTTTTTTTTGTTTTGTTTTGTGGACTATATGTAAACATTATTTATGTAAAATATCTTACTCAGGACAGTACTAAATAAAAAAAATATTTGTGTTCTTCAAATTTTCACAGATTCTGCATGGGGTTCCAAAACTTTTTACTTTGGCATGGCAGAATATAGATTTGTATATTGATTTATGTGAAACATTAAAGGGTTTCCAAACTTTTGAAGGGGGGTATTTTAATAATTAAAAAAAAAAATTGTCTTGTGGACTATATGTAAATATCTTTTATTTAAAATATCTTACTCAGGACAGTACTAAATAAAAAATAACATACATTTTTATGATCTCTCTTTTTTTTTGTTAAAATATTCACTTTTCACAGATTCAGCAAGGGGTATATATACCAATGTGTGTGTGTGTGTGTATATATATATAGTAAGTAAGTAAAAAAAAATAAAAAAAGGAAATTATAAATGGCAATATAAGCCTTGGTGGCAATGCAGTAAGGGCTTGACTCAAAATAAGAAATGGCACATAAACTAACAAAAGGGACTGATATTCCCTCACTAATCAACTTTGTTTGTCAACTTTTGCTAGTCACTGAATTTAATATAAACATCTCCTGAAGAGATTGTCAAACCACAACTGTTGACATTCTTAGGACTGGAAGATTCAAACTTAATCAAATCAAACAAAACAACATCCACACATCACAATTGCTCTGGCCGGAGATGTATTGTACTGTACCTTGTTGAAGCTGCGTCCCGCCGTGTCTTTATCGTTAGGTTTGAGCTCCTGCAGCTGTGCGTCCAGTATATCCACCAGCTGCTCCATGAGCCGGACAGAGGAGCTGACGTCGCCCGCGTACACGGGACCCTGAGTGTGACGAGCCAACTCATTAGCCAGATTTGCAGCATTCTCACCACTACGGATCTGGAAGAAATTCAGAAGAAAATGAATGAGTCAAAAGCAATCTTAATAAGCATGTAACTAAATTGATGCTAAGAGACTCGTGGACCAGCTCAGAGAAAATTAGAGCTTGTTAACAACATCTACTCATAACTGGGCCAGCTTGGCTTATTATTATTACATCTCTTTATTACATGCAGTTGAGGTCAAAAGTTTACATACACCTTGCAGAATCTGCAAAATGTGAACAAATTTTAGTAAAATAAGAGGGATCATACAAAACGCATGTTATTTTTTTTTTTTAGTACTGACATGAATAAGATATTTCACATGAAAGACGTTTTCATACAGTCCACAAGAGAACATAATACAAAAAAAAAAAAAAAAAAAAAAGTTTTCATACACTTAATACTGTGTTGTTACCTGCTGTGTTTTTTTGTTTAGTGATGAGTCCCTTGTTTGTCCTAAATGCTGTTCTTCAGAAAAATCCTTCAGGTCTCACAAATTCTTTGTTTTTGTTTTTTTTGTGCATTTGACTCCTTTCTAACAATGACTGTATGATTTTGAGATCCATCTTTTGACACTGAGGACAACTGAGAGACTCATATGCAACTATTACAGAAGGTTCAAACACTCACTGATGCTTTAGAAGGAAAAACAATGCATTAAGTGCCGGGGAGTGAAAACTTTTGAACAGAATGAAGATGTGTACATTTTTATTATTTTGCCTAAATATCATATTTTTTTCATTTAGTACTGCCCTTCAGAAGATACTTACATGTTTCCCAGAAGACAAAATAAGTTTAATTTATCCTGATCTTCAAATTCCAAAAGTTTTCACACACCCCCAGGCTCTAAATGCATTTTTTTTTTTTTTTCCCTTCTGGAGCATCAGTGAGTGTTTGAACCTTCTGTAATAGTTGCATATGAGTCCCTCAGTTGTCCTCAGTGTGAAAAGATGGATCTCAAAATCATACAGTCATTGCTGGAAAAGGTTCAAATACACACAAATGCTGAAAAAATCAAAGAATTTGTGAGACTTCAAAAGAAAAACAGCATTCAGGATAAACAAGGGACTCATGAACAGCTATCACTAAACAAAAACACACAGCTGTGGATCATTCAGGTAACAACACAGTATTAAGAATCAAGTGTATGTAAACTTTTGAACAGGGTCATTTTTATACATTCAGCTATTGTTTTCTCTTGTGGACTATATGTAAAGGTCTTTTATGTGAAATATCTTAATCAGATCAGATCTAAATAAAATGATCTCGCTTATTTTGATTAAATAATTAACATTTTGCAGATTCTTCAAGGTGTATGTCAATTTTTGACATCAACTGTATAAACATTAACGTCATTATTTTCAGTAAAGCTTCTTTTGCAATGTGTGAAAAGTGCTATAGAAATACATTATCGCAACTATTTCTGACTCACCTTCTGTGCCACCTGCGTCACCCAGTGAGACGTACAGTTACTGAGATCCGGACCTTTGGGATTCCAGACACCATCAGCAGACGTGCAGAGGAACAGTGCGATTCCTGGAGAACGACAAGAGACACTGCAGGTGAATAGGGTAAAAAAATAACTAATAGTTATCACCTTACTTACCCAGTTGATTGATCACATTGATAATTGCAAACAATTTTTGTACATCTAAACACTGGATGAAGTCATTTTCAAAATTCTTGTTTAATTTTTATTATTTTATACTAGAGTCAATTGTTATTGGGGTATCTAATTCTGTCACTCCATAACTCAGAAAAAACTTTGAACAGACAGAAAACCCAGTCTTTTTTTTTTTTTTTACCATTTTTGGGGGAATAAAATGTTGTATAAAACCAAGCAAATTGAATACGAACAAATCCCTCTGTAAAAACCTTCAGGATATAGACAGGAATAAAAATGTCAAGTCATTTTGAGAAAACAGCCTTTAAAAATAAGTAGTGTAGTTGAAATCTATTGACACAAACAGATAAAGTGCTGTAAAAAGAAACACTTAACAGTGTCTTCTGGGTGTTTTCTTTCTAGTAGTCTGAAAAAACACTTTTTGAAAAACCACAAAGCCCAAAATCTCAAACTTGACAGGTGCATGAAAAAACTGCGTTTTTGCCTGCAGTGTCTCCCCGTAAGGACAGCACAGGTTTAGAAGTCATCATTTGCATCGTAAACACATTCATTTTAAGATTAAAACTTTTGAAAGTGTTAAATCAGAACTAAATCTGTTGGAGTCTGTAATAAAATAGTTATGCTATGAAAACATTTTCTATTACAAACAGCACGTATTAACTCAGCTACGGAATGCAAATCTGGCTGAAGCCTCCATATGGATGCCATTCAAATAAGACAGGTGTCTGATACCAGCACAAGCAGCGCTGCTGGCAAAGGTGTCACTTCTGCACTAATGACAGCCAGATTCCTGACGCTAATTGCAAACATATTTCAAATGAGTGTTTCTGCCGCAGACGCACCTCGAGTTCCTTTAGGACAAGGGCGCTCCACTGTGACTCCTCTGTGCGTTTGCGGCCAGGATATTCCTCTCCTCTCCGTCCCGTCGCAGAAGCGTCTGCTGGAGGGGGGTGGGCTGACGACGCTGGGGTCCGGCGGGGGGTCGGGTTGGTTCATGACTGCCGGGTTAGGAGTGATGGTGATGTTGACCGCAGGTCTGTGGGTGATGCTGACGGTGGTGGTCCTGATGGGAGGTGTGGATCTTCTAGGCTGCACCGTTGATGTAACATCATCAGCGACTGTTGGAACTACGGGAAGAGGAGATAGGTCATTTAAATGCACAGAGAGAAAAAAGAAAAAAAGACACTTAATTCTCATATTCTACTAACACAGACATCATTTGTGATGTAAACGCTCTCCTTCTAATTTACTCACAAGTGGTCAGTAGAGATCAATTATGATAAAACCATTTAAAACCCACTTTTAATTAGCACACATATTACTAGAATATTGGCTGTTTATTATTACTTGTAATGCACATATTAATGCCTTATTCTGCCTATTTCAGACCCCTTAAAGGAACACTCCACTTTTTTTGGAAATAGGCTCATTCTCCAACTCTCCGAGTTAATATAAGTTGAGTTTTACCGTTTTGAAATCCATTCAGCCGTTTTCCTGTTCTGGCG